>NW_006921973.1:1936502-1964098 GCF_000298275.1 Orycteropus afer afer
GTATTTTCACGCAAATTCTTCTGCTAGTTGGGGTTTAGTCCAAATCTGCATCCTTTCCTTCAAGGCTCAGGGGTCCAAGATTATCTTCTGTGTCTGTATTTATTGGTTTCCCTTTTCTTTGTTGAAGAGGATCTGTGCAATCCTTCTGCCTAGTCCGCCATCTTGCCCCGCCTCTCTCTCTGGGCACTTTTTAATGGAACTTGGTTTGCCAACCATTGAGCAAGAGAGCTGAGCATCTGTGGGCTAAGACTTTATAGGACTGAGGTGCCTACAGCAACTTATCAGCAGAGCTTAAAGAAGTTTTGTAATACTTGCCAGAACAGAGAACAATCCAGGCTGGCCAAGAGGCCCAAGGAACTGAGGTCCAGAGGGGCTGAGCGCCAGAGAGAGTCCTGCCCAGGTGCATGGCTGAGAAAAGGTTGAACTGATCCAAAAATGATATCCTGAGTCATTTCTGATGGTGAATCATGAACTCTCACTTCCCTAATAAGCCCCTTGACCATGAATATTGTCTGTTAGTTCCGTGTGGCCATCCTAAAGATTTACCAAAACCAACAGAGAAGTAGAAACAGCCATGAGGGGAACGGCTGGTGTCAGAATTGGTAAAAAGGTTGAAGAGAGGAGTTATGTCTGACTTCTGCATCACAGGAATCAGCTTTGAACTGATACTGATAGTGATGCTCTTTCCCCCTCATTAAGTTATAGGTCAGTTGTCCCCACTGCTACCCCATTTTTTGCAGTAATTCTGTCCCCTATGAGGT
Organism: Orycteropus afer afer; assembly: GCF_000298275.1. Classification (NCBI taxonomy): domain Eukaryota; kingdom Metazoa; phylum Chordata; class Mammalia; order Tubulidentata; family Orycteropodidae; genus Orycteropus; species Orycteropus afer. The sequence goes on from NW_006921973.1 coordinate 1,937,264, forward strand.
GGAATCGACTTGACGGAAATGGGTAAAAGCTTCTTAGGAATTATTTTCAAAATGGCAAACTCTCTTGCTGATAGTTAAAGACTTCCTATACTCCTTGAATTGTTTCACTTTTTTTTTTTCATTATTATCTTTTAAAAATTTGCTGAAAAAATACATTGCAATACATACACCAATTCAACAATTTCTACATATACAATTCAGTGACCATGGTTACATTCTTCAAGTTGTGTAACCATTCTCACCCTCTTTTTCCAAATGATTCTCCCCACTATTAACAAAAACTTACTCCTCAGCAATCTTCCTATCTAATCCTTTGCCTTGTCAACTTAATCCCATATAGAGTCAGTTTAAGTAAAAGCAAAAGAGGTTTATTGAGGGATAGAGACAGTCCAGAGCAAGAAGATACCCAAATCCACAGAGTGAAGATGGCCACTCAACTGGACAAGGAGGAAGAAAATATTTTTACAGTGGGAGCAGGAACTAAAAGTTACAAAACCATAATAGGCTGAAAGACAATCAGGGAAGATAAAAGTAGGATATCTAAAAATAGGGATTGAGCAGGGTTAGGAGGGTAACACATAAGTGGGATTACATGATTGATTAAAACAAGCAAACAAATCACAACAACAACAACAAACAAACTCATTGCCATTGAGTTGATTCTGACTCATAGCAACCCCCACTGGGTTTCTGAGGCAGTAAATCTTTACAGAAATACATTGCCCCATTTTCCTTCTGCAGAATGATTAGCAGTCAAATGCCTTAGGCACTGTGCCCCCAGAACTCCTACATGATTGACTAAGGGTATGTAATTGCAAGCGTACAGGCTCTCTTCACTTTATTGCACGATGGTCACAGGACAATAGTAGGACAAGTTTTTCAGGTAACCTGCTATAAAAATTTTCTCAACCATGCCTGTAATTGGGAGTCCATTGCAAAGATTTATTGATAATACTGAGCATCAAGACCCTTTGGTTTAAGCCATCACATCTTGCATCTGTTGGGCCACAGTGGAAAAAGCTGGGAATAGCTTATGATATCCTGTACCTGCCAGACCTCAGTGAAAAAAGAATAGTTCCTTTAGGGTACATGGTCAGCATCAAGGTTAGAAAAACTGCTGTAAGAAAAGGCAACTTTAAAATTCAACATGGATTCTAGACTCATGTAAAGACTTTAAAATGGAGTTAAGGCTCTGCTTTCAGACTTCTCTATTTACACACAAGTGCCTCTGATTTTAAGCTCTTATATGCGTCGTCGAGAGATACAGTAAAATAACCAGAAGGTAAGTAGTAGGGGAGAAAGGACAGGAAGCAGCAAGTGAGAAAATTGGCTTGTTGGCTGTTCCATCCCAGGGTAACAGAACTTTAACAATGTGCCCAGTTATCACTATTCATACATGACAAGCTGAAATCAAAATTGCCGAAACACATTCCTTCAGTAATGCATCTACTAGGATGTGAAAGGATTGAAAAAGATTGAAAGCTGGAAAAGCCACTGTTTTTCTAAAATGTCCAAATGATTCTTTCTAAGTGTCCTACTTTTGTGAGCTTTGCCTTTAGCCTTAGGTCTTACTTCATTTTTGTTTTGTTCTTATGATTTGGAAATTTGATTAGGGTTACAGAGAGAGATGAGTTGTCTGAGAGAATTTATGCTTTGTTTTCAGGAAAAAAATATATAATTTTCAGTATAGATAGTGTATGTGTGTATGTGTGTGTATGTGTGTGTGTATAGAATCTATACATTACACAGGCATAAACAGAACTAAAAACAGAGAGAGAAAGAAAGGAAGAAAGGACAAAAAACAATTGAGAAAGAGAAATAAATGGGAAGATAGTAAATGCAGATAACAAATCAGTAATATTTATTTCTAGAGATATAAAGAGGAGAGTGTTTGTTTTGGTTTCACCCTTTCCTGTGGGTCTATAGAAACCATAGTTGAATTTAGGGAAGATGGAGAATGGCTTTTGTAATAATGCTGAGTTGTGCATAGGTTAAAGTGTAGGCTCTGTAACTGTACTTCCTGTAATTTGGAGATAGATCTTCCTAACTGTATTAAAGTTCAGTTTAGGGCTTTCCATTTTGCCTTAAAACACATTTTGAGAAATTTTCCTTTGATTTATCCACTCATTTTTGTTTCAATATTCAGTAAATATTAAAGGCTTATGATCTGCTGGAACTCTAGTAGGCACTGGATATACAGCTCTAAGCAGAGCACACAAGTTTCTGAGAAACTAGGTGTAATATTTAATAGGAGAAACAAAGTATACATAAGTGTACAATAACATAAAATTTTAAGTAGAAAAAAATTATGAAGAAAAATAAATAGATGATGTGAAAGAATAAAAGAAATATTTATGTGGGAAAATAGGGAAGAGATTACTTTAGAAAAAATACGTGTAACATTTCCACTGGGAGAATGGGCAGAGCTTAAAATGAGTATGTAATATAAATGGCTCAAATATAGTTCTGAAAATCTTAATAAATTATTTTTACTGAATGTATAAACACATAATAACTGTATTGTACCAATAGTCTGCATATAAAAATTCTTTAAAATTACAATGGTGTGTAAAGTCTAGAAGTTTGAGCACAATGTTTTGCCTAAATCTCACTTCTAGACACCAGAAAAACATAAGAATACCAAATATAGCCATAATATTTAATTTCTGCCATGAAAAAGCAGAAAAGCAGAAAAGATTAAAGATGTCAAGGATTTCATTTTTCTTGAATCCACAATGCCCATGCAAGCAGCAGTCAAGGAATCAACTAACATATTGCATTGGGTAAATCCATTGCAAAAGACCTAATCTTTAAAATACTAAAAATGTCACTTTGAGGACTAATGTGCACCTGACCCAAACTATGGTCTTTTCAATTACTTCATATGCATGCAAAAACTATACAAAGAATAAGGATGACTGAAGAAGAATCTGTGCATTTGAATTACAGTGTTGACAAAGAATACTGAATATATTGTAGAATGTCAGAAGAACCAACAAATCTATCTTGGAAGAAGTATAGCTAGAACATGGTACTTAGAAGATAAGATGGTGAGACTTCACTTTGTAAACTTTGGATTTGTTATCAGGAGTGAAACAGTCCCTGGAGAAGGACATAATGCTTGGTCAAGTAAAGGGTCAGGGATAAAGAGAAAGACCCTCAACTAGATGGACTGACACAGTGGCTGAAGCAGGGGACTCAAAGATGACAATTATTGTGTTATCACTCTTTGTGTTGTACAGTCCTACAATGTGTCCACTGTTAACAATGTCACAGAGAAGTTTCACTGCCTTAAAAATGCTCTGTGCTCTACGTAATTATCCATTTCTATTACCAGTTTTCATATGAGGATAATGAGGGTTAAAGAGGATGTGCAATTTTTTTTCATGATCATACAGCTAGTATATGTGTGTGTGTATGTGTATTCTACATATTAGATAGACATTAGTAAATAGAACTGAAATAAAAATTGGAGAAACAAGAAATTATCCAATAAAAAGCTGCAAACTTTTCCTTCCTTCTTCCATTTTTTTTTTGTTTTCAAACTGAGATTTTTAAAATGTCAATCATATTTCAGTAATCTGAGAAAATATGAAAAGTTAAATCTTAAATTGGCATCATGATTAGCCTGATTTCTAGGTATAAATAGGAAGAATGTTACTGATTCAAATCAAACATGTTAAATTAAGGCATTTAACCTTATTGAAACAATTTTAGTTGGTTTTAATGAGATATTTTCAGCAATTTTCTTGAACAGGTCATAAGAATAAAATCAAACGTGTCTGAATAATTTTTCTGTCTCAGCGGATACTCGCTCTTTCAATGTTGCTAAAACCTCAGGATTTAAAGTCATTGATGGATTATTTAGAGTTGTTTATTTTTCTTTCACTTTCTGTTGATTTCTATTTAGGCTACCTGCTACACTTGTGCTCCATGGAACTAAGAGTGAATGAAAAAACAATTATCATTTAGTATTCTCTAATTCTATCCTAGATAATTGATGATGAAATAATTATGTTTTATCTATTGTTGGTAATCATTTCAAAAAGAGAGTGACCCAAATATACTCACAAATTACAAGTAAGCTTGAAAATCTCTGCAGAAGGTATCACATGTTCAAAAGCACTGTATTAAAATTTGAATCAAGTTGATCTATATCTAATCTTGCATATTAATAAACAGCAATATATATGTAATATTTTTTCTTTTGAAAGTTATGAACTATACACACATTTTATTACTTTTGCTAGCTGACTGCAGATGACCTGAAGAAATGATAGTGCAGCTTGCAGAGCTGAAGTTTACTCTATTACAATGCACAAAAATAGTCTTTGTATTTATGTACATTTGTTTTGTTTTCTATTTCTAGAACCTCAACTTACTGGCTTTCTCGAATCCAGTCTTTTCTCTACTGCAATGAGAATGGCCTCCTGGGCAGCTTTTCAGAAGAGACACACTCCTGCACGTGTCCAAATGACCAGGTGGTCTGCACCTCGTTCCTGCCCTGCACTGTGGGAGACGCCTCAGCCTGCCTGACCTGTGCACCAGACAACCGCACCCGGTGCGGTTCCTGCAACACGGGCTACATGCTGAGCCAAGGGCTCTGCAAGCCGGAAGTCGCTGAGTCCACGGATCACTATATTGGTTTTGAGACCGACCTGCAAGACCTCGAGATGAAATATCTGTTGCAGAAAACAGACAGACGAATAGAAGTCCACGCCATTTTCATTAGCAACGACATGCGCCTCAATAGCTGGTTTGACCCCTCTTGGCGTAAGCGGATGCTACTTACCTTGAAGAGTAACAAGTACAAGTCAAGTCTGGTCCATATGATCTTGGGTCTCTCTTTACAGATTTGTTTAACTAAAAACAGCACCTTGGAACCAGTGTTGGCTGTTTACGTCAATCCGTTTGGAGGCAGCCACTCTGAGAGCTGGTTTATGCCTGTGAACGAAAACAGTTTTCCAGACTGGGAGCGGACTAAATTGGACCTGCCCCTGCAGTGTTATAACTGGACGCTGACTCTGGGGAACAAATGGAAGACATTTTTTGAGACAGTACACATCTACCTGAGGAGTCGCATCAAGTCAAATGGCCCCAATGGCAATGAGAGCATTTACTATGAACCTCTGGAATTTATTGATCCTTCCCGGAACCTGGGCTATATGAAAATCAATAACATTCAAGTGTTTGGCTACAGCATGCACTTTGACCCTGAAGCAATTCGGGACTTGATTTTGCAGCTGGACTACCCGTATACTCAGGGATCCCAGGACTCAGCGCTTTTGCAACTGCTAGAGATAAGAGATCGTGTAAATAAACTCTCCCCACCTGGTCAGCGTCTTCTAGATCTTTTCTCTTGCTTGCTTCGTCATAGACTCAAGCTGTCTACTAGTGAGGTGGTGAGAATTCAGTCTGCTCTGAAGGCGTTTAATGCCAAATTGCCAAACACAGTGGATTATGACACGACCAAATTATGTAGTTAACCATAAATATCAAGCACAACCCAAAATCTTGAAGGAGTTTTTACAGTGCTTTTGTGGAACAGTTTATGTTTGGAAGAGTGAATTTAAATTGTCTTTTCAATATCTGTCTTATATCAGTCAATGACATTGGATGGCAATTTACACACATGAACTTGCTGACAATGAATATATTATACTGCAGTTTTGGTTTATGAATGAAATAAATACTGACATCAGTCTAGAAGACGTTCTACTTTTTACAATAAATTTCATTTGTAATTTTATATGTTCCGTGGCAATGCTTTTGTGCATTACATACTCTAGAGGGAACATAAAAGGATACCAATAAAATTTTGTAGGCGAACAGTTATTAAAAAGAAGTGCTGTGGGATTCCTTCCACCCCCCCATGTAATGAGTTCTATTTTGATATAGTTTGTAAAGACACTCTATGAAAAAACAACCAAGATTTTTTTTTTTTTCCCCCGATGGAAAAAGTTGAAGGTCCCTTTCAATAATCTTGATGGAAAACCCAGCTACATTGAATGCTCAGAATTCAGCTGGGTTTTTATGGTTAACAGTATAATGGCAATGGTATGTTTATAAACCGTACTTAGAGAAATCATCATCATTTAAATAGGTAAACTATTTCCCAAGTCAAAATCAGAACATTCCAGCAAACATACAGAAAAATCACTGCAATTATAAGCATATCATGGAGAAAGTAAACCCTTAATTTCCTTAGCAACTTGCCATGTCATTTTCTTTCTGCATTCTAATAACCAATAATCAGCATACTCTGCACAATCATTTTCATTTCAAGCACTGAAAACCTAGTTATTCTAGCACTTTACCCATGTCAGTTAAATAATATCACTAGAATTCACAAATTGTAATGTGTTGGAATACAAAACAATCAACAAAAAAAAACTCAAATAACAGCCCAAATGTAAATACACATATTTATTTTTCTCTCAGAGAAACTACTACTGCTAAAAGATATTTTGAGGAGCAAGGTATTTCAACATAAAACTAACTTTAATTCCAATTTTTAGTTTGAAAGTTAAATGGAGATCCAATATTATCAGAGTATAGTTTAGATGTATGATTAGTACTTTTATATGAATTTAAATTGTATTTTTGTTTAGACATATAAATGTATCTGTAAAGTGTGTTTGTAATGTTTATCACACAGCTATTGTCTAGATATTTTATAAATATTACCTTGTAATTTACACAAACATATTGCCCAGATCAACTTTCCTGTAGAGGTTGTAAAGGAATATTTAAGGGCACAGAGAAAGAAAACAATGAGTTGGCTGGAAAGAATAAGATAAGTGACAAAAAGATTGCACAGTTATTCTGGATTCTTGGGCTATTAGTTATCAATTGCAAAACCATAAAAGGGCAAGTAAACTTTTCAGACAACAGACACTTATTGAAGATCTACCACACATAAAACATTGTTTTTCTACCTAGTATCTGAGTAGCTGCATTTCTTACATTGTTCAAGAGTTTTATTTTCCACTTTACTTTCTGCTGTGAATGTTCTGTGGCAATGCTTTTTTTGCATTACATACTCTAGAGGGAACATAAAAGGATATCAATAAGACTTTGTAGGCAAACAGTTATTAAATAGTAAATATATACATTTTTTTAAACACTCATCATCTTTCTGGTAGCCTATCCAATATTTTCTTCATTTCATTTCACCAATAGTAAGTTTTGGGTTATTATTTCCATTTTCTTAGTGACATAAAACAAGGCTCAGAGTGGTTTGTCCAGTTCTCCAAGATCACACACCAAACCAATGAGAGACCAAGATTCTAGCACCAATTTTTTTCTGGAATAAATCTGTCCTTTTCTCATTGCAACATTGAAATTAAAATTAATCGTTTTATTACTTTTATTATTATTACATGTAAAGCTCTATAATGAAACAGAAATAACTTAAGAAATTGAGACCTGAGTCAAGTAACATTATAAAACACATACTTTCATATTACCTGAAAAAAATTTAATAAAATCTGCAGTTTAGCATCCAAAATCAATCATCACCAGAGTGACCAGGCTAATCAAATTCAGACAATAATTTCAAAAGACATCTGCTACGAAAGTCACAGTTGCTGGTAGGGCATTTTCCAGAAAAGTCTTAGAAGTTCAGCTTTCCAGGGATTCTGAGCCCCAGAAACCACTGGAGCAACATGCAGCATGCCCTGTGTTCTGAACAATAATTCCCCAGTACTTACAAGATTATCAGCAATGCTAATTATTTTATTGCACAGTCAAGCCTGTCACAGATGGCTTATGAGAGTTTCTAATGCCATAGTTAAGGAAGAACACAGCTAAGGTTTCAGCCTTGGACTTCTTGAGTCTGGCATAGAATAAAATTATTTTTTCTCCATCTTTCTTGGTGACAGCCTTTGGATGAGTCCATTACATCCCTGTGTCTAGTTTCTCCCTGAAAGAAGAGAAATAATATAAATCCCTTTCTCTCAATGTTGTGCCTAAGGTAACATGAATTCAGTAGAAGTAAGTATATCACACAAACTCTAAAATCACATATACATTTAAAGAATAAATAATCAGCACACTGTTTTCATGTTCCTTTTTCTCATATATCACCAGATTTAGTTTAATGTCCTATAAACAATGGACTAGAAGATCTAAGTTAATACAATATATGCTTCCTAAAATTTACATTTTGTTCCTTTTTTGTGTGACAGAAAATACAGCCCATAAACATTTCAATTTTTCTGAATTGTCCCATATAAAAACATTTCTGATCATTATTTGTTTTTAGAAATTTGAGAAATTTTAACAAAAGTAACTTTCCTGAAAAATCTTAGAGCAAAGCATATACAAAGTTATTTTTTCAAAAACAGGGTATTTGAGTTCTTTTTCATACCATCTTTCTGATATACTTAGTACAGGTCTTTAAGTTTATCTTGAATTTAATACATTCAATAAAACTTGAAATTCTGAAATAAAAATTGTTAAGTATATATTCTTTCCAGTAATACGTGTTACTGCTCCAACTATTTTGATGAGCATCATAGTTAACTTGAATTGGTATCCCCAGAAGCTTAAATTTGTTTATAGCAAGTTAAACCAATATCCAAGAGGCCACTGTTGGCTCAATGAAAATACTGAAATAGCTGGTGGTCCTCTCTAGCTGAGCTTAAGTAAATGCATCACGATCCATTTCCCTCCTCATTGTTCTTTTTGTATGTATGTACTTCTTGGCAAAATATGAAGAAATATTATGTGAGAAACCAAATCATTTGTTACCCTGTAATGACATATGTCCCCTACATGACACTCTCCCTTTTTTGTTCCCTCCATTATACATATTGAATTTCTCTCCATTTTGCACAAATACAAAATTTAATCATTTGAGAAAATAAACCATTTGAACTTAGCAATAAAATAGTCTATTTCTACCCGTCAAAGTAAGAGTAATAGATTATAATTATGTCCATAGTTATAGATTAATTCAACTGGAAACTTGAAAGTTGGAAAACTATTAGAAAAACAACTTTTAAATGATAAAATTGACTTAGGATTTTAAAAGACAAAGTATAGATCTTCTAAATCAATGTGAAAGTTGAAAAGAACACATTAAATAAATCAAATTTTGTAAAACTGTGATAACAATAATCTGAGTTAGTACATGCTAGAATAATTATCCTTAAGCTGACTTGAGCTTTTCCTATGGTCATAAGTATCAAATGTAAAAATTGAAAGCAAGAGGAACACATGCTAAATTGTGTGGTATTCTTAGGGGGAAAAAAAAAAGTCAAACCAGCTGTCTTTTTAACATCTGGAATTTTACATTGTGCCATGCCTGTTGACTGTACCATCCGTTCTGCTGCAATTGATGTTTCACTTTTCTCTCCTTCCCCTACATGATAAAATTTACATTTCTCTCTCCAAACTTTCCTGGTCCAATAATTTGAAGAAGTACAATCCAAGCATCCTGTAATAATTCCAAAAGTTAGTAAATATATATTATTTAACTTGGATTTTTTTTTTTTTTTTAGAAACATCTTCATTTCTTTTTCTTAGCAGTGGTAATACTGGCTATTTTAAGGAACTCTGGTGGTGTAGTGCCTAAGGCACTTGACTGCTAACCAGAGGGCTGGTGGTTCAAATCCACCAGCCACTCCTCAGAAGGAAGGTTGGGCAATTTGCTTCCGTAGGGATACTGCTTGGGAAACCCAGTGAAGGGTCACTATGAGTCGGATCCGACTTGATGGCAGTGAGTTTGGGTTTTTTGGTTTGAATGGCTGATGGATTAGAATATCCATGGCAGATCATGTGATGCTTAGAACATAGCCGTCAAATGTGGTTAATTAAAACATACAAATGAAATTTCAATCAAAGCAGAAATGCAACACTTGAAAATAACTAATGTGCCAGTAATCAAACTAGTTATAATTGAAGTACTGTTTTATTTTATGATTATACAGCATAGCTATCACATAATTTCTATATTACACAATATTTAAATAATTAAATATCTATGAAATACCACAAATAAAGCTCTTCTGATCATATAGTGAATGAGTATGAAGATTTTGATGTAAGATGGTGAATTTACTCATTTTCTATCAGCAAAGAGCATCAAATGGGCAGAAAACAATCCTGAAAGGGCCTTAAAATTCCAAGGATGAGTAATTTTTTTTTTTTTAAAGAGGAAACTATGAAGACTATATGACAATAATGGAGACCATAACCACAAAAATGCCAGCAATAAAATTTCTAGAAATTATTTATCAGAAAAAACTGAAATAAATTTCACTCCTTACACTGAAGTATGTAAAGAGATGTCTACAGCTTTCATGATGTTGAGATAGTGTTTTATTTATCTTTTTATGGTGACTTATGTATAATTTTTTTTAATATGCCCACTCCAAATGTATAGAGCATAACAAAATATTACTGCATAAAGTAAATATGCCATATATTTATGCAGATTAAAATATCACATTTAGGAGATCTAGAATAATTAACATAAAAATTACTACAAAAAATAATAGTATAAGTTAAAAATGTTTCCAAATATACAACCAATTACCAATTTAAAATTGTAATAGAAACAAAGGAGACTTTCTCTATTTCTAATACAATGGATTATTTCTCTGGCCATAGCTTGGAAATGACTTAATACAAAGGGAGATTAATAGAATAAATTTATTGATAAAAGTTCTATAAAGAAAAACACAAATCTTAACTGACCATTTGGAAATACTTACATACTATACATTTGGAATAGTAGACCAATTGTATAAAGATGGTAATTCTGTCTCAAAGTAATTATTAAGTTTATATCTGATTAAAGAAGTTCTTGATTAACTCTTTTAATTAAATTATTTTTATGAACAAAACAAAATAATTTTTAAATTTATTTGGAAAAATAAATGGTTATGAACAAACAAAACATTTGAAAACAGACCAGTTGGTGGGAACTTCCACAACTAGATATTGAAATATGTAAATCATATCATAAGGAAGATGTAGACCTCGGTAGAAAAGAATAAGAAACTAAGAAACATATTGCTGTAGGTGTGAAAATAGCATTATAATATAAACTGATCATTTTAAGTGATTAAGACAGGTAGTTTACCAGGTTGGGACAGGTAGTGTTCTATTTGGGAAAAGGTGTTCAAAAGTAAAATTTATATCTTAAAACATTATAAAATAAATTGCATTCTAGAAACTTACATGGTAACACCTTCTACAAAAAATAAGTTGCAAACTGGGTATATTCCTATGTTAAAACATTATTCTTTAGCACAGCATTGCCCAATAGAAATATAAAGTAAGGCACAAGTGCAAGCCATATATGTGATTTTAAATTTTATTGTAGCCATATATTTTAAAAAGTAAAAAGATGCAGTGAAATGAACTTTAATAATATATTTGACCTAAACCAATATATCCAATATGATATTATTTCAAATATAATCAATATAAAACATTATGATTTTATTTTGGACCATATCTTAGAAATTTTCATTTACATTTACACCCATCTCAGTTCTAACTAGCCACATTTTGAGGCATCAACGTCACAGGCAGTGAGTGGGTACTGTTTTGGCTGTGCAGCTCTGGAATGTGACTCAGCTCTAGAATGTGGCTCTTCTTTGGTGGAAGACTATCCCGCCATCTGATTTAATTTCTTTATCTAAATTTTACAGGATTTTGTTCAATCATGGTTAAGAGCTATTTGAATATTTTAAGTCTTTTCCCAGTGTTCTTACTTGGAGGTTGAAACCTATACATCATGGTTAGCTAAGACTGGAATTGGCCTCCTCCCTCCATCATCATCCTATTCACACTTCTTGCATTATCCCAATGGAGTTAACAGCCCCTGCTATTCAATGTCTGTTTCACTTTTAGGCTTTACAGATGTCTCTTATTTTCTTACTTTTTTAATTCTATTTAAAAGAATGGTATGATTTATCTGTCAATTTTAGGTGTTTATTAGACAGCTTTTTTTTTTTTTTCCAATTACTGAAAAATTTGATGAAAGCCCACAATTTTTCTTCTTCCTCAAATCCTCATAAACCAAACTCACTGCCAACAAGTTGATTCTGACCCATAGTCACGACTGCTGGGTTTCCAAGGCTTTAAATCTTTATGGAAGTGGATAGTCTCATCTTTCTCCCATGGAGCAGCTGTTGGGTTTGAACTACCAACCTTTTGGTTAATAGCCAAATGCCTTAATCACTACACCACCAGAATTTCTTAGATATGTGTAAAAAAATCTCCATAGATACGTGTAAAATATATCTTCCACTTACAAACCAGAGAGAACTTTAAAAACATAGATCTGTTTTATACTGACTTTTAAAACACAAACCTGTTGCATACCTCTCTGCATAATAGTATTCTAAATTAGTTTTGTTATTGGGTGACATCTAGTCATTTTTGACTGATAAGGATATTGCTTGACAGTGTAAAACTGCCCAACAGGGCTTCCTAGTTTGTAATCTTCACAGGAGCAGATCACCAAGTCTTTCTCTTGCAGAACTGCTGGGTGAGTTCAAACAGCTGACTAGTTAGCAGCCAAGCAGTTAACCATTGTACCACCAGAGTTCCTTTCTAACTTATTAACAAAATTGCAATTCCCTTCCTGACTCAGCATTTTGCTATTTGCCAATACAGGTAGTCCTTGACTTACACGTTACAAGGTACTAAAGTTACATGAACTGCATTTACAACCATCACTTTCTTTTTTGGGGGGATAGTGATGGTGGTAGTACATCTTATAATAAGTAGTATGAACTACATACATTGTTGCAGCAGGCAATTTGCTGACGCTATCATTTTTAGCTATTCACTCACAGATGACAAATAAAGACTCAAAGACAAATAAAGGTCAGATTTATACAGATACTGACACTGAGGCAATAATAATGAAAATTAAAATTAAAAAATAAATGTACTATTTGACTTACATGAGAACCTAATTAGGATAGTGTTTTGGAATAAAACCCTGTCATAATTTGGTGACTGCCTCTATCCTTTTTCCTCTTTATTTATTTCATTCCAAGTTATAACCAAACTATAAAACTGCTTTCAGTGACTCAAACATGACAAGCTCTTTTATGCCTCCAGATTGTCCTCTGCCAGGAGCACCTTTTCCTTTCCTGTCCTTGATTGCCTTCAAAAAGATAATTTTTATTCAAGAATCAAAACAAGAGTTATCTCATATTTTAATTCATTCTTCATCTTTGCTCTTATAAAATGGACTATTGCTCCATTAAACTCCAATTACACAAAGGTGAAATGCTAACAAAGCTGTTTTGACTTTTATTGTACTTCACTTTTTATATCGTTCCAACTATTAGACTGTAAATTCCTAGAATGCAGATACCATACATATTCATATTATCTATAAACCTTTAATATATAGTAATTGACAAACCATACACTGAAGGTCCTATCTCACATACTTTACAAGTCTAATTAAACTGCATACTTTGCAAGTCTAATTAAATGGTGGTTCAGTGAATGAATGATGCAAAAAATGTTTCTGAATTTCAAGATTGTATAAACACTGCTCATATATGTGACTTTTTGTAAACATCTGGTACATTCTTTATATTACAATAAAGTAGAAATCAACACAGTAAGAGTTATACATTGTAAAATGAATGATACTCCCATATTTAAGTATCATTGTTCAATCATTTAAACAGTATCCATTGATCATGGTATCAGCAACATAGGACTGATGCCAATTCTCAAGTATCATTCACTTGATACGCTTCACCTTCTTTCAATATTTAAAGAAGGATGAGATGTCTTCCCCTTAGAAATACCATGCAACACAAAACAAAAAGGATGAAAAATGAATAACTCACTCAAGAAATTAACTTCTGTGAGTTTCATACAACAGAATACTTTTAGTTTTTTAGAATAAGAATGTTTTATGTAAAAACTACATTCACTCTGATATTTGTTATATTATTGAATATTGTAATGTAAGCATTTTAAAACAAGTGGTTGATATTTGTTATTTTCTGTAGTGAAAATTCCTTCTCAACTTTGAGGCTACTAAGGTAAAAACAAAGATGTGGCATCACTATTTTACAAAATATAATAGCACATTTTGATTTTTTTAAAATAAAATTTAGACATGTCAAATTATTTTCTGGATTTTCAGAGTCTCTAATTTAGATAATAATTATGTAGCTTCAGTAATAGAAAAATATGTTAAAAAAAACTTTTTAAATATTGAGAATAATCAAAAAAGTCTGCTCAAGTGATTTAAATGCAGATTATAACTGTGAAATACTTGAGATAAATTAAAATACTTAAAAATAATTTGCTTATTACTTATATAGCAGTGTTGAAAGTTTGTGAAATGTTTTCTTAGTTATGCTTATACAAACTCTACTGTGATCTCCCTTATTTGAAGAACTTGACACTCTAGTGTATTAGATTTTTATGATTCACTTGGCCCTAAAAATTCTAATACAAAGATAATTTATAAAGTACAAATAAATTGCATAATGGATATTATGTAATAATTTGTTTTAATATTCTGTCTGCAGAAAATTACCTTTACAAGATAGTCTTTTAAAACAAATTTCATAAACTATTTAATAAAAGATTCTCTCTAATAAAAATTTCCTGATTTTTGGCATTATATATAATCGTTACTTTGCCTTAGAAATACAAAAATCTAGATCATATATACTAATCACAAAAACCTTCAAGGATTATCAGGATGCAACAGCATAGGTGAAAATGAAATGGAAATAAATGGAAGACACAGTGACACTCAACTAAATGTATCCAAATATTGTTTAGTCATTTTTGTTATTATTATTTAATATTAGGCTAGGAGAGGACAGAAAAATAAGAAAAGATACAAACACCAGATATATATTGTTCAATTTAATTCAATATTCTTTGTGATTGTTTTTCTAGAAATATTCTGATACAAAATTTAATAGTATATATTTACTTAAAAATTCTAAAATACTCAATTGCTTTTATTTAACAATATAAAAGATCTAAATTGTTTTCCTTGTACAACAAATTTACAGAATTCTGTGAGATTAATTTAGCCTGATACAGAATATCAAGGTCTTGTATATATATTCACTTTGAAGATCATTGCATACGATTATTCTTTTTGCTAAATTGAAGTCATTCAATTTCTATCAGCTTATTCATTTATCAAATAAACCTTGGTCAGTAATGTGACAGGAGCTGTGCTGTTGTTAATTATGCTAGTAACCACTCAAAATGAAATGCTCAGAGAACATGAATGAGGAAGAAAAACTAATTATAATAGAAAAGAACTATAAAACAGTTTAAAAATGTGTAACAAACATATAATTCTAATAGCACAAAAAGAAAGAGAGAACAGAGGAAATACTTGAAATAATAGCCAGGAACTTGACAAAATTAATGACAGACATCAAATTACAGATCCAAGAAGCTTAGAGAACATCAATCAGGATAAACACCAAAAAAAATTTGTACCTAATGTGGTGAAATGAGTTACTTTATGTAGCATTTTGCCTTTTTTTTAATATAGCTTGAGAGATTTTTTTCCTCCTAGGCCCTGAGGAGGAGCTCTGGTACCTTTGCCCTTGTACTTTGTAGAAGCAACATGTGGATGGGAAACTTCCAGGTCATTTTATACCCCCACAGAGTCAGAGAGTTTCAGGGTATTCTTCAGGCCGAATAAGAGCTTTGATGGTGTAGTGTCTAAGGCATTTGACTGGTAACCAGAAGGCTGGTGGTTCAAACCTACCAGCTACTCCTCAGCAGAAAGGTTGGGCACTCTACTTCCATAATGATACTGCTTGAGAAATCCAAGGAGGGGTTGTTATAAGTCGGATCCAACTTCATGACAGTAAGTTTGGTTTGTTTGGTTCAGGTTGATTGATGATTCATAAGTAGTAAATAACTTGATGGTTTGATACTTTTTTGTGTGACTTTGGGTTGCATTCTGCCCTGTGATCTATTCCATGCACCTTGCAAGGAATGGTCAATTTTCTCTGCAAATAGTGGCTTGAAAATCCACCCAATAGATTTGAGTGACTTTGAGGATAGATCAGTTTTTAGTCCCGCTGGGAGGGTCATACCCTGAAATTGACAAGGAGTTTGCTTATGTAGGCAGCCAACCCCTCATAGGTTTCTAGAAGTAAGAAGGGAGAAGGAGCAGGGAGAGTGGTCTAGGAACCTCTGAAAAGAGTTGTAATATAAGTCAAAGTCTGCAAGACTGAAGATGGTGAGAGGCCTGGAGGGGGTCATGTATCAGGGCCAATAGTGATGACAGAAAGCTGTGGTTGCCGAGCAGCAGTTTTGCAAGCTGCTACACTGTTTATGAGCTGGGCCAGTGAGGTGTGGAAAAGTCCACAGCAGGGAGCCTTAAGGCAGAGAGACATGTGCAGCTGAAAGGGGTGTGCATGGCTGAGAGGGGTTGTATATGGCTTAAAGAAGGGGTTGTCTGCTTGCATGTCCAAAGGAAAGAACCTACCTGTTTGCATGGCCTAGAGGAGCTGAGAGAGCTTCTTTGAACTGAGTAAGTGATGAATGTACTCTCCATTGCAGGGATCCTTTTAGAGCTTGCCTATTTACTTCCTAATTCTGATCCTGAGTTGTACCCTTTGACTTCTTTAATAAAACACTTAACTATGAGTATAATCTGTGAGTTCTATGGCTATTGCAACAAATTACTGAACTCAGCAGAATAGTAGATAGTACCATGGGGCAATGAATCATGTCAGAAATAGTGAAGAAGTTAAAGAGTGGGGGTACTTCTGATCTCACAGATACAGGCACCGGCTTTGTGCTGACCCTGATTCATACCCCCCAGGAATCTAGACAAGTACTGCAGGAATCTAGACAAGCCCTACACTAGTTTACGCCTAAGTATATCATATTCAAGGAACTCTGACGGTGCAGTAGTTATTTGATTGGCTGCTAACTGAATGGTCAGCAATTTGAATCCACCAGCCACTCCAAAAAAGAGATATGTAACAGCCTACTTGCACAAATATTACAGGTTTGGAAATCTTATAGGCGTAGTTCTACTCTGTCTTTCAGGGTTGCTATGAGTCATAATTTAGCCATTGAGATTTTTTTTTTTCTTTTTTTTTTTGGAGGGAGGGTTGTTATATTATATTCATTCTGCAGAACATCAAAGATAAAGTCTTGAAAGCAGTCACAGAATAGAAACCACTGAACTAAGGAAGAGCAAGGATTAGATTACATCTGACTTCCCATTAGAAACAATGCAAGCAACGGACTGTTGTTTTCATTAGGTGCCAACCAGTTTGTTCTGACTCATAGTGACCCTATGTACAACTGGGGGGGTGGGAAATTGCTTGACCCTGAGCCATCCTCACAGTTGTTGCTATGTTTGAGCCCTTGTTGCAGCCACTGTGGCAGTCTATCTCATTGAGGGTCTTTCTGTTTTTCACTGATCCTCTGTTTTACCAAGCATGATGTCCTCCAGAAACTGGTTCCTGTAGATAACATGTCCAAAGTTTGTGAGATGTAGTCTTCCTCACTTCTAAGGAATATTCTGCTGCACTTCTTCTAAGACAGATTTGTTCAGTCTTCTGGTAGTTCATGGTATATTCAATAGTCTTCACAAACACCATAATTGTAATGCATCAATTCTTTGTCAGTTTTCCATATTCATTGACAAGCTTTTGCATAAATATGGTTCAGGTCAGGCACAGATTAGTTTTAACAGGGACATCTTTTCTTTTTAACACTTTAAAGAGGTCTTTTGCAGCAGATTTGCCCAATGCAATACTTCCGTTGATTTCTTGACTGAGGTTTCCAGGAGCACTGATTGCTGATCCAAGTAAAATGAAATCCTTAATAACTTCAATAGTTTTCCCCATTTATCATGATGTCTCTTATTTGTTCAGTTGTAAGGATTTTTGTTTCCTTTATGTTGAGAAGTGATCCATACTGAAAGCTGCAGTCTTTAATCTTCACTGGTAAGTGCTTCAAGTCTTCTTCATTTTCAGCAAGCAAAGTTGTGTTGTGGGTATACTGTAGGTTTTTAATGAGTATTCCTCTAATCCAGATTCTGTGTTCTTCTTCATATAATCCAACTTCTTAGATTATTTGCTTAGCATACAGATTGAATAAGTATATTGAAAAGATACAACCCACACACACACACTTCCTGATTTTAAACAATGTAATATTCCCTTGTTCTGTTCAAGTGACTGCCTCTTGTTCTGTACAAGTTCCACATGAGCAATAAAATACAGGTGAACACCTTTCTGGTATTCTCTGCTTTTGCCCTGATTGATCTTACATCAGCAATGATATTCTTCATTCGACATCCTTTTCTGAATCCCGATTGGAAAAATATTGAATTTGTTGAAAGAAAGTAAGAACAAATCATAATTTTATATTCTGTTAAATTATTCTTTAAAATTTTAAGTCAAAAAGAAACTTCCTCAGACTAGAAATAACTAAGAGAATTCATTGCCAACAAATGTAAGCTGGAAGAAATGTTGAAAGAAACTCTTCAGGGAGAAAGGAAATGATACAGGTCAGAAAGTTGGAAGTATATCAAGAATGGAAGACACTGGAGAAGGAGTAAGTGAAGGTAAAAATCAACTATCTGTTTTTCGTATCTTTAATTGATCTAAAATATAATTCTTTATTTAAGTTAATAATAGTAACTGCACAGTAGAAGATCACAGCTTATGAATAAGTGAAATAAATGAGTCGTGTCCTTCTCGATGGCACATAACAGAATAACAACAAATGTCATCAGAAATAGGAAGAATATTAGGGGAATATCTTTATAAGTTACTTGCATTAACATGAAGCATTAGAGTGTTTTTTACAAGTGGACTTAAATTAGTTCAAAATGTATATTATAAATTCTAGAGGAACCATTAAAACATTTTAAGCATAATTGATATAGCAAAAGGAATGATAAAAAAGATTTACACAACATTCCACTTAAATTAATATTTTCTTCTGTAAAAACAGCAACAAAAGTGAGCAAAACAGAAATAAAAATAACTGCAATCAATGGAAAACAGTTACAAACATGGTAAATGTTAACACAACTATAGCAATAATTGATTTTATTGTGCATAATACAAATACACAAAGAAGTAGTCAGAAACTGTCAAGATGGAATAATAAACAAGCAAGCAAACAAGATCAAACTTTATGCTTTCTATAGAAATCCCTCATTAAATATAAAATGTCAGATAGCTTAAATGTGAAGGGATGGAGAAAGATACTCCATGCTAACACTAATAAAAGAAAACTTACGTAGCTACATTAATTGCAGACAAATGTGATTCAGAATAAGAACAATTATCAGAGGAAAAAAGGAAACATTATATAATGAAAAAGGTGTCAATTTTTCAAAACTGCATCTTAAAAAGTAATCCCTAGCAACAGAGCATAACAATATATAAGCCAATAATAGAATAAAAGGGATAAATAGATCAACTACTACTGCTCTTGGTGACTTCTACACTGTCTTTCACTAACTGATTGATCAAACAGGCAGAAAATCAGGACAGATAGTCAACCTGAACAGCTCTATCAATCAACTTGGTCCAATGAATATTTATAGAATGCTCCATCCAACGGCAGCAGAATACACATTCTTTTCATAATTTGCTTTAGACTATGTGTTCTTGGGAGGAAGACCACAGAATGTAATTTTAATCACATCATACCAAAGGTACATACTATCAAAATGTATTATTATCATTGATGATACCTTGATCACCTAACTGAGATGCTTGCCAGGTTTCTGCACTGTAAAGTTACCATATTTTTAAGCAAATAACACATACTTCCTACATTTATTTGCAAACTGTTCCCCCCTCCTAGCATAACAGTGCTTACTAAAATACTTCCTGTGGGAGGGAGCAGTTGGCAAACAAACATAGAAAGCAGGTGTTATTTGTGTGTATAAATAAAGTATTATTCTGTTCCCTTTTCCATATTCTGTTTTTCAAAAGGAAGTCACTGTGTACAGCCCACACTTACAGCGTCAGAAATTATGTTCTTTATTCTTGAAAGCAGAATGTCATCAATTGAAATTATTCTTCATGGGAGATACATCTCTGTCATTTATTTATCTTTCCAATAATTTATTTATAACAATATGGGATCAGAGACATTGATTTTATACTTTTGTTTATAATCTAGTACTACATTACTTATTTGGTACTCAAATGCTGTGCAACTCCAGCCATTTAGAGCTCTTTCTGCTGCTTTCTGTGCCCCTTTGATACCATTTTTTTCATTTTGTTCTGTATCACTTCCTTACTTTCCACCTATAAGAAACTCCAGTCTTATCTTGTGTATTTTCTCTCCCATTCATAGAACTAACATTTTCTCCAGGAAGCTCTGGTTTCTTGTATTGGGAAAAGATATTATAAACCAAGACCTGCGTGCTAGATGTGTATAATGCTATAGTGTTAGCATTGTTTAGGTCCTCTCAGCTGAGGGAGCAAAGATACAAGGTTAATAAAAACAGGTTATTATTATTTTTTCCTATGTATGGGCAATAAACAAAGAACATGTAGGTAAAAACTAAAAGGTCCTGAATAAAGATTTTATTGATATACTGTTAATTAATAACACTATATCAACAATTCTTTAATTGTAACAAATGCAACATTAAAATATAATACATTAATAATAGAAGAAAACGGGAGTAGGACATATAAAAATGTTCTGGCCTATATTCATAGTCTTTTTTGTAAATCTAATCTTCTCTAAGTAAAAAATACATATACTTTTATCCATCATTTGAAATAAAAAGGGCTGCATTTGCACAACAACAAACTTCAGAAGGCAGGAAGGTATAGGAAAAAAGGAGGAATGGAAATGGGAAATACAAGATGGAAGTGGAATGAATGATATACATTGTGGAGACTGTGAACAAGGACATGAAACACAGTGTGTATGAACTGTGGACTGGAAAATTGATTTTCTCTGTAAAGCAAATCACAATAAAATTTTAAAACATTTTTAAAGAATCATAATATGATAAGACATTCAATATACTATTAAAAATTTTGTAAGTAAAAATTACTTGCAAGGGAAAGTATGTTGTTGTTGTTGTTATATGCTGTCAAGTCAGACCAGACTTATAGTGATAAACCTTAAATAATTGATTCCAGGAAGTATTGTGTGTGTGTGTGTGTATATAGAAAGATAGATTTTTGATGTCTGTATATATATATACAGACATATATGTGTACAGGACCTCTGGTAGCATAGTACCTAAGACACTTGACTGCTAACCAGAAGACTGGTGGTTCAAACCCACCAGCCACTCCTCAGAAGGAAGATGGGGCAATCTACTTCCGTAGTGATACTACCTTGGAGACCCAAGGAGGGGGCCCTAGGAGTCGGGTCTGACCCGACGGCACATAACAACAACAATAACATATATGTGTACATATACATACACATATATGTATGTGCATACATGATACACACACACACATACATACATACTTATCCACTCCAGTTCATCATCTCCTTCTTCTTTGCACAAAGTTCTCAGGTTTGCTTGTAGGTAGGTATGGTTATGTATCCTAATTCTTACAAATGGAATTTCATAGCACATCATAAAAGCAACTCCCATCTATCTTGTTTAAGAAAAAGTTGGCTTGTTATTACATTTTTCTTTCTCCCTTGTCTTTGAATGACCCTGAATGGATACTCTTGGAAATCATGTGTCAAGGATGGAAGAGATCCTAACTAGTCCAGAAATGACTAGACTGAGAAGATTGCAAGTACTTATCTTGCATGTTATATAAGAGTGAAATAAGTTTATCTTGATTTTGCATCATTCCATTCTGTTTTTTTATTTGTTTGGCCTTCATTCTAAATAATACAATCAGTAATGCATTCTATGCATTACTTTTTCCTCTAATGTATTCTCCAATTGAATATCTAACTACTTTAATGGGTTTTTATAATAATGAGCACAAAATTTACAATTTAAAAATCACAGAAATGCTTCATTTGTTCAGTAAATCAGCAGGGACTAAAGAGTTTTGTATAAGAATATTTTCCATAAATTCAAACTTTATACTCTGTTTATGGCCTCAAATTGTTTTGTTATAATTCTTTTGAGAGAGTCTTTTCTAAATTTCTTATACAAGTATACCAAGTAATCATGATCACCATCATTTACTTTATGCTGTTGTAATAACATAGAAAATGTAGTGATTATTTTGGTATGTAAGCTTGTTTTACTCTATTCTAACTGACTCTATATTGCCATAATTTTTGTGTTTATGTTTCTTACACAAGCAATTGTCCATCCTCTGGGTACCTACCATAATATATAATTGGTCTAACACTTTTTTAAAAATATAAACTTTCATCAACTACAGTTCATTCTCCCAAAAATAGAATTCCACAGAGATACTACTTCCTTGTTTTTCAAAATACAGTTATGAGTAGTTTAAAGTCCACAATCTATTCTGTGAAATAGCATGTTATATGATTTGGATGAAGGAGCTCTGGTAGCATAGTGCTTAAAGCACTTGACTGCTAGCCAGAAGGCTGGTGGTTCAAACCCACCAGCCACTCCTCAGAAGGAAGGTTGGGCAATCTACTGCCATAGTGATTCTGCCTTGGAAACCCAAGGAGGTGTCACTATGAGTCGGGTCCGACTCGATGGCACATAACAACAACAACAACAACATGATGTGGATGGTATGGTGACACAATATTACAATCTTATGGGAACCCACCTCTTGTTGTCCTTGTTGCTGCTGTTGGAGCTACTGGTAGACTGGAGGTATGGGCACCAACAGTGGTGGCAGGTTGAGAGGGCAGGGAGAGGAGCAGAAAAAAGGAAGAGGGCAGGGAGGGAGCAGATTGGGTCCAGCCCAGCTCACTATTCTGGCTGCCTGAACAGCAGGAGCAGTCCAGGCCCCACAGCAACTGCCACCTACCTGCCAGACAAAGTCTAAGAACTCAGACCCAAAGCCAAGTCCTCTGCCTCACCTGCCTGTATTTCACCCATAGTCCAGTGCTACAAGATTCTTGGTTGAGGGTCTTTAAAACATTGGAGGAAAATAGCCTGGATCATTCTTTTAGGCATCAATGCAAAAGAATAATCCTGGGTCCTTGCTCAAAAAATAATTTAAAAATTCAGAATAATGACAGTAGAGCATTAAATCAAGCAATGGACCATTTTAAGTGCAGGACACTTGTGATGTCTAGGAGGCACACCAATGAAGATGGCCCTGTATGCTCTTAAGAGGAATACAGGCCTATGGTCCCTATATTTTAGCCCCTACCCTATACTGGATATAGGAATTATGTCAGAACATAGAAGAATCATGGACACGGAGATAAAAGCATGAGTTGAAAATGAAAGAACTACCTATTAGACTTAAAAATTACCTATTTCTGCATGGTTACATGACAGAGAAATATAATTTTCTTGGGAAAGTGCTTTTATGTTTTAGTTCTTTGTCATTGTACATTGTCAGATGCCAAATATTACATACACAAGTTTTCAAAAAAGCACCTTGAATATTTAACTTTATGTTATTTCATAATTCCAATTTTATGTTATAGGAGAAAAACCCTACACATTTCAAGGCTACACAGTTAAATTATCAATATCATTATGTTTAATTTCTAAATATATAAATTAAAGCTCAACATGTAACCCAGTTGAATGTTATTTACTTACATGATTCCAAATAGGCTTTAATATGGTTGAAATTATGCTCATTATACCCTGTTTATAAAGTATGTTTTGCTGTTATTTGCTTTTCTTAAATGATACATTAATTTCATTAAATACTATCAATGCCTATTATGTCAAATTCTACATCCTGTATGTATATACTTCAACTGATTTTATTATTTTTATCATTAATATAAGAAATTATATGTAAAATACATACTTCATTCTTGTCACTAGTGGATAAACTGTGGGAGATGATATAAGGCATTGCCACCCTTTTTGAGTACAGTAAAATCAAGATTTTGTGGCAGATAATGTGCATTTTACAATTTGTTTTGTATCTGCTCATATAGATGAATGGACACAGGAACAGGTCAGAGAGAGCAAATATAATACAGAAAATAAATAGAAAAGAGTAACATTTTAATGGAATATATATATATATATTTTTTAACAGTACAATCCTTTCTTCCAAGTGAAATCCATGTAACCAAAACAAACTGAAATGATGTATGAACCCTGGTTGAAATGGATGTGAAATAATATGTGCGAAGCTAAGCCCTAGTTATGTAGCTGCACCTTTGACCTCAATGTAAAACCCACTAGATTAATAGTAAATGGCAATGAGGAACTCTGGTTTGCTGTGTGAAAAATTTTGTTAATTATCATTGTTACAATGGGAAGCCACTTAACCACTCTGTGACCTGGGATCACTCCATGTAAGATTAGGTGCCTGATCTAGTTAAATTTAAGTTCTCTTCTAGCTTTAAAATTTGTATGATTTTATGTTCAAAATTATTTGAACTCTGTTTGGTGAGAATAGTCGGGAAATTTTGATGGTGATGAAAACTGCTAGCTAAGTCTTGAAATACAAGTAAAGACCTTAATAAAATTGGAAGGCATGAGAGGATGTTTTAGATAAAGTGAGTGGCATATAATTTGGGAATGCAAATTTATGTCTTGTTAACTATAAATTTATTTGTTTATCATTACTTGAACATTTAATTCTCACTTTTGATCCAAAGAGTTCAATTTTGGAAGAGTAAATATTTCTTTTAAACACAGCTGAACACAATGATTTACTCAGTTGGCAGAGAGATTTAAAAATTAATGCCATTTTTCATTGGCAAGTTTCCCTGTACACAATCAGATATATTTGGCATTTTCAGTAACAAAGCTGCAGTGAAATTTGCCAGAAGAGCAATTGCTAAAACCATAATGTCTATTGCTGCATAAGGACTGAAGGGTGAGATGGGTTAGAAACAAGATAGAGTGAATGATTCATTTTGTAAACTCACTTTATACAATAAATTGTATTCTTGAACATTTATGTTAATCATGTTGCATAGAAGGATTAGATGTAGAAGTGTACCTAAAATTTAGAAATAAGATGCTGTTCAAAAAGATTAATCAGTAAAATCCAAACATAATAGATTCAATTGTCTATTCAGATAAAACGATTATCAAAATAGATGATTGTAAAAGAAGGTTGTAATCTTTTTTAATTGTATTGTAACCTTTCAAAAGAAGAGTGTTTCAACAAAAGAAAAATTACCTA
Organism: Orycteropus afer afer; assembly: GCF_000298275.1. Classification (NCBI taxonomy): domain Eukaryota; kingdom Metazoa; phylum Chordata; class Mammalia; order Tubulidentata; family Orycteropodidae; genus Orycteropus; species Orycteropus afer. The sequence continues at coordinate 1,962,493 of NW_006921973.1, forward strand.
CACAGATTCTAAAGAAAGGGGAGCCCAAGCCATAATTCATCTGCAGTATTCTTATACCATCTAGAAACATGCATGACCTGACAAGTTTATTTGCTCTTTTGAATGTTTTTTAACATTTATGAAATTGGGATACAGATTACTCCTTCTACATAGTGTTGATAGGGTTTGTTGTTGTTACGGTAGTAATAGCTATTTTTCTTTTAGTTTTTCAAAAAATAAATTTTGAATTGATAAAACTTCTTAAAATGACTGGAACCTTAGAATTAGAAAATATACTTTGTGCCAAGAATGATAATAGAGCACTTCAGTCTTTACTTGTTTACTTATTAACAAATATTTTAATAAAACGAAGTGCTTGGCAAAGTTTAAGTGATATACTATATCAACTCATTGAATTTGTACTAGAGACCAGTGAAGTCTATTTTTATCACAAGTTTACAAATAAACTAAGAATACTAAATCAGCCAAGGCACGGACAGGTGACATAAATCACCCAGGTTCAGGCAGCTGGTAAATAATGTTGTTGTTGTTTTGCGTGCGTCTAGTGGATTGTGACTCACGGTGACCCTGTAGGACAGAATAGAACTGTCCCATAGGATTTTCTAGGTTGAAATCTTTACAGGAGCAGATTTCCAGGTCTTTTCTCACTCTGAATTTTCCATTTAGCAGTCCAGTGCTTAAGTAGCACCAAGATTTACACCAAGACGTTCTGGTTCCAGACTCCATGTTCTTACATATTCTTAAGCATTATAGTTTAAAATCCTTTTAAAATGCACAATATAATATAACATGTGCATTTATAGATAATTTTTGAAAAAAAAAATTTATTGTGCTTCAGTTGAATGTTTACATAGCAAATTTGTTTTTCAATCAATGATTCATACACAAATTGTTCTAAGAAATTGGATACAAGCTCCACAATGTGACAGCACTCTTCCCATTCCCTCCTTGGTTTCTTATCTTTGTTTTAGGGCACATGTTGCCCTTTTGGTCTTGTATACTTGATCATTCTAAGGAGCACATTCTTCATGGGTATTCTGTTTATTTTATAAACTATCTAATATTTGTCTGAGAGGTGGTTTCTGGGAAGTTTCTTGAGTTTCAAATTAGAATGTTGCATCAAGGTAATAGTCTTGAGTGTTCCTCCAGTATTTATAAGACTAGGAAGTCTGATCTCTCTTTCTTTCTTTCTTTTTTTAAATTTTGTTCTACCTTTTTATCTATTCGAACTTGGAACTTCTACTGTGGCCCTCGTCAGCATGGGTAACAATGGTAGCCAGACACCATCTGTGTCAGCCACAGGGATCCAGGTGAGGAGAGAGAACCCAGGCATGCCCAAGGGAACAGGACAGAGAGTGGGAGAAAAGGGATTAAAAGCCAGGAACCCAGACAGTGGAGCAGTCAGCCTCAGGGATCCAGGTAAAGGTGGTACGAGGGGTTTCTGACAGGGAGACAAACTTGACTGTTGGTTTGTCCTACTGTGGTGACATGTTGATGTGAGTTTTGAGGCTGAGCTACTGGTGTTTCAAACCCAGCAGGATGCACATGGTGCACAGGTATCAGCCCAGCTTACAGACTGAGACAGACTAGGAAGAAGGAAGAGGCC
>NW_006921973.1:1966909-1973569 GCF_000298275.1 Orycteropus afer afer
TGGACTGCTAAAAGAACTAACAGATCTGTCCTGGAGGAAGTACACCGAAATGCTCCTTGGAAGCAAGAATGGCCAGACTTCGTCTCACCTATTTTCGTCATGTTGTCAGAAGGGACCATTCCTTGGAGATGGATGTCATGCTTGGTAGGGTGGAGGGTCGATGAAAGAGGGGAAGGTCTTTAACAAGATGGATTGACACAGTGGCTGCAATGATGGGCTCAAGTATAGCAGGGATCATGGTGCTGGTACAGCATCAGGCAGTGTTTCGTTCTGCTGTGCATAGGGTCGCTATGAGTCGGAAACGATTCGACGACACCTAACAACAACAACAAAGGCACCATCTAGTTCTTGTCTCAAGTTAGAGGAGGATGTAGTTCATGTAGGCCATTAGTCATTTGAACTAATTGTTTCCTTAAGTATTCAATTTTCTTCATTTTCCTTTGCTCCATGTGTGAAGAAACTAATAGCTGCTTCTTAGATTGCCATTTACAAGCTTTTAAATATCTGAAAGGCTACTCACGAGACTAAGATGTAGAACATTACTTTTATGAACTGTGTTTTGCCAACTGATGTACATGTCCCCCAAGAGGTCTTTAGCCTTCAAGTCCAGTAGTTCAGTCCCCATATCTAAGAAGTTTCAATATCTGTGCCCCACTGTGCTCTATCATGTATGAGTACATATGCAGCATTTGCAAATACGTATGTAAACACCTCCACAGCTATACCTATATATCTTTGCAACTATACTCCTGACCAACATCTCTCACCTATTTAGCATACATATTTACCTATGTATCTACTCACAAATTGTTAATTATAACTGTTGTTGCAGGATTGTATATATTACCACATTTATCATAGTTTCTCATTATTCTTTCTCATCGCTCACTGTCTTCTTTTACCTTGGTCATGTTGTGGTGGCTTCTCACATATTATTTATTGCCTTTCCCTTAACCATATTGAATACTTCTGCACTATCTTGTTATTGATTCTCCCACCTTCCCTGTTCTATCCCTGGTAATCATCAAAAAATGTTTCTATGTGTAAAGCTATTCTTGACTTTTGATAATAGTGGTCTCATACAATATTTGTTCTTTTCTTATTGACTTATTTCACTCAGCATAGTGTCCTACAGATTCATCCACATTGTCAGATGTTTTAAGAATCCATTGTTATTCTTTATTGTTGTATAGTATTCCATTGTATCTACCACAGTTTGTTTATCCATTCATCTGTTGATGGGCATTTAGGTTATTTCCATCTTTTTGTTATTGTGAATAATACAATAAGGAACATGGGTGTGCTTATGTCTATTTTTATCACAGTTATTATTTCACTAGGTTATATACCTAGGAGTGAGATTGTTGGATCATATGATACATCTTTTTCTAGTTTTCTCCCAAATCACAATTAAAAAAAAAGCACATGCCATTTGCAGAGTGGTTGTAATATTTTGCTGTCCCGTCCTATCTGCAGTTTATAAGAGTTCCAATCTCCCTACAGCCTCACCACATTTATTGTTCTCTGTTTTTTTTAATCACTGCCATTATAGCCAGAGTGAGATGGTATCTCATTATAGTTTTGATTTGCATTCCTGTAATGCTAATGAAGGAGTTCTGGTTAAGGCAGTGGTTAAGGCATTTGGCTGCTAACAAAAGGACTTGAACACCAGCTACTCCATGGGAGAAAGGTGAGGCAGTCAGCGTCCATAAGATTTATAGCCTTGGAAAACTTTTGGGGCAGTTTTGTTCTAATGCTATGAGTTGGAATTGACTCAATGACAGTGATTTATATTCTTTTTGGTTAATGGCTAATGATTGCTAGAATCTTTTCATGTGCTTGGTAGACCTGAATATCTTCTTTGGTAAAGTGTTTGAGTCTTTTGCCTACTTTTTAATTGTCTAGTTTATCTTTCTGTTGTTGAGGTATTGATGTTTTCTATAAACTTTAGAGATTACACCCTTGTCAAATATGTCATTGCCAAACACTTTCTTTCCAAGCCTGTAGATTCTCTTTTTACTCTTTAGGTGAAGTCTTTTGATGAGCATAAGTATTTAATTTTTAGGTGGCTTCAGTTATCTAGCTTATATTCTGCTGCCTGTGCCTTGTTAGTTATATTTGATAGTCTAGTTATATATACATGGTTCTTTTTGGCAACTTCTTCCATGCTTTCTAGTTATTTTTTGCAAACTCTTAGAGACCATGATTGACTCATGTTATTAGATACATAGCAGAAATTTTAGCAAAAATTTAAAAATGTATTAATATTATCCATTCATTGGAATTACTTCCTTTGTTATACTATGCTTGCTTTTAATTTTTTGTGTGTGCTTATGCATGATTAAAAACAAACAAACAATGGGTGGACAGGCTGAACTATTAGGTATGTCTATGAAGCAAGGAATGTACCTTCCATCATGTATAAGGTTGGCAGACAATGGTTCTACAAGTGTATTTGTTCTGTAAGAATTCTCAGGAGTATAGTAGAGCTGACAAGGGACAAGTTTTTAGTCACTTCTTGGTCACAGCCAGCTACCCAGAGGGAGTGAGTAGTTGAACCTGTGGGCTTGGGACCATAGTCACAGGGGCATCAAGCTCCTTTTGGCATAATATACTACACAAAATAGTGTTCCACCTCCTGCTTTCATGAGTAATGACTGTTATCTTAAAAGCTTGCAAGCAGCCATGTAAATGCAACCATGAGTCTCTCCTCGTCCAGAGCAAACAATGAAGAAAATCAAAGATTCATGGAAACAAGTAGTCCTTGTGACTGGTACACCATGTGATCCTCAGTCTATATGACTATGAGCCCAGAAGAACTAGATGTTGCCTGGCTACCACTGTCAACCATTCATATGGGAATCTATGGAGGAGATCCTGGATAGAGAGGGAGAACAATGTGGAACAAAACTCAAAATTATTTGGAAAAAAAGGGGGGGGGGACCAGAGGGAACCAGGTTTGCTGGTCTGATAGAGACTGGTGGAACCACTGAGACTATGGCCCCTAGCTACCCTTCAGATCTGGAATTGAACCCACACCTGTGGTTTCCAGCCAAACAAAAGACAGGCATATGAGTTGAACATGTACCTGAGGTAGATACATTCCTTGGTGAGAACAATCATGGGAGAAAGAGAGGCTGTTCATGCACAGTTAAGGGGGCAGGAGTGCACGGAGGGATGGGCACAGGGAAGAGGTAACTATGGGGAGGAAATGGGAGGGGAGCTGTTGCATTGGTGTAAATTGTAATCAATGTCGTGAGTGTGTGAACTGCTGTATGGAAAGTGAATTTGCTCTGTAAACTTTCACCCAAATCACAATTAAAAAAAAAAAAAAAAAGAATGTTTCAAGTTCTATCCTGAAATACAATGCTTTCAGTAATAGGATATTATCAATATGTTTACAAGGAAGACCAGTTAATACTATTTTCAAATTAACCAACCACTAAGGCCAAAATTTTCCTTTATCTATGTAAAAGTTAATGCATATTAATAATATAATCAAATTTCTTTCTGGTATGCTGGTAGTGTCCCTTGGGCCCTTATTTCCTAATTTCTTTCTTCCTCAGTTTTGTTCACTCTATCAGCATCATTTATTCCCTGAATTTTATTTGTTTATTTGCACTTAAAGCATAGCCTTTGTCCATATGATGTTAGTAAATGTATTATGTTTCTGTGATTACTGTAACAAATTACCACAAACAATAGAAACTTATTTTCTCACAGTTCTGTTGTTGTTATTAGGTGCCTTCAAGTCATATCCACTTATAATGACCCCATGTGACAAAGTAGGACTGCCCCATAGGGTTCTAGATTATAATCCCTAAGGAAAGAGCCCTACTGACTCAGTGGTTTAGCACTTGACTGCTAACCAAAAGATTGACTGCTTGATCCCTCCTATGGCTTCAGGACTGAAAAGACCTGACAGTCTTTGGTATAAGGCTGACAGCCTAGATAACAGTATGGTGCAATTCTACTCTGTCATATAGAGTTGTTACAAGACCAAATTGGGTCTTTCTCTTGTACAGTCACTGGGTGAATTCAAATCACCTATATTTTAGTTCGTATTCAAGTGCTGAATTCAAACTCAGTATCAGTGGGCTGAAAACAAGGTGTTAGCAGGACTATATCTGGAAGTTCTGAGGGGCAATCTGTTTTTTGCCTTTTCCAGTTTTTAGTGAATTCTGGCATTTCTTGTCTATGATTACATCACTTATCACCTTCTTCTCTGTGTATATCATCAAACTTCTCTGTCTCTCTCTTATAAAGACAATGTGATTGCATTTAGTAGCCACATAATAATCCAGGAAATCTTCTCATCTCAACGTCTTTAATTTAATTACATCAGTAAAAACCCTTTTTCCAAATAATGTAACATTTACAGGTTCAGGAACTAAGATCTGGTATCTTGACAGGCCATTATTTAGCCTACTATGGAAACAAGGGAGAAGTTACTAGAGAATTAATTTAAGTTTTTCTTGTAGACTGAAAAGAGGACTAAACAGGCTAACTGCCTAAGTATCAGCTCCCCTTCTCTAAAATAAAAGTACTCAGATAAGTTTAGAATGATGGTTAGTAGGATCTTCTTTTAAATGTTTAGATTGTTGTTGTTGTTATGTGCCGTCAAGTTGGCCCCAACTCATAGTAACCCCTGCTAGAGTTTCTGAGGCATGTTTAATATATGTTCTAGTTTCAATCATTCAATTCTAAACTACCCATGTATTCATTTATTCATATAACTTTTTTCCTAGTCCATATCTGTTAGAGTTTGTGATTGACATTGAAGACAAAGAGTGAAATGACATAATCCCCACCAAAAGTGGCTAAAAAACTAAGAACAAGAGATATATGAAGTCAAACTGTAATACAATGGAATCTATGCAGTGACAGAATATAGATGTGGTGCATAGCCATAATATAAGTAAAATTTGTAGAGTTCATTAACAAAGCCTTCATAGAAAAGAAAATATCTGACCTGGTCTTGAATAGTTAAAAGGAATTGGCTAGTTTTATAAGTTATTAATAGTATAGGAAATAACATATTAAAAGGAACATAAGCATTAAGCGACATTTGACATTTTAAAACATGTGAGGGAGTAAATTTAGCTTGAATGCATAAATTTAAGCCAGTTTGAAGCAAGGAGATAAATAACTAGACTTGTGTTTTATCAGGAAGAATGGGTTGCAGGGAGAGACTAGATTTAGAGAGATCAAGACTTGCAACTGTTAGCAAAACAGAGGAGAGGTTAAAGAGATAAGGGTTGATACGATTGGGTAATTGATTTTAAATGAGTGATGAGGCAGAGAGTTTAGAATTAATTCTTGATTCTTGGATGACCTGACAGAAATCAGTATCATCAGCCAGAATAAGCAATAAGGCAGTAGAGACAGTTTTTGGCAAAAGGATAAGGACTTTAGTTTTGGCTATGTTGAAATTAAAATTCCTGGGAAATTTCCACATGAAATTGTCTAAATGAGTATCTTGATATATGGATCTAACTCATGCTGGGATAAAAATATATATTAGTTGTCATTCATATATTGGTAGTGAAACAGGCAGGGAATCAAGCTCGCCAGTTTAAACAATCTCTTACTCAGCACCCTTGGAATTTAAGCCTATGTTCAGACCACCACATAAATCTTGCTGCTGGTGCCAAAGAGCTGCTTACAATTAACAAACCAGGTGTTTGGGCAACATAAGAGGCCATATTTCAGAGGCCCCATAAGCTTGACCAGTTACAAAATGCTGATAAACTTTCTGTGTTATTTTTCAAGTTCCTCACCAGGTGCCCATAAGATGGAAAGCATGCACTTTGAATGTCAATGTGACTGACAAATGACCTTCCACTGGAGGCAGACAAGAGCAAGAATCTCTTGCTGGGACTTGAACCAGAATGCATCCCAGAATGATGAAATAAAAAAAAAAAGGAAAAAAAAGAAAGAAAAGAAAAACTCACTGCAGTCAAGTTGGATCTGACTCATAGCAACCCCTCCTTGAGTTTCCAAGGTGGTATCACTACGGAAGTAGATTGCTCAACCTTCCTCCTGAGGAGGGGCTGGTGGGTTTGAACTACCAGCCTTCTGGTTAGCAGTCAAGTGCCTTAGGCATTACACCACCAGACCTCCTAAGTCATGCCAAATATCTCAGCCACCTCCACAAAGATTTCCATCTTTGTCCTGACAGCCTCTATGGTAGAATCCATCATGGCTACTTCCTATGCACAATATAAGCTTCATAAACCTGCCTATTTCATGAAAAAAGATGATACCTTTTTACCCACCCCAAAGTTTTTATAAACCCTGTTATGTTGTTGTTATGTGCTGTCGAGTCAGACCCAACTCATAGCAACCCCTCCTTGGGTTGCCAAGGCAGTATCACTACGGAAGTAGATTGCAAACCTTCCTTCTGAGAAGAGGCTAGTGGGTTTGAACCATCAGCCTTCTGGTTAGCAGTCAGGTGCCTTAAGCACTATGCTACTAGAGCTCCTTGATATAAACCCTAGCGAATGTTTTATTCAGCAAGATGGTGGTGAGCATTGCACAGGCCCTCTCAACTCTCTGCTTGTAAGCTTTTCCTTTTAATAAATGCTTTCTATATGGAGCTCTGGTAGCATAGTGCCTAAGGCAGTTGACTGCTAACCAGAAGGCTGGCGGTTCAAACCC
>NW_006921973.1:1973669-1974195 GCF_000298275.1 Orycteropus afer afer
ATGTTTCAAGATCTGTCCTGAAGTACAATGCTGTCAGTGATAGGATATTATCTATATACCTACAAGGAAAGACCCATTAATATGACTATTATTCAAATTTATGCCCCAGCCACCAAAGCCAAAGATAAGGAAATCAAAAAATTGTATCAACTTCTGTAGTCTGAAATTGACCGAACTTGCAATCAGGATGTGTTCATTATCATGGGTGACTGGAATGCAAAAGTTGGAAACAAAGAAGAATCACCGGTAGTTGGAAAATTTGGCCTTGGTGACAGAAATAATGCTGGAACTTACATGGTAGAATTTTGCAAGACCAACAACTTGTTCATTGCAAACACCTTTTTTCAACAACACAAACAGCAGCTCTATATGTGGACTCCACCAGATGGAACACACAGCAATCAGATTGACTACACCTGTGGCAAGAGATAGTAGAAAAGCTCAGTATCTTCAGCCAAAACCAGGCCAGGAGCTGATTGTGGAACAGACCATCAACTGCTCATATGCAAATTCAACTTGAAGTTAA
>NW_006921973.1:1975160-1976718 GCF_000298275.1 Orycteropus afer afer
CCCACCAGCCACTCCTCAGAAGGAAGGTTGGGCAATCCTACTTCCATAGTGATACTGCCTCGGAAACCCAAGGAGGGGTCTCTATGAGTCGGGGCCAACTCGATGGCAAACAACAACAACAACAACATGTGGAAACATCAGTCTGTCTTGATTTTTCTAAATCAACTGAAGACAAGAACCTGGACCTTTCTATTCAGTAACAGTAGTACTAGAGAAAGATCATGGATAATAAATTATAGAACATATATGCTCTGTTGGAAATGTACGAAGGATGGAATCCTGAAGCAAAAGCACACAGGAATAAAAGGTACTGGGGGTACAAAGAAGTGGTCACAAATACATTTTAAAATGGGGAAATATGATTTCTTCCAACAAACTAAAAGTTTCTAAGAGAAGGTGCTCAACATGCTCATATGGATGGCAGCTAGGTCAAAAATTATGATCGTTAGTGACTTTGGCACAGTGTGACAGAGCACACTTTCAGTTTTGAAGGTGAAGATGGAAGATCAGGTTAGAAAATACAGAGTCTTATTACGGAAGCTTGACTGTATTCTCTGGGCTAGGCTAGGTCTCTGTTGGCTTCAAAAAATCTTCACATCAGCTTTCAGAAATATAATGCAGTCTGTAGAAAAATGGAAATACATTCCTGAGAAATTTGATTGACCTAAGACATCAAGTGAATATCTGTTTCATTTTCCAATATAAATCCACTCCAATTACTGCTGTCTCCATTTTTCACCAGAGTTAATGCTACTTCAGGACTTTGGCCTCCCTGTTACAGCTTTTCTGCCTCTCAGTCTTTTGAGAAGTCACTGAAAATGGCTCAAAAAGTTTAGCTTTAAGATCTCCTTATGAAGGAGAGATGGATTCCATGGTAAGATTGTTTTTGTAAAGTTTGTTTTTTAGACTAGAAAGCCCAGTCATGGGAATATACTAAGATAGGAATTAGTCCAGAGGACAAGGGTTCAGGAAAAAGGGGTAACACTAGAAGAAAGAGGAACCTGAAAGATTGGTACAATCTTGAGGGTGAAACACAAATATTGCCAATTTACTTAGAAACTACAATTTTGAAATGATAAATACTAAAATCAGGAGTCTCAAGAAAATCCAGAAAATACAACTAGACATTTTTTGAGTGATCCTGAGGAGGATCAAAGTGTAGATACAGAAACAATTTTGTTAAAAGGCAGGTGGGTTTTGGGAGATCAATTTATTCTTATTAAAATCTATCTTTGGTGATTCTTGCATTGATTACTAATGTAACAAACTTCAGGAAATACTAAGGATATCCTCTCATTGAAATGAACAGGCTGAGAATAAGAAACAAAAATTAAAACAGAACAAATAAAATTAAAGAAGGGCTCAAATCATGCTTCTCCCTAGTACAATTTTGGTGTGATTGTTGTTGTTGTTGTTGTTATTTGCCGTAGAGTCGGCCCCGACTCATAGCGACCCCTCCTTGGGTTTTCGAGGCAGTATCACTACGGAAGTAGGATTGCCCAACCTTCCTTCCGAGGAGTGGCTGGTGGGTTTGAACCGCCAGCCTTCTGGTTAGCAG
>NW_006921973.1:1976818-1978289 GCF_000298275.1 Orycteropus afer afer
TGCCCAACCTTCCTTCCGAGGAGTGGCTGGTGGGTTTGAACCGCCAGCCTTCTGGTTAGCAGTCAAGTGCCTTAGGCACTATGCTACCAGAGCATCTATAATTTGCTACAATATTAAAATGTACAAGATTTTGGAAATGTATAAATATTTCATGGCATTATATTTTCAAAAGGATTCTATGTGACTCCAAAAATGTTGAATTTGTTTTTCTAGAGGCATTATAAATATTCCTGTCTTCACAAAATGCAATGAAAACTCAAAATTCCTAATTAGGCTTATATGTAATGTTCAAAAATAGATGTGATAATGAAAACATTTTTACTTATTTGCTTAAGAATTTATCTGTCTTTCATAAGTTCAGTCATTTCTATAATTCTATTATATAACATAGGTATAGATAAAGACTGTAGAAAGTAGTTACCATTTTCATTTGGTGCACATTGGTTGTTATAATTCAAGCAGAGTAGAAAATTATTCCATCAATGGATGGTGATCTGTTAGCAACTTTGAATTAATGTATAAATAAAAACACAGAGAGCAAAGATACTAACAATTGTTACTATAGATAAAAGAGACTAACTCTTCTGATCTTTTCTGTCACTTTCTCATAGCCTAGACTTTATATAAAAGATTGATATATGGTAGTAGGAAGCTATTTTCTGACCACACTGAGTTAAAAATATTTAAAAGGTTCAGGGTGTGGAGAGTAATGTTAGCTTATTTGCAGATTTTCAGCAGGCAATTAAATGTTCAAAGTCGCTAGTAAGCAAGCTAAATAAATCACCGTATTCAAGCTAATGAAACTCTGATGTTTCACAGCCTGTCGCATTGACATATGAATCATTATTGGCTATGTAGTAGAGGTTAAAACCTAGGGCTATGTTTCAATGGCTGAGGAATTTCAAAGAAATTCTAATTGGAATAAGAGGAAAATAAAGTTAGATGGAGTAAATTAAGTGGAAATTGATATTGGTTGCAATAATGGAACAATTAAGTAGAACTAAAATCCAGTTTGTATATAGATGATTTGGTTTCTTTAAATCAAGTTCAAAGAATCATATTCTTCTAAAATAATTTATAGAGACTGGAGATGTAATAAATTTGCTATAACCATGTTAAATTTTAATAAAGAAATATATTATTAAATGAAAAAAAGTAAGTGATAAGATGGCTATAACTTTTTACTTGAGATGGTAATAGCTATAAAAAGCAAAATATATTTGCTACATAAAATACTTTCTGTTATGGGTTGAACTGTGTCCTTCCCAAGAATATGGTGAAGTCCTATCCCTTCCAACAGTTCATATGAGTTGGTAAGAAACAAAGGTTTTCTATGCAGATATTAATAATTAAGTTAATGATGCAAGATGACAGACTAGGCAGAAAGACTGCACAGACCCTCTTCAACAAAGAAAAGGGAAACCAATTAACACAGACACAGAAGATAATCTTGGACCCCCAAGCCTTGAAG
>NW_006921973.1:1981392-1983752 GCF_000298275.1 Orycteropus afer afer
GTTGTCAGAAGGGACCATTCCGTGGAGAAGGATGTCATGCTTGGTATGGTGGAGGGTCAACGAAAGAGGGGGAGGCCTTCAACGAAATGGATTGACACGGTGGCTGCAATGATGGGCTCAAGTATAGCAGGGATTGTGGGGCTGGCGCAGGATCGGGCAGTGTTTCGTTCTGCTGTACATGGGGTCGCTATGAGTCAGAAATGACTTGACGGCAGTTAACAACAACAACAACATCAGGAATTATAGTGCTAGGATGGACTTCAGGGCTATCTTAATCCAATGGTTTTTGCTCCACTTACCTGTAAATCATCCTTCATAATGTTAGCTGATCCTGATACTATTAGTAAAATGACTAAAACAGTTCCAAGCCTCTCATTTCTACATAGCAATGCCCGCAAAGAGTGAGAGTGATCAAATAATTTTAGAAGGATCAGTACAAGACTAGTCTTGTACTGTGATGTGGAAGTTAAAAATGTGCCCCTGGAACACTCCAGAGAAAGCAGTTAATGTGCTGCTTACACAAACCATGCTGGAATAGCTTTATGGTGATCATGCTATTCACTCAATGAGTATGCCCATTACATAGGTCATGGCAGATATGATAATCAAGGGAGCTCCTTCTACAATGGGCACCGCATGGAACCTTACTACTGCAAAACAAAGCAACAATCCAAGAAGCTGTGTTAGATCTGTTGGTACAACTTTCCTGCATGGGTCTCATTGATGCAAGAAACATAAGAGTGATTAATAGGAGAATAGGAAGAGGCAAAGGGGAAAGAACTTACCTTAGCAGGTCAGTTATTTTTCAATGCTTACTAAGGAATGGGATGAATAGAGTGGACATTGATGGAGATGAGACAAAGATGCTAATGCAGCATTATAGGAGTTTGGGGAGACCAGTGGAAAGTCCTGCTAGTCTGCAGACCTTAAGGAGACTTAAACAAGTCCATTCCATTCACTCCAATTGGGAGGAATTTAATGATGAGGAGTTCCATCTGGGACCAACTGAAGCAGAGGCTCAGCTAGCTGATGAAGACAGAAACTGCTGAGTGGGTCAGGATCTTCTAGTCCAGACCCCAGCAGGGGATCCAAGACCATATGCACGTATGTTGGTAAAATGGCCTGGAGGTGGGGAAAAGACATTCTTGGGGCTCCTGGACAAAGGAGCCCAATGTACTGTCATCCTAAAACTTGTCAATGAAATCTTGAAGGTGACTAAGGTTAGACTGGCCCTAGGGAATGGCCTTAGGCCTAAGGCAGTCACCTGCCACAAACAAGGCTGGCAGTTCAAACCCATCAGCCACTCCCCTCCAGGTGGGAGCTCCAGTAGCGTAGTGCCTAAGGCACTTGACTACTAACCACAAGGCTGGCAGTTCAAACCCACCAACCACTCCTCGGAGGGAAGATGGGGCAATCTACTTCCATAGTGATACTGCCTCAGAAACCCAAGGAGGGGTCACTATGAGTCAGGTCCGACTGGACGGCACATAACAACAACAAGGTTAGACTGGAGTGATATGGGGATACAACAGTTGATGCAATTAATGTGAAATTTGGATGATTTAAACAGATGTTGCATGAAGTAGTTGTATCTTCTTTACCTGAATGCATTATTTGTATGACTATTATGTTTACTTGAGGAACACTTCCTCTACCTAATATATTAAAATTGAAGGTGTCTAAGGCTAGTATTGATTGGACATGCTAACTGGAAACCATTCAAATTGCCTGAACCCATTCAAGTTGTTAATTTGAAAGAGTTTAGGATGCCTGGTGGACAAAAGGAGATTATTGCTTTGATTAAAGACATACTAAAGGCTGCAATATTGGTGTCAACAAATTTTCTGTATAATTGCCCTATGAACCAAACCAAACCCACTGTTGTAGAGTTGATTCCAACTCATAGTGATCTTCACTGAGTTGTGGAGGTAGTAAATCCTGATGGAAATAGATTGCTCCATGTTCCTTCTACAGAATAACTGGTGCATTTGAACTGCCAATCTTCTGGTTAGCAATCAAACGCCTTAAGCATTGCACCACCAGAGCTCTTTTGTGGCCTGTGGAAAAGGCAGATGGCTCATGGAGGCTGACAGTTAACTGTCAAGGCCTAAAAAAAGCAGTGTCACCAGTGGCTTCAGCTGTTTCAGATATGTTATCAATGGTGCTGAAAATATAGCAGGCTAAAGGAGACTGGTACTCAGTGATTGATTTACAAATGCCTTTTTTCTCCATTTCATCACTGCCTCTGTTATGGTTACCTAATGCCACTCTGGGGAGCTCTGGTAGCATAGTGGCTAAGGCACTTGACTGCTAACCAGACGGCTGGCGGTTCAAACCCACCAGCCACTCCTCGGAAGGAA
>NW_006921973.1:1983852-1986033 GCF_000298275.1 Orycteropus afer afer
AGAGGTAACTATGGGGAGGAAGTGGGAGGGGAGCTGTTGCATTGTGGTAAACTGTGGTCAATGACATGAGACAAAGTATATGTGAACTGCTGTAATGGAAAATGAATTTGCTCTGTAAATCTTCATCCAAATAACAATTAAAAAAAATAATAATTAAGTTAATGAAGGCATATTACAGTAATCCTAATCCTAATCCTTTCTGAGTGTTATTAAAAAAAAAATTAAAGACACAGAAACATACACACACAGGGGGATGATAGAATGTAAAATTACATTTACAATTTAAGGAACATCAACAAATGCCCAGGCCAGCCAGAAGCTAAAAGACAAAATTAAGGATCTTCCCCCAAATTAAAAGCAAGAGAACATAACCTTACTGAAATTTTAATTTGAAATTGTGAGAAAATAGTTTTTTTTTTTTTGTTGTTGTTATTTACAACCACTCACTTTGTGCTATTTTTGTTATGTTAACCCTAGCAGACTAATAGACAATTTGATACTGAGAAGTGGGGTTCTGGTGTAACAGATATCTAATGATGTGAAAGGAGTTTTGAAATTGGATAATCAGTAGAGGCTAGTAGAGTTTTGAGACACTTGATAGTTAAAGTCTTGAATGTGTAAACTTTTTAACTTGATAATTAAAGTCTTGAATGTGGTAGAATTATAGGCCTTACGGGTCATTCTGAGGAGAACACAGAAAGAAATGAGAAGAGCTATAGGGAATTGTCATGAACAGAATGTTGTCAGGAATATGGAAGTTAAACCTTGGAATAGTTAAGGTGTGTTCTAACTTCTCTGGGCCATGATTCTAAGTTATTTAGCAGTTATGTTATACTTATCTCCTATGATGAGACCTAATATAATGTAATCACTTTCCTGAGGAGACCTGCTATGAGCAGTCAATCAATTGAAAGAAGTTTTGTTGGGCATGTAGCCTGCTTCAAGTATGTATTAGAAAGTTCTGGGGAAGGGCTCTGGTGTTTTGCTCAAAATCTTGCATCTGGTTCATCATCATCTGGCCTTGAACCAGTGGTCTGTCATATTGCCTGTTAATCATGGGTTTGTTTCCTTCATAGCCTATGAACCAACAGCCTGACATTTTACCTGTAGATCTTGGATCTTGGATTCAGCAGCCTCTGAAATCAGCAGCCTGCTGTATTGCCTGATGATCTTTGGTTTCTCAGCCTCTGCAGCTGTGTGAGTCAGGAGAAGCCTGTAGCTTGATGTTTGACCCACAGATTTTGGACTTCCTAGCCTCAAAAAGTGTGCAAGCCATTTCCTGGATACAGATTTCTCTCTATACATACATATATACATACATATATATATGTATATATACATATGTATAGGACCTCTGGTAGCGTAGTGCCTAAGGCGATTGACTGCTAACCAGAAGGCTGGCAGTTCAAACCCACCAGCCACTCTTCGGAAGGAAGGTTGGGCAATCTACTGCCATAGTGATACCACCTCGGAAACCCAAGGAGGGGTTGCTATGAGGTGGGTCTGACTTGATGGCAAACAATGATGAATGACATACATACATATATGTATACATACATACGTATGTATACATATATATATTTGTGTATATATATATGTACATATATGAATATATGTAGACACACACATATGTATACACACATATACATATATATTGTTGTTAGGTGCCATTGAGTCATTTCTGACTCATAGTGACACCATGCACAGCAGAACAAAATGAAGCATGATCCCGCGCCAGCTCCATGATCTTTGCTATACTTCAGCCCATTGTCGCAGGCACTGTGTCAATCCATCTTATTGAAAGCCTTCTCCTCTTTCATTGATCCTCCACCTTACCAAGCATGATATCCTTCTCCTGGGAATGGTCCCTTCTGACAACATGACCGAAGTAGGTGAGACAAAGTCTGGGCATTCTCGCTTCCAAGGGGCATTTTGACTGCACTTTCTCCAGGACAGATCTATTAGTTCTTTTAGCGGTCCATTGTACTTTCAGCATTCTTTGCCAGTACCATAACTCAAAAGCATCACCCGGATCCCTGCCGCTGACTCCTCTATACATATACACACACACACACCAAAAACCAAACCAAACTCACTTCCGTTGAGTTGATCCCGACTCATAGTGACCCCTTCAAATGCCCTAGACACTATACCAGCAGAGCTGCCATATATATATATATA
>NW_006921973.1:1992223-1994249 GCF_000298275.1 Orycteropus afer afer
CCGTAGTGATACTGCCTTGGAAACCCAAGGAGGGGTCGCTATGAGTCGGGGCTGACTCGACGGCACATAACAACAACAACAACAACAACAACAATGCCACTCTGACAGGAATATATCACAAATGGGATGGCTTTAACAAACAAGAGTTTATTCTCTTACAGTTCGGGAGGTTAGAAGTCCAAGTTCAAAGTGCCAGGCTCTAGGGGCTGGATGAAAGCCCCTCAACCTTGGGTTGCCGCTCTGCCTCCTGCTCCCAGACCAATGAAGTTGGAGGCTTTTCTTCACTCAGCTGCTGGCTGCTGAAGCTGACAAGCCCAAGGTTGACAAGTAAAAAGACATAGTACTAATGTTAACAACCCACACAGCAGGCCATTACTTCAAGTCCATTGTAAGTCCCAAGGTTGGCAGAGCATGGCAGGCTGCTGAACAATGACATGGCTACATGCAGGGTCCAAGCATGCCATAAGCTAGAGACTGTCCCCAAGGCTTCTCCTTATATATAGGAAGCAGACCACATCCCAAAAGCAGCTACTCAGCTGCTTGTGGTAGATCCCACCATGGAGCTGATTGCCAGTCTCATCCTGGGGAATAACTACCACCAGCTGCTCAGCCACTCAACCAGGCCCAGCCAACAATTAACATACAAATTTAACTACCACAGCCACCAACTGCTCAAACAATTTCTTTTAGAAATATGAGCACAAGGCTGGTCCCTATTAGAAGTTAAAGATGTCTTAAATGTCCAACTTTTCCAAACTGTTGTACCACTCCATCATATCTAACATCAACTTCTCCTCCTCCCTGCAGGACTCTCTCTTCTGTCTTAGGGTTCCTTTTAAATTGTAATGTCTCACGGAATTCACAAACTGCTAAGAAAATTGCTCATGTGGTGATGGATGCTGGGAGGCTGGTAAGTCCTAAGTACATGGGTAGGTCTGGATGATTCTTCCCAATTATGTGGGCTGACAAACCTAAATTGGCAGGGCAAATGACCGGCTGCTGTCTCAAATCCAGGGGTGAGATGATGATAAACCAAATGCAGGTCTGGAGCAAGAGTGAACTTTCCCAGAGCATTCACATATATACTCTCAAGGAAAACTAAGAGTGGTGTCTTGAGTCACACCCTCCAAGAAGGTGGGACTCAAGATATATTCCACCCTAAACAGGAATTCAAAAAAAAAAAAAAAAAAAAAAAAACAACTCACTGCCATCTAGTAGAGTTGACTCATAATGACCCCTCCTTGGGTTTCCCAGGGGGAATCTCTGCAGAGGTAGATTGCCCAATCTTCCTTCTGAGGAGTGGCTGGTGAGTTTGAACTGCCAGGCTTCTGGATAGCAGTCAAATGCTTTAGGCACTAGGTCACCAGATCTTATCAGTTTTAAACAGTCAAAGAGGAGGACTATGGCTAGAAGGGTAATTTTAAGTAACTCCCTGCACTGCAAAGAGTCATTCCTGAATCATTTACAAAGGAATAAGAAAGAGCATTGCAAAAATGGCAAGGAGGCCACATGTTCCGACCTCCTCTAATCCCACAAGAGGAAGGCAGAATCACCATCAGTAGTGCAAGGCCTATTACTGCAAGGCCAGACATGCTGCCTCCCTCCAGCCCTTTCACCAACCGTTCCTCCCAAAGCACCTACCACCTCTCTCCTGGGTTCGATAATTTGCTGCAGTGGCCACACAGAGCTCACAGATTATGGGTTTTATTAGGGAAGCACCACAGGCTACAATTCAGGTTCAGGAAAAAATGCTCAGTCTCTCTCCCAGCCCACCGTCCCTCAGCCAAGAGTCTCTCACATTCTCTTTCCCAGCAGTGCTGGTCCCTTGGTGTCTCACTCAGGAATGTGTGTGTCTTGCATCTCTTTCCCAGCAACGCGTGTCTCAGGAGCCCGTGTCTCTTTCAGTAGCACATCTTCCTCAACCAGCAGTCAGAGAGAGTTCTGCCTCTAGGAGGCCTCCTTTTGAGCCTGGCAGGGTGGTTAAACTAGCCAATCATAGCATCAGAACTCTAAGCACCTGAGAGAG
>NW_006921973.1:1994349-1996228 GCF_000298275.1 Orycteropus afer afer
ATATATATAAGCGTCACAGATTTTGCTTCTCTAGAGAAGACAATTTAAGAATTTAAGAGAACCCTTAAAAGGAAATGATGAACATGTTATTGGGCACTGGAAGAAAGGAAATTCTTGTTATAAAGTGACAAACAACTTGGATGAATTATAGCCGAATGTTGTGTGGAAAGTAGAATCTGTATGTGATGAACTTGGATATTTGATCGAGAAGATTTCTAAGCAAAATATTCAAGTTTCAGCCTGCTTTTTCCTTGCTGCTTACAGTAAAATGTGTGGAGGAAGAGATAAATTAAGGAGCAAAATATTGCTAAACTTGAAGATATGGAAAATTGTTATAAAAAAACTTAAGAAAACATGCTCTTGAGGGATAACAATTGTGTGTGCAATCAACCTTTTCCTAATGAGATCAGACTTGTGACTTATGGACCAAATCTATCATTCAGCAGGTTAGAGTGAAAGGGTGAAGTGAAGATAATCTCATTTTCTGGAAATGAGATAATATAGCAACTTATCTGCAAGCATCTCTTATTGTCCTCCAAGAAAGTAATGGTTGATTCCAATACCTGTTCAGGGACCAGCTGGACTGACTGTATGGCCCTCACTCCGAGCTTTCAAAGGGTGGGGCCACTATTCCACTTAGAGAATAGAGCAGCTGTCTGAAATTGAGAGGAAAAAGGAACCTAGTCCAGCAACACAATGGTTGGGAAAAATAGGGATGTCCGGGGCAAAGGGCATGAAGCTGACATCCTGGTGGGCTTGGAAAGCAAAGCTTCCACCAGGGCTGAGGGTTCTCTGCACAGAATCTAGACAGTTAGTGGGGCCTCAGCTCAGAATTTAAAGGGCACTGTTAATGCCTAGATTCCAGAGGCATTCCATATTTGCCAGATAGGTCTGGAGAAAAGAGGATTATTTTCAGTCCTTCAGATCTAATGGAATTTGTTCTGCTGATTTCTGTTGAGAGCTAGGAATCATACTGGGGTAGGATTTCTCAAAAGAGGATTTGTACCAGCTTCTGGTAGACCCTTGGGAAAACACTTGAATATATAAAATTATTTATGAAAATATATTTTTATTATTCTTTATATTTTATGATAATCTTAAAAATAAGTATATTCTAAATCTTAATAATAATAAAAAAGCTAATATTTATTGAGTGCATGTTATACACCAGGAGATGGCCTAAGAACTTTCCAAATGATATCCCATTTAATTGAACAGCCTCAAGAGGAGAAATCCATTAGGAAGAAAATAAACCTGCTTTGTGACCTAGGTGTTTGCCCCATGAGTCAAGGTAGTTAAACCTACATATTTCCTTTCTGAACGATTATGTTATGGCAAAGTCCTGACAGATTATTGTTGTGCCCATGTTTATTTGTATTCACTCACATATACAACTTAATTATAACAGAAATAAAATTTTGAACTATTAAACTCATGTTTTTAATACCTAGAAATCATATTAGGAGCCCTGGTGACATAGTGCCTAAGGCATTTGACTGCTAACCAGAAGGCTGTCAGTTCAAACCCACCAGCATTCTGGTTAGCAGTCAAATGCCTTAGGCACTATGTCACCTCGGAAGGAAGGTTGGGCAATCTACTTCTTTAGGGATACAGCCTCAGAAACCCAAGAAGGGGTCTCTATGAGTCAGATTCAACTCAACGGCAGTGTGTTTGGTCTTTTTGGTTGGTTTAGAAATCATATTGCCCTTTTGTATCTGTTAGGATCATATTAGGTACAAACAACAAGAACCAACACAAACTGTTTTAAATAATAAGTCACTTTTCTGGTTTACGTAACAGGAATTAGGCAGGGTTACAGGTGAGGAGAGACAACTCAGGGATGCCCAAAGGAGCAGGTGGGAAGAGCAGGAGAAAGGGG
>NW_006921973.1:2004063-2020997 GCF_000298275.1 Orycteropus afer afer
CTAAGCACCTGAGAGAGAGTGGGCACCTCCCAGAACATTGTTTTGTACCACTCCCAACAGAAATACTCCAGGTGGACAACTTCAGCAATCAGGAGTTCCTCAGTTGCTCATAGAAAATCCCACCTTGGAGTTTACAAAGACATATGGGTAGAAAAGCCACACTAAATAATTTACTACACTGCAAGCATATTCAGAATTATTAGACTCTCTCCTTTTCCATTTACTGAATCATTTTAAACTCCAATTTTCAATATTTTTCACGGCATACTTTGAAGAAGTAATATGGGTTCAGTTCAATGAAGTTAAGAGACAAGGTAGCTCAAGGCCAGAGGCAAAAAAAAAACAACAACAACTGGGATTTGTGGTTACACCATGTCAGGTTATACCAGGAACTGAGTAGGGCAATAACTTGGCACAACTGTAACACATTGCCTACACACTAGTTGAGTAGCTCTGCCTCAGTATATCACTGACAAGATTATAGAATCAATCTTAGATCAACCAGGTCTAGAGCTGAAGCTGTGTGAGGTTGGTCTTCCTTGAGCACACAGTTTCTATGGGAAAATGTGGCTATCTAAAAAAACCAAAATCAAAAAAGCACATTGCTAGTTTCTTAAAACCAAAACCAAACTTACTGCCATCAAGTTGATTCTGATTAATAGTGACCCACTTTGGGTTTCTGAGGTGGTAAATCTTTACAGAAGTAGATTGCCCAGTCTTCCTTATACAGAGTGGCTGGTGAGTTTGAACTGCCAACTTCTGGTTAGCAATCAAATGCCTTAGACACTGCACCACCAGAGCTCCCTCTCATATCTTGTACAAAGGAAAAAAAAAAAGAAAATGGAGAGTGTGATTAGAAAATCAGCAACATCCTCCATATCTGGTCTTCTCAGTGAGGACATTCATTACTTCAACTGGAGATGCCTAAAACGAAGTGGTCTTTATTCAGTTTTGAAACTCTACTCATTTTAACTTACACTAAAGATGTTGTTCTTAGTGTTAGGTGATATCAGTCCACTCAGACTCATAGGGACCTTATATACAATAGAACAAAACACTGCTTGGCCCTATGCCATCCACAAAATCTTTGCTATACTTGAACCCATCATTGCAGCCACTGTGTCAATCTATCTCATTGATGGTCTTCCCCTATCTCACTGACCTGCTACTTTACCAAGTATGATAAACTTCTTTAGGTCCCGGTCCCTTCCGATAACATGACCAAAGTAGGGAGATGAAGTCTGTTTATTCTCATGTCTAAGGAGCATTGTCACACACTGAACACACTCACTCATCTATGTCAAGAAATTTGGAAGACAGCTACCTGCCCAACTGACTGGAAGAGACCCATATTTGTACCTATTCCAAACAAAGGTGAGCCTACAGAATGTGGGAATTATCAAACAATATCATAAATATCACAGGCAAGCAAAATCTTGCTGAAGATAATTCAAAAACAGTTACAGCAATATATTGACAGAGAACTTCCAGAAATGTCAGCTAGATTCAGAAAAGGACACTGAATGAGAGACATCATTGGTGATGATGTCAGATAGATCTTGGCTGAAAGCAAAGAATATCAGAAAGATGTTAACTTGTGTGTTATTGCCGGCGCAAAAGCATTAAGTCATGTGGATCATAACAAATTATGGATAGCACTGAGTAGAATGGGAATTCCAGAACACTACACTGTGCTCATGAAGAACCTGTACATTGATCAGGAGGCTGCCATTCAAACAGAATAAGGGGATACTGCATGGTTTAAAATCAGGAAGGGAGTACATCACAGTTGTATCCTTTCACCATACCTATTCAATCTGTATGCTGAGAAAATAATCCAAGAAGCTGGACTACATGAAGAAGAACATGGCAACAGGTTTGGAGGAAGGCTCATTAACAGCCTATGATATGCAGATAAGACAACTTTGTTTGCCGAAAATGAGGATGACTTGAAGCACTTACTGATGAAGATTAAAGACTTAGTATGAATCACTGCAGTATAAATTATGCCTCAACATAAAAAAAAAATAAAAAAATAAAAATCCTCACAACTGAACCAATAAGCAGCATCACAATAAATGGAAAAAAGATTGAAGTTGTCAAAGATTGCATATTACTCATTTCCACAATCAACACCAATGGAAGCAGCAGTCAAGAAATCAGATGATGTATTGCATTTGGCACATCTGTTGCAAAAGACCTCTTTAAAGTGCTGAAGAGCAAAGATTTCTCTCTGAAGACTAAGTTGTACCTAACCCAAGCCATCGTGTGTTCAATTGTTTCTTATGTGCATGAAAGTTGGATGACAAATTAGGAAGACCAAAGAAGAGTCAATGCTTTTGAGTTGTAGTCAAAACTCCATGTAGTGCATGGACTGCCACAAGAACTAACAAGTCTGTCCTGGAAGAAGTGCAGCTGGAATGCTCCTTGAAAGTGAGAATGGCCAGACTTTGTCTCGTCTACTTTGGTTGTGTTATGAGAAGGGACTGTTCCCTGGAGAAGGCTATGCTTGGTAAAGTGGAGGGTAAATGAAAAAGGGGAAGGCCCTCAAAGAGACGGATTGACACAGTGGCTGCAATGATGGGCTCAGGCATAGCAAGTATTGTGAAGTTGGCACAGGACCAGGCAGTGTTTCATTTTGTTGTACACAGGGTGGCTGTAAGTCAGAGCTGACTTGACAGCACCTAGCAACACCAGTAACAACAAAGGAGCATTCAGCTGTATTTCTTCCAAGACAGATTTGTTCATTCTTCTGCTAGTCTGTGGTTTTTTCAATATTCTTCACCATTCTTCAATATTTAATCCCACCATTCAAATGCATCAGTTCTTCTTTGGTCTTCCTTATTCACAGTCCAGCTTTCAAATGCATATGAAGATATTGAAAATTCCATGGCTTGGGTCAGGTACACCTTAGTCTTCAAAGTGACATCTTTGCTCTTTAACACTTTAAAGTGGTCTTTTGCAGTAGATTTGTGTTCAATGCTGGTGGCTCGATACTGACCACTAAGTTCTATCTGATTATGTGTGAAGAATTCTATCTTTACATTTACAGTTGATCAAAGTTGAATTTATTGTAAGGAAATTTGTAATAATAAATTATATACTTTTATCACAACACTGGATTACACAGGATATATGGAATTGGGGATATATAGCTTCCAACTGTTTAGAATGTAGATCTTTCTCTTTTTCTTTCATTGCAAACTTTTCATGTCTATTAGATACAAAGTTAACAAATGAAGTAGAACTAAGACCTTATATCAAAATACTTCCCTACCTTGCTTTTCTAGATCCAACCATGTTACAACTTTTTTAAGAGGTATTAATTTTCACATTTATAATCCTAGTACTTCAATTTCTTCTTCTCTATCAATTTATTTCCTATTATTGTAGAAAACGTATAGTTCTTTAAAAAAAAATGTAACTGCTACTTCCAATCCTACTTTGTACAATTATATTGCAATTGCAGATTGAATAAAAGATACTTACTTACAAAATTATATTAATTTTCACTGCAGAGACAAGTAGTACACTAAGGTTATACATCCTTTATAGAAAAAAATTATTATCCTAAAATTAATAATTCTGTTATTTTCTAGATTCCAGTGTTGCTTTTGCAAATCCCAATCCATTCTGTTTGCATTTATTTGAATCTGATTCTCTTTCCCCTTCTCTTTTTTGGAATCTTGTGTTTATCCCTAGTGTTCTGAACTGTCCTAACAATTTTGATGCAATGATCTTACTTGAGGAACTTTTACAATATTTATATGCATGTCATTTAGTTCTTGAAAGTCTTCTTTCTTTTCCTTCCTTCCCTTTACTCCCCTCTTTTCCCCTTCCCTCCCTTTTTCCACCCTCCATTCCTTCTGTCAATTCTTCCTTCTCTTTTTGTCAGTATCTTCCTTCCTAATTTTTCTCTATTATTTCTGCTCCTCTCTCTTATTCTATTTCTTATTCCATCAATTACTTCAATTGGTGTTACATCAAACCTCGTGACATTGGTTTGAAATGGGAATCGGGAGGGAATAAACACTAACAATACTTCTCTCATGTATCTCTAACATAATGAATGACATGTGTGGATCAGAAAGTTGCCAGAATTTGGGGATAACTTCACTCTTTAAAGAAGTTAAAATATTTATTTTACAATAAATTCATTTATAACAATATTAAAATAATGAGAATTTTGTATATCTAAGTTTTTGGAGCAGATTATAGGACTTTTGTTCTTACTTTTCAAAATTCTGCAATGTCCTACTACAAATTTATTTTATTTAAAGGTGATTGTTTGGTTAGGACAGTGGTGCTCCAAAGACAAAATTAGGATAGAAAGAAAGTAATGATATATTATGGGACTTAGGTAATTCCAAGAGTAAATATATAGTGATGTTTGCAAATGAAAGGAGCCAATAAAAAGAATACATGTGAGAAAACAATGGCTAAATATTGTATAGAAAAATATTTTAATATTATCCTTTTTGGGTGGCATATTTGTATATTTGACACTACTTCTGTGTTTACTGATTTTTTTGGAAACTTACTTACTGTCCTTTTTTTTTTTTTCAAATTGTCAATTAGTCGACTTACTACTTTGTATTTTAGGAGCTCTGGTAGCATAGTGCCTAAAGCACTTGACTACTAACCAGAGGGCTGGTGGTTCAAACCCACCAGCCACTCCTCGGAAGGAAGATGGGGCAATCTACTTCCGTAGTGATACTGCCTTGGGAACCCAAGGAGGGGTAGCTATTTGATGGCACATAGCAACAATAACAACAACACTATGTATTGTATGGTACTTTGAAAAGGAAGAAAAAAACCATATTGAGCCCTTTATTTGAATTTGTAGCTAACATACTCTTTAAAAATAAATTTATTCAATATTTCTGGGTTTAAAACACACTATAAAAAGGGTAAATAATATATAAAGATATACTATCAATTTATTGCCCTTTTGAATTTTTCCTATTATAATAAATAACATGTGATAAAATTTCTTTTTGAGAACCAGTCTGTGCATTTCTAATTATGTTCTTAGGATAAATTCTGAGATGTTGACTGGCAAGATCAAGGTGTATAAATATTCTAATGACTTGATATATATATATATATATATATATATATATATATATACAATGCCAGAAACATTTTATCAATTTAATCAATTTATTTTGTAATGAAATTTATACACCACATTTTGCAGTAGGAAATTTGAAATTAAAGAAAAGCAAAAAAATTCAAAAATCATAACTCTATAGAGATGGAAGATAATTTAGTAAACATTTAGCCTCGTCATTTCATTTGATAGAGGATTGG
This sequence comes from Orycteropus afer afer, assembly GCF_000298275.1. Taxonomy (NCBI): domain Eukaryota; kingdom Metazoa; phylum Chordata; class Mammalia; order Tubulidentata; family Orycteropodidae; genus Orycteropus; species Orycteropus afer. The sequence continues at coordinate 2,009,377 of NW_006921973.1, forward strand.
ATTTAAAATTCAGTAATTGAATAGGATAGTTGTGGGCTACTGAGGAAACGGGAGCTCTGGTAGCATAGTGCCTAAGGCACTTGACTGCTAAGCAGGAGGCTGGAGGTTCAAACCCACCAGCCACTCCTCAGAAGGAAGATGGGGCAATCTACTTCCATAGTGATATTGCCTAGGAAACCCAAGGAGGGGTCGCTATGAGTTGGGTCCAACTCAACAGCACATAACAACAACAACAACTGAGGAAACAGAGTTGTGCCTTAGATTTAGGCTTCTCGATAAACTCTAAGGTGCAACATTTCCTTGATATCAGTATTTTATAGCATTTCAAAATCAAATAGTATCTTGTAGATTTCTTAGAATTGCAAATGAAGTAAGTGATAGCCTAGACCATTGCCAAGATGAAACTGTATTTTCACAGGTAAAATTGTTTTCTTATTATTTCTATCCTAGGTGACAACTTGAGTGTTCATCTTTCTCAAGCTGAGAAAACAATGGGGCTATTTTTGTAAAAGCAACTGATGATGGACTATGGCCTATATCGAAAGGTTAATAAATCCTCTTAGATAATTTGTATGACTATATTTTGCTCAGGAAATTATTGAGGGAGATTTTTTAATATATTATTTTTCATAAAAAAATAATTTGAGTATTTCTTTAAAAAAGGGTAATAGTTTGCTGTGTGCATATTAAGATGAAAATTCAAGGCCAATATTTTTCACATTCACAGATGTGAATCAAATACATATGTCTATCACAACCTGTATTTCTTGCCTATGCATATATTCAAAGCTTGTATATTCCTTAGAAATTTTTTTACATTGTTATATTTAATGTTCATTCAGATTCATTCTCCAATTTGCTACATGTTCTACCATTTCAAAGCACCAAGTATCAATATTCTTGATGCTAATAAAAACATGCACACACACACACACTAATAATTTCCTCTATGTTGTACAAACATTGTATCATTCCATACACAACTTGATGTTTCTCATTCATAATGTACAGATAATAACAGGGTTAATCATGAGACCATCCCTTACTGTGTCTTTAAGAGTTTTTCAGGGCTTCGAAGTGGTTCTGCCTGGTTCAGTTATAGCTGAGTGTCAGTGGAACAGACTCAAATTTTTAAAGTTACATGGAAGCAATAAAATACCCAGAACAGTAAAAATTATGACTCAAAGCCTTGCTAGAAACTTATCTTCCTCTTACAGAAGGATAGTATATGTGTTGCATACCAACCAAATCTCTTCACATTTTAAGCACAGTCTGAAGTATCCCTGCCTTACTCAAAGATGGTGACCAACTGCCCTGCTTTGAATTTATCTCGCTATCCTATAGTCCTGCCAATAATCCAGTCTCACACATCAGCCTCCTGAAAGGGTTTCCTATGACTCATCTGAGTTCCACATTGCAGGACTTCGACCCATAATTTTTCTCATTCCTTGTACTTTGCTGAATCTGCCAAGTTGTAAAACTTCAGATCTGTTTCTCTTTTGCTTCACTGGTCATGACAGAACAGTTTAAAGGTCAAGTAGGAGTTCTCTGCAAGTCAAATGTTTGTAACTAGGGGACTGCCCATTCCATGAAAATTCATACATATAATAAAGACATGTCTAAAGCACTTGACTGCTAACCAGAAGGCTGGCGGTTCAAACCCACCAGCCACTCCTTGGAAGGAAGGTTGGGCAATCCTACTTCCGTAGTGATACTGCCTCGGAAACCCAAGGAGGGGTCGCTATGAGTTGGGGCCGACTCGACGGCACATAACAACAACAACAACAACAGATCTCAAGCTTGTACGTATGTATAGTCCCTGCAATATAGTAAGACATTTAATTTTTTTTATCTAGTGTTCCATAATTAAAATTGTTTGTAGGCTATATAGATGAGCTTTTAATTTTAATCTATATTAACATTTTTTGACAAGCAGAATAAAAAAAAACCTGGGGCTCTTTAAATGTGTATTTTGCCAAGTTTCTTCTGTCAATTGCCTAGTCATATATCCTCGACCCATATTTCTTTTGGTATTTTTGCCTTCCTTTAATAATTGGTAGAATTAATTTCTGTATTTTGGACAAGAACACTTTACCTTAAATAAATGGTTCAAATAGCTTTTTCTCTTTGCTTTGTTTTTGTTTATCATATTTAATGTTTAAAAAGGTGTATAAATTCAAGTAAGTCTATATGTCTATTCCTGTTCTGCTTATAACACCATTCTTGATTTTCTGAGTACATTTGTGTTTGATACACAGCAAAAGTTTTGCTTGTAATTCAGTGAGAAAATTGTTTTAAATCAATAGTCGTTCCAAAATTGACTATCACCTGAAATAAAACAAAATTTGACTCCATCAAAGCATGATATGAAAAGTTATAATCCAGATGGATCAAATACTTAACTATAAGGAAAAAAAAAATATTTTTTGAAAAATGTTTTGGGCACTTCTGTAATATAAACTATATTTTATATAATAATGTTTTTTTTTTATTTAAAATAATTAAACAGATGTGTGTTTTATTTATTAATGCTAAGCAAAACTGTCTATGCTTATGTAAATTTATTCATTGTAGATATAAAAAAATAATGAATGAATATATGGATAAATATAAATTTAATAATGTTGTTGTTGTTATGTGCCGTCGAGTCAGCCCCAACTCATAGCGACCCCTCCTTGGGTTTCCGAGGCAGTATCACTATGGAAGTAGGATAATAATAGTGGAAAATAATTTTTTGTTGTTGTTGTTAGGTGCCGTCGAGTCATTTCCGACTCATAGTGACCCCATGCACAGCAGAACAAAACACCGCTTGATCCCGCACCAGCTTCATGATCCTTGCTATACTTGAGCCCATCATTGCAGCCACCTTGTCAATCCATCTAATTGAAGGCCTTCCCCTCTTTAGTCCACCTTCCACATTACCCAGCATGAAATTATTCACCAGGGAATGGTCCCTTCTGACAACATGACCAAAGTAGGTAAGATGAAGTCTGGCCATTCTTGCTTTCAAGGAACATTTCAGCTGTACTTCCTCCAATACAGATTTGTTAGTTCTTTTAGCAGTCCATGGTACTTTCTGCATTCTTTGCCAGCACCAGGATTCAAAAGTATCAATTCTTCTTCAGTCTTCCATCGTCCAGCTTTCACATGCATATGAGGAGCTTGAAAATATCAGGGCTTGAGTTAGGCGCACCTTAGTCCTCACGGAGACATCTTTGCTCCTCAGCACTTGAAAGAGGTCCTTTGCAGCCAACTTGCCCAGTGCTACACGTAGTCTAATGTTCTGACTGCTGCTTCCATTGGCGTCGATTGTAGAATTAAGCAATGTGAAGTCTCTGACAATGTGAATCTTTTCTCCATTAATCATGATGGTGGTTATTGGTCCAGTTGTGAGGATTTTTGTTTTCTTTATATTGAGATATAATCCATATTGCAGACTATTCTTCAATCTTTATCAGTAAATGCCTCAAGTCATCCTCTTTTTCAGCAAGCAAAGTTGTGTCATCAGCGTATCTCAGGTTGTTAATGATTCTTCCTCCAATATTGATGCCATGTTCTTCTTCATATAGTCCAGCCTTTCTGATTGTTTTCTCAGCATATAGATTAAATAGGTTTCGGGAAATAATACAACCCTGACACACTCCTTTCTTGATTTTAAACCATGCAGTGTTCCCTTGTTCTGTTTGAACAACAACCTCCTGGTCAATGTATAGGTTCCTCATGAGCACAATCAAGTATTCTGGAATTCCCATTCTTCTGAATGTTATCTACAATTTGTTATGATCCACACAATCAAATGTCTTTGGACAGTCAATAAAAAACAAGTAAACATCTTTCTGGTATTCTTTGCCTTGAGCCAAGATCCATCTGACAATAGCTATGATATCCCTTGTTCCACATCTTCCTCTGAACCCAGCTTGCACATCTGGAAGTTCTTTGTCAATATCCTGCTGAAACTGTTTTTGAGTTATCTTTCAGTAAGATCTTACTTGTGTGTGATATTAATGATATTGTTTGATAATTTCCACATTCTATGGGATCACCTTTCTTTGGAATGGGTACAAATATGGATCTCTTCCAGTCAGTTGGCCAGGTAGCTGTCTTCCAAATCTCTTGGCATAACTGAGTGAGTGACTCCAATGGGGTATCTGTTTGTTGAAATATCTCGATGGGTATTCTGACAATTCCTGGAGTCTTGTTCTTCACCAATTCCTTTGGAGTAGCTTTGACTTCCTCCTTTAGTACCGTTGGTTCTTGATCATATGCCACCTCCTGAAATGGATGAAGATCTACCAGTTGTTTTTGCTACAGTGACTGCATATTCTTTCCATCTTCTCTTGATGTTTCCTGCATCATTCAATATTTTCTCCATCGAATCTTCCAATGTTGCAACTCAAGGCTTAAATTTTTTCCTCAGTTTTTTCAGCTTGAGAAATGTCAAACATGTTCTTCCCTTTTGGTTTTCTAAATCCAAGTCTGCACATTTCATTACGCTAATTGGCTTTGTCAGCTCGAGCTGATCTTTGAAATCTTCTGTTCAGCTTTTTTATCTTGTCATTTCTTCCATTTGCTTTAGCAACTCTCTGCTCATGGGCAAGTTTCAGAGTCTCTTCTGTCATCCATTTTGTTCTTGTCTTTTTTTCTCATCTTTTTAGTCATCTCTTGCTTTTTTCATGGATGATGTTCTTGATGACATCTCACAATTCTTCTGGTTTTCAGTCACTGGTGTTCAATACATCAAATCTGTTCTTTAGATGGTCTTTAAATTCAGGAGGGATATATTCAATATCATATTTTGGCTCTCGTGGACTTGTTTTAATTGTCTTTAACTTCAAGTTGAACTTTCACATGAGCAGTTGATGGTCTGTTCCACAATCAGCTCCTGGCCTTGTTTTGGCTGAAGATATTTAGCTTTTTCATCACTTCTTGCCACAGATGTAGTCAATCTGATTCCTGTGTGTTCCATCTGGTGAAGTCCAGGTGTACAGGCACTGTTTGTGTTGTTGAAAAAAGGTATTTGTAATGAATAAGTCATTGGTCTTGCAATTCTGTCATGTGATTTCCAGCATTATTTGTTACCAAGGCCAAATTTTCCAGCTACCAGTTATTCTTCTTTGTTTCCAACTTTTGCATTCCAGTGACCAGTGATAATTAATACATCCTGATTCCATGTTTGGTCAATTTCAGACTGCAGAAACTGATAAATATTTTCAATTTCCTCATCTTTGGCTTTGGTGGTTGGGGCATAAATTTGAATAATAGTCATTTTAACTGGTCTTCCTTGTAGGTGTATGGATATTTTCCAATCACTGACATTGTACTTCAGGTTAGACCTTGAAACATCCTTTATCATGATGAATGCCACACCATTCCCCTTCTAATTGTCATTCCCAGCATAGCAGATCATATGGTTGTCTGATTCAAAATGGCCAAAATCAGTTCATTTAAGCTCACTAATGCCTAGGATATCAATCTTTATGCATTCTATTTCATTTTTGACAACTTCCAATTTTCCTAGATTCATACTTTGTACATTCCATGTTCCGATTGTTATTGGATGTTTGCAGCTGTTTCTCCTCAATTTGGGTCATGCCACGTCAGCAAATGGAGGTCTCAAGAGCTTTAATTTTAAAATAAAATGAAATATTTTATTTTTTTTACAAACTTTTGCACTGAGCGCTCTTACCTAAACTTTTAATAATTTATTGCAGCTTCTTAATTATAATTATATTTTCTATTTCCCTCTGATAATTTTAGTATTTTCCAGTTTCAATTCTGTTTTTTTTCCATATTGTAATCTATTGTTTAACATTGTGAGATATTTGAAAGGAGGTCATGTCTTATACATTTTATTTTGTTCTATTATTTGTATTTCCTTGATTGTCAATTTTTCTTTTTGTCCCTTTACAGTCTATTATAGTGTTAACATTTTCCTGTGTCTTACATTAGGACATGATCTAAGGTTGTAATTTTTCATAGGTAACTCTATTTCTGCCCACAGACTTTTATCAATGATGTTGTGAAAGTAGGCAGATGTTTTCCAGATCCTTTCTGTCTCTTATCCCAATGCTATACCTCAGTTATACTCCTGTAACCTATACTGCACTTTCTGTCATGAATTAATGACCACAGTCACCAACCAATGTGTCTGGTCTTTGCTCCCATTGAGATGAACTGTGACAAATTCTGACACCACTTTGACTGCTGTGTAGCTATTCATGCTTAATATGCAAAATATTTTATTTTATTCAAATTTGGAAAAGTATTTTCATAGATTCTGTCTCATTTCTATATATATCAAAAAAGAAGTGAGACTTCCTGAATCTGTTCCACCACCTTGGCCAGAAATTCATTGTTAACAATCTATAGATAAACATAATATGTTGCTATAAATACTCACTGTATAAGTAACTTTTATTTTATCTTAAATATTATTAAGATAAACACAAACCCAGTGCCATCAAGTTGATTCTGACTCATAACAACCCGCATAAGGATTTTTGTGACAGATGGAGTTGTGTGTCAACTTGGCTGGACCACAATTCTGTGTGGTTTAAGCTATTGGATGCAGATTTCCCATGATGAGATTGGATGTATATGTTATGAGCAGCCAATTCATTGTAAGCAAGTTTCCCTAGGGTTGTAGCCTGCTTCCAATATATTTATGGACTTCCTGGGAAAATGAGACACTTTTCTGTGGATCCAGATCCTCTTGTGTTGCCTACAACTGTCAATAAGCAAACAATCCACCTTTCCACCATTCAGCCTGGTGATCTTGGATTCATCATTCACTGGAGTCAACAGCTGGTATACTCCCTGCCAACCTCAAACTCGTCAGCCCCTGAAGCTTCATGAGTCAGGAAAAGCCTCCAGCTTGACATTTGGTCCAAGAACTTAGGACTTGCCAGCTTCTATAAGTGTTTGAACCATTTTCCTAAGATAAATTTCTCTCTCTCTCTAAGCTTTACTCGTTTTGCTTCTCTAGAAAACCCAGCCTAACACAGTTCCCAAAGCTATAAATCTCTATGGAAACAGACTGCTTCATTTTTCTTCCTTGGGTCAGCTGGTAGTTTTGAACAGCCAACCTTTTTATTAGCAGCCAAATGCCTTACCACACATCATCAGGGCTTTAATTGTTAAGAAATTATCACTAAATTGCTATCATACTTTCTTCCAGTCCAAACAGTTTATTTATATAATGAATAAATAAATAGACTAGCAAATGGTTTTTGCTATGTTTAATTTATATATTTACCAATTTGGTACTTTTTTCCATGCAATTCATTGTGAGATGCAGGGACACTGATGATAGAAGGAAATATATACATGTTTTCATCAATAGATTCAATTATTTGAAGACCTGAGTATTTGGAAATGGTTCCTGAGTTTTACCCTACAATGTTGATACAGTCCATAGAAGATTAAAACATTTTGAGAACCTAAAAATAAGACAAATTGTATTGATCAAAGTAAGAAGCTAGAGATACGTTTTATATTTATTTAGCATAAATTTCACTTCCATATATTTTTAAATTTGTTAAACATTTAAGATAATATTTAAGATATATTACACATTACAATATCCTAGATTTATTGCTAGTAAAGAATTGTACTTATTTCTAATTTTGATATTCTCTAACTCTTGAATTTTCTTATATGTATATATATATATATATATATATATTTTTTTTTTTTTTTTACTCCCAGAAACACTCCAAATTGTGGCTATACAAGTCTGATGAGACCACCCAGGTTCTCTATCTCAGAGTGAACTGGATCCTCTTCATAAAAGTTAGCCCAGGGCTCTGTCCATGACTTTAATGAAAGATGGTAGGGTTATTAGAATATTTAATATGATTGTTTTGTGACATTATGAATGTAATTTTCCCCAAAATTTAAACATGTACATCAGATAATAGAATGATAATACAACTTAATAAAAGAAAATAATTTGGTAAATACAAAGGTAGGCTATTTTTTTATTGGGAGATAAAAATTTAGAAATATGTATTGAGAAAGTTAGATGGACTTACATAAAACCATTGTTTGGATCAGAAAAATGTAGTAGGTTTAGTTAGGAGAAATGGGAGTTGTACCATCAATGAATTCAAAGATAAGGAGCTCTGGTGGCATGGTGGACAAAGCATTTAGCTACTAACCAAAGATTAGCTTTTCAAATGCACAAGCCACTCCATAGGACAAAAATGAGGAAATCTACTTCCATAAAATTTTACAGCCTTGGAAACCCAATGGAGGTCACTATGAATAAGAATCAACTTGATGTCAGTGAGTTTGGTCTGATTTATTGGAAGAAATGGATATAATAAGGAGAGAGAAATACAAATATTTATGCTACTCCAGTCAGAGAAATGAAATAAGTTGCTTTGGAATTCATCCAAGTAACACAACGTGTCCAAATAAGACTGAACAGTGCAGGTGCTATTCTGAGTTGTCCAGGACTACTATCAATATTAACAAACATTATAAAAATGGCACACATAAAAGAAATGGATACAAGTTATGAATGCAGTACTCACTGTTGGAAAATCTTTTAAAGAGGAATTTGGGAGGTATTTATATAGTGGTCAAAGAATAAAATCACGAGGTGAACATCTTGCATGAAATAAAAGTGAATCTGTGAGCTAATGAACTTGGATACTAAAAACTCAAAGTTGTTATGATATGAAGGGGATAGAAGTATAGAATGCTTCTTTCTAGTGGGTTAGTGGGATGAGGATAATCCCAGGCAACAGGAGACACAGTAGATCTCATGACAATATGTGGTAGTGTTTTTCAATAATAAGCTTGGGTGTTTAACAAATTTAGGAGAGACCTTTCTTGATTAATTTCCCTGACCCTTGGTGTTACCAAAGAGTGTTATCTTTTGATACCACTTACAAGAGTTAGTATAAATAGAAGTGGACTTAACACACACACACACACACACACACACACACACATTCTTATTTAAATATCAATCATACTTTTTTAAAGAAGTTAGAGAAATACCAGAGTCATTAAAGGAAAGTGCTGTAGTACAGGTGCAGCAGTATTGCTGCATGTTTAGTTTTCTCAAATACATTTTAAATTAACTAAGAACTGGAGCTAGGTTATTGTATATTTATTTTGCTGTGCTTATTTGGTAATATTTACAGAAGAATTCAAAGTATAGTAAATGCTCAATGAATATTTTATTAAAATCACTTTGCAACTTGCCATATTAGTTATTTCCACAAAAGATTGCCTATATTCCAGTTATCCAGTTATTCCTCTACTAAAAATGAATCTACTTCCGTAGTGATGCTGCCTCGGAAACCCAAGGAGGGGTCGCTATGAGTCGAGTCCGACTCGACGGCACATAACAACAACAACAACAACAACAACATAAACCAAACATCTTTTTGCCATGTGCAATTTAAGGAAAAAGATTCATTTTTAGTAGAGGAATAACTGGAATATAGGCAATCTTTTGTGGAAATAACTAATATGGCAAGTTGCAAAGTGATTTTAATAAAATATTCATTGAGCATTTACTGTTTATGTAGAAGAGGCTATTTATTCAACCTTATTGCTTCAATGATTCGAAAATAAATTGCTTATGAGTTTATATGTTTTCTTGCATTAAGAAAAAATCAAACACAACACAGACCATGAAACATCAACACCTCTGAGATTTTTTTTCATATTTATTTCATTAATTTATGAATTTGCCAAATGTTATTTGAATTACAACAAAGAATTGATATGTTAAGTTAGGAAACAAAAGGAATAACAGCTCTGATAATTCCTGGCTTCTGGTCTAAACCCTACTTAAAAATTCTACACCTTATTTTCATAGGATTTTATCTTCTCTATCAAGATATTCCTATAAAACTTGACTTATATTATTTCATTAGAGCAGTAGTTTACAGGGTAATACATAGAAATTTAGAGAAACCAAAAAAATTTCCTTTCAATTAAAAAAAAAATAATTCTAGCACATGTTCTCCATTGGAAATTTATACCATATAACATATTACTTTTATCTCATGAAGATGTATAAAATCTTTTGAAGAGATGTAGTGTACTGAGTTGTACATGTCAAAGAGGATTATATTTATAGGCTGAAAAGTTAAATACTTTTTTCACCTTTTCTATTTAAAAGATTAGGAAATTTTACTTAGAGTGCCTAAATTTTTGATGGTTGGGAAGATTATTATGTTCAAAGCAATAGAAACTATTAAAAATTATTTTCTAAAACTCTGAATGGCTAATCTTTGTGGGGGGATCAACTTGTGGAGAAGAGGTCCAACTTTTTCACTTACAGAAACTTTCCAAATATAAATATGCTTAACCAAATTTGCTAAATAAATATTTTGACAAATTATTTGGTAGATTTTTTTATATTATGACTTTAAAAGAAAAGAGAAGGAAACAAAACACAAAGCTCTTACATGGAAAGTGATAGAGGATTTTGCTTCCTCCCACAGTGAAGTCCTGTTTTGTGTGCAAAGTGACACTGCTTACTCTTTCAGGTTAATAAGTTAATAAAACTCAATGAAACATCTTCAAACCTAATGAAGCACTTTATAACGCAATATAAAGGGAAAATAAAGATTGGCCCACTGCTACTGTTCCCCTTTTAAAAAAAAAAAGTGGAGGTAAGAGATGTAGACAGATCATAAATCTATAAGAATAAACATTTAAGAAAAATTTACATTTACTTGACAAATTGTTCAGTGCTTTGACTTTTCCCCTTAATTAAATATAATCTGTTTCTATGTACCCAGATAAACAGATATGCATTTATGTTGTATTTTACAAAGCTGCCTACATGTAAAGGCTCTACTTCTCAAAAATGACTGTTTTCTGATATGTTAGGCTAAAAATTGGTTTGAGATTTAAGATACTTATGCATGGAGAGATGTTTGGGATTTTAGGATCTTGCAAAAGGCAAGTCTAAGCTAAAGGAAACTGACCATTACAAAGCTTAAAATCCAATAGCTTGGACTTTTCTGAAGTTCAGATTTTCACATAACTTCTCTTCATAAAAGCGTTTCTGTTAGATTTAACTTAGGAACAGAAGATTCAGTACCACATTAAAATAAATAAATAAATATAAAAGGGAATGACAGTAAAGCCTAAATTAAGAAAAAAATGTATTCTAATTAAGAAATCATTTAACTCTTAGTAAAATTCATAAATCAATAAGATCAGTATAAAACTGTGATATATATTAATTACTGATTTTTTTAAAAAAAGTACTAATCTTAACCCAATAAATCTAAGATTGGCCATAGAGTTATTGCTTTAATATATGATGCAAATTATAACTAGTGACATGCTGCTAAATATTTCTATTTCTAACATTAACTTAGAAATTATTTGCTTCCATAGATGAGTGCTTCAGTCCCCAACTTAAGTCCACCTGCCAGTGTAATCATTGCAAGTAAATTCTCAAACTTTGGAGCCCTCATTGGAAAAGTGAGGACTATCAATATTACATGTCCCTGAAACATTGTTGTTTGGGATACCACATGATATTATATTGTTGTTGTTGTTGTTATGTGCCGTCGAGTCAGCCCCGACTCATAGCGACCCCTCCTTGGGTTTCCGAGGCAGTATCACTACGGAAGTAGGAT
>NW_006921973.1:2021197-2033567 GCF_000298275.1 Orycteropus afer afer
AAGAAATATTTTAAAACTGCAGAATAATGTATATAATCTAGCTTCTGTGTTTTCTATCATTGGTATTACAATTCACCAGTTCTGGATGTGACCAACTAACTGTATGTGATACCTTTTTTTTTTTTTTTTTGTAATTTTTATTGTTCTTTGGGTGCAAATTTACGTAGCAAACATGTTTTCCATTCAACAGTTAACGCATTTCTGCCTTCATGGCCCCAATTACTGTCCCCAACCCTGAAAATCTCTTCTCCCTTCCCCCCACCATGACCACCCCCTCCCTGTGCCCTTCTTATCTGTGCATTCCTGTCTGTCCAGCTTTCTCTCTATGTGAGTGATAACCCTCTAGTGTCTCATGGCTGATTGATCCAAGGGGTGCATCTCCCTAGAGTAGGTGGGTGCATCAACTCGGGGTCAGTCTTCTACTGTTGGGCTGTGAGTTGATCCATGTGAGTCCATTTCTAGGCTGTAAAGGTTACCCTGGGCCATAGTCTGAGGGTTTCACCAGTCTCTCTCCAACTAGCAACTCTGGTTGTTTTTGTGTTTTTGAATTTTGTTCCACATTTTCCTTCCCACTCTGTTCAGGATCTTCAGATTTGATCCCTTTCCAAACAGTTGGCATTTTTAGCTGGGCACCATCTAGTTCTTCTGGTCTCAAGTTGTGGAGGCTGAGGTCCTTGTGGTCCTTCTTATCTTTGGACTAATTGTTTTCAGATGACTTTGATCTTCTTCAGTCTTTCTTGCTCCAGAGGAGAGGAGACCAATATTTACATCTCAGTTGATGGCTTGAAAGCTTTTAAGACCCCAGTCTCTACTCACTAAATAAGGCTGTACCACAAACCCACCAGTCGTTCCTTGGAAGGAAGACTAGGCAATCTTCTTCCATAGAGATACCACGTCAGAAACCCAAGGACGGGTCACTATATGTTGGGACTGATTAGATGGCAGTGAGTTTTTTTATGGGTGCCAATTGAGCATGATGTCCCCTGAAACTATGGTCTCGAGCCCCCAGGCCTTGTGATTCTCTCTCACAAGATGTTTGATTGTGTGATTGTCTCTGAAAATTTATTCCAACCCTATCTTCTGTTGCTCCTGTAATGTATGTGGCTTAATTTGTAGCACAAGTGCATACGTAAGATTATCTTCAGCCAAATCTATCCTTGGTCCAGGGTGTATTCTGTTCTTTTACCTCTACCTGCTCTTTTTCTTTCAAAATATTGTGTATCTTTAAAATATATTTTTCAAAATATTGTGGAACAATTAGAAATATGCTTTGTTTAGGTCTCTTAAATTGGAAAGTAACTGAAATATCACTGCATTCCTTTTTTATAAATTATTCCTAGCTTCATGACCCTTAAGTCAGGCTGTCAACAAGTGGAATCAACCTTTGTCTTTTTATATCTTCCTCTTTGTTTCATGAGAACTCTGGTAGCATAGTGCCTAAGGCACTTGACTGCTAACCAGAAGGCTGGTGGTTCAAACCCACCAGCCACTCCTCGGAAGGAAGATGGGGTAATCTACTTCTTTAGTGATACCACCACGGCAACCCAAGGAGTGGTCGCTATGAGTCGGGTCTGACTCAATGGCACATAACAACAACAATGAAAATTTGTTTCATGGATATTTAGCAAATGAAAAGTCAAATTATATTAAGTGAAAATGGAAAAAAAAAAATGGGATTTATTGAGGTGTTCTTCAGCAATTATTGTTTCAACTCTTCCTCCTTTTGGGGACAGAGTAAACTCCCCTGTCCATTTCACTCTGGATTTGGCTATGTAATTTGCTTTGGATCATAGAATGAGAGCAAATATGATTTCAGAAAAAATATTTAAGTGTGCTTGAGTGATCTGGTTTGTTTTTCTATTCCTATCGTCAACTAGGGAAACCTTAACCAAGCTGGGGCAAGCCCAGCTCACTCAGTCTACAGAGAACAAAGCAGCCAACCCCAGGCTAATCAGTCAAAAGGCAGCAGTTGACTTGCAGATTTATTAGCAAGAAATTAAGAAGCAAGAAATGAAGGTTTGATATTTTAAGACATTGGGTTTTAAAATCATTGTTATACCACATGACTGCAGCAGTAACAGATTGATACAAACAGTTAATCCAAATGTCCAAAATTCATGGGTGGATTCAACTTCACCTTGTAGAAATAAAAGCTATGTGCTTGGAGACAATTCTCATGGATCTCTCACATTTCTGAAACACTGACAGTTTTTGTTCCAGACTGTCTTTTCAAGGATGTTTGTATAGCAAACAGCTTTAGAAGACAGATAGAGTCTTATTCCAGAGCAGTGGGCAATTTGTTTGATGTCCAATAAAATAAGTTCAATTTATACCACTTCACTTTTCTAAAAGTCCAACATTAACAACTGTTTTCGATCACCAAAAATCTGAAGATCTTCACTTTCGTGAAAGTGAAACGAGAAATCAGCAGTCAGTGTGTGTTTTACAGTGAGTCTTTGAGGAGGGATTACACCCCAAGGGCAAGAATGGCATTGCCAAGCTCCTTCCCCAGGAACTGTACTCAGCATTTCTGCATCAAACAATCTTAGCTTTGAACAATGTCTGTGAACACTATATATTAGTGTTATTTTAGGTTTTATTGTTATTTGGTATGTTTTGGCAGGCTATTTTTTATGTCTTGAAATGCTCAAAAAAATTTTCGTACATGATTTAATGCTAATAGCTGCTTCATGTTATGCCATTTTGGCTTACCCAAGTTTTTATAGGAACATTCTACTTTCACATTGTGGGGGAAATACGTATTCAGTATGTATATTAAATAATTTATTATATATGTATATGTATGTATATATGAAGTAGGGATTGTGAGGTTGGCAAAGGACCTCACAGTGACTTGTTCTGCTATACATAGGGTCAAACATTATAATGCTCATTCTATCAAGCAGTTTGACAATTTGTTAAACTTGACAATTTTATTTTCAAATACTCATTGTTTAAGGAGAATCCCAAAGTGAACTTACTTTCTCACTGCCTTAGTTCACTAGTGCTGCTATAACAGAAATATCACTAGTGGATGGCTTTAACAACTGGAATTTATTCTCTTACAGCTGATGAAGTTAGAAGTCCAAATTCAGAGTGCCAGTGCTAGGGTCTGGATAAAGGCCCTTGACCTTGACCTTGAGCTCTGCCTCTTATTCTAGGTCTCCTGGAGCTCTTAACTCAGGCAGTTGCTAGCTGCTGAGACTGAAGAACCCAAGGTTGACAGATCAAATAGCACACTCCCAAGATTAGCAAGCAATGCTGAAGGGCATTAGTTCAAGTCCAGGAACAATCTCAGTATTGACAGGAAACATGGCAGGCCACTGAGATGAAGACTGGACCAAATGCAGGATTCAGACATGCTGAAAGCTAGAGATCATCCTCAAAGCTTTCCAATATACATTGGAAACAGGCCTCACCTTGAAGGCAACTCATTAGCTGCTCACAGCAGATTGCACCATGGCATTGATTCATATCTCATCATGAGGAATAACTGCATCCAGCTGCCTAGCCCTCACAACTGCTGCCCAGTCACATTGACACACAATCTTAACTATGAAAATCACCTAACATTTTATACTGGTAAAATATACAAGAGTGACAATTCATTGTATTATGAAATTAAGATATTGTTGTTGTTGTTGTTGTTGTTAGGTGCTGTTGAGTTGTCTCCAACTCATCGTGACCCTATGTACAGCAGAATGAAACACTGCCCAGTCGAGTGCTAACCTCACAATCCCTACTATATCTAAGCCCATCACTTCAGCAACTGTGTCAGTCCATCTTGTTGAGGGCCTTCCCCTTTTTCATTGACCCTCTGCTTTACAAAGCATGACATCCTTCTTCAGAGAATGGTTTCTATGACAACAACGTCAAAGTTTGTGAGACAAAATCTGGTGATTCTTGCTTCCAAGGAGCATTCTGTCTGCACTTCCTCCAGGACAGATTTGTTACTTCTTTTAGCAGTCCATGGTATTTTCAGCATTCTTTGCCAACATCACAACTCAAAAGCATCAACTCTTTTTCAGTCTTTCTTATTCATTGTCCAGCTCTCACATGCATATGAGGCAATTGAAAATGCCATGGCCCATCTTAGTGTCAAGCACATCTTAGTCTTCAAGGAGACATCTTTGGTCTTCAGCACTTGAAAGAGGTCTCTTGCAACAGATTTGCCCAGTGCAATACGTCTTTTGATATCTTGACTGCTACTTACGTTGGCATTGATTGTAGAACCAAGCAACACAAAGTCTTTGACAACTTCAATCTTGTCTCTATCTGTCTGTCATGATATTGCTTATTGGTCCAGTTATGAGTATTTTTGATTTCCTTATATTGAGGTGTAAAAGCATAATGCCTAAGAGACTTGACTGCTAACCAGAAGGCTGGCTGTTCAAACCTACCAGGCACTCCTTGGAAGCAAGGTTGGCCAATCTACTTCCGTAGTGATACCAACTTGGAAACCCAAGGAGGGATCATTATAAGTCAGGTCCAACTGGATGGTACATAACAACAACAATCCATACTGCAGACTGCAGCCTTTAATTTTCATCAGTAAGTGCTCCAAGTCATCCTCACTTTCAGCAAGCAAAGTTGTGTTGTCTGCATATCTCAGGTTGTTAATGATCCTTCCCCCAATCCTGATGCCATGTTCTTCATATAGTTCAGCTTCTTGGATTATTTTCTAAGCATACAGATTGAGTAGATATGGTGAAATGATACAACCCTGACACACTCTCTTCCTGATTTCAAACCATGCAGTGTCCCTTTGTTTGATTAGAATGACAGCCTCTTGGTCTATGTACAGGTTCCTCATGAGTACAGTTAAGTGTTCTGGAATTCCAGTTCTTCCCAATGTTGCAAATGTAACAATTTGTTGTGATCCACACAATCAAATGCCTTTGCATAGTCAATAAAACACAAATAAATATCTTTCTGGTATTCTTTGCTTTGAACCAAAATCCATCTGACATTAGCTATGATATCCCTTCCACCACATCCCCTTCTGAACCCAGGTTTCATTTCTGGAAATTCTCTGTCGTTATACTGCTGCAACAATTTTTGAAGTATCTTCAGTAAGATTTTACTTGCATGTTATGTTAATGATATTGTTTGATAATTTCCACATTCAGTGGGATCACCTTTCTTTGGAATGGGTACAAATATAGATCTCTTCCTGTCAGTTGACCAGGTAGTTATCTTACAAATATCTTAGCATAGCCAAGTGAGTGTCTCCAGTGGAGCATCTATTTGTTGAAACATCTTAATAGGTATTCCATCAATTCTGAGAGATTTGTTTTTTGCCAATTCCTTCAGTGCAGCTTTGACTTCTTCCTTCAATAACATTGGTTCTTGATCATATGCAACTTCCTGAAATGGATGATTATCTATCAATTATTTTTGGTATAGTGATTCTATGTATTCCATCCATCTTCTTTTGGTGTTTCCTGCATCATTCAACATATTGCCCATGGAATCTTTCAATATTGCAATTCAGGGCTTAAAGTTTTTCCTCAGTTCTTTCAGCTTGAGAAATGCTGAGTTTGTTCTTCTCTCCTTGTTTTCCAACTCCAGGTCTTTGCATGTTTCATTATACTAATTGACCTTGTCTCCTTGAGCTGCTCTTTGAAATCTTCTGTTCAGCTCTTTTTCCTGTCCATTCTTCCATCAATTTTAGGTCCTCTCCTTTCAAGAGCAAGTTTCTGAGTGCCTTCTGGCATCCATTTTTTTTTTTTTTTCTTCTTCCTTTCCTGTCTTTTTAATAACCTCTTGCTTTCTTCATGGGTGATGTTCTTGTGTTATCCCACAATTCCTCTGGTGGTTGGTCATTGGTGTTCAATGCATCAAATATATTCTTTTGATGGTCCCTAAATTCAGGAGGGATATAATCAAGGTCATATTTTGGCTCTTATGGACTTCTTTTCATTGTCTTCAGCTTCAAGTTGAACTTGCATATGAGCAGTTGATAATCTGTTCCACAAATAGCTCCTTGTTTTGGCTGAAGATATTGAGCTTCTCCATAACCTCTTGCCACAGATGTAGTCAATCTGATTCCTGTGTAATCTGTCTGGCAAAGTCCACATGTATAGCCACCATTTGTGTTGTTGAAAAAAGGTGTTTGCAATGAATAAGTCATTGGTCCTGCAAAATTCTATCATACGATCTCCAGAATTATTTCTGTCACCAAGGCCATATTTTCCAACTACAAATGATTCTTCTTTGTTTCCAACTTTTGCATTCCAATCACCGGTGATAATTAACACATCTTGATTGCATGTTCATTCGATTTCAGATTGCAGAAGTGGGTAAAATCTTTAATTTTTTCATCTTTGGCTTTGGTTCATGGTATGTTAATTTGAATAGTAGTAGTATTAACTGGTCTTTCTTGTAGGCATGTGGATATTATCCTATCACTGCAGCACTGTACTTCAGGATAGATCTTGAAACATTCTTTGTGATGACAAATGCCACACCATTCCTCCTCAAATTGTCATTCCCGGCATAGTAGATCATATGGTTGTCTGATTCAAAATTGCCAAAACTAGTCCATTTCAGCTCATAGTGACCCCTACTATGGACTTCCATATTTGACAAATAAGAGATCTGTTGAAACAACTGCTCCAAATATTGTGTTAGACACAACACAAGTGCTATTTTCTGCATGATCAATAACTGTTAGATGTACTCTTATAATGCAAAAAACACAGGAATGGCTCAAACTTTGGAAACAAATTAAAAGTACATACATTTCTGATGCATTGCTCATTAAAAAGCTGTAAAGGTACAGATAAAACATCCAGCTGCTAACCAAAAGTGTGGCAGTTCAAACCTACCAGATCAAGCACTCTAAGGGCGAAAGATGAAGTAGTCTACTTCTGTAAAGATTTAGAGGCTTTTAATAAGAGATACAAGCAAGGTAGAGCAGCTAGAGAGAGAAAGAAAGGTGTTTATTCATGGATGGAGAAAAATCATTCTGCAGGTGAGACATGTTCTAAATTTTGTATGGATGCAAGACATGGAAACATTTGGAGTAAGAAAGATTCATAATAAATGCCTGAGGAAGGAACAAGTTTGTGTACTTGAGGAAAAACTAAAAGACTATTGTGACTGCTGTGAAGACCATGCAAGAGTTGAAGCCAAAAAAATAAAGTCATTTTTCTAAAAAATACATTAAAAAAAAATTCATATAGATTGATACTAAAAAAATAGTTTTGATTTAGATCTATGTAATTGTGTTTTTTTGTAGGAATTGTTTTTGAGAGTCATGTATGTAACATTAGCCCAGTTTGAAATTAAGGAAGACGTTGGCAATATCTCTCAGATTTCACGTCTAGATTTTAAGTCTAAAAACTTACTTATAGACACCCAATATAATTGTTCTAACAATTGGATGAATATATTATGAAAAATAAAAGAAAGAAATAGGTAAAAAAAAAAGTAGCTTCATAATGTTGCTCTATAGTAAACAGAATACCATCTTATACTTTTTCTATGTGAGAATTACTTATTAATATATGCATAGATTAATAAATAAATTCTTATCTATAAATGATTATCCATTATTCATTGTCCAAGATTCATTTCCATGTATAATCTGAAGTCAACAAAGGCTACAGGTGAGGGACATTAAAGAAAGACTAGTTATAATTTATACATGAACAAATAGATCACCTGGTGACCAATTTATTATTTATTAGAAAGTCTTAATGATATATCTGTTATATGTCAATTCAATAGATTATATTTCTCTTATTCTTCCATTTCTCTAACGTAATTAAATCAATATGTTATTTTAAGATTAAGTAAAAGGACTGAAAGCATTGTCCAACAAATATTTTTATTGTATATAATCATTACAAAACTGAACAGTGTATATGTTCTAAGATTATTCCAATGTCCATATCCCTCACCTCACCATTATCAGAGCAAAAATGAGATGTAGGGAGGCCAACAATTGTCATCCCCTATTTATAGATGAGAAAGCAAAACAAACAAACAAAAACAGACCAGGAATTAAATGCCTTTCCCAAGCCCTCTTGTTTAGTAAATGGTACGGTTGGACTGGAAGCCCACATTTACTATTTGAGAACCCATATTATTTTCTCTGGACTGCATTTCTACTTTGACACACAGGGGTCAATACAAGTTGGAATTGACTTGACAGCAACAGGTTTGGTTTTGGGATATTATTTCCTTTTTGAATGCTGTGGGTAATTTGTACATTTCCTACACTAAAATGCTTCTCATTTAAGAGAAAATGAATTTTCATGGTAAGAATCATCCATATATAACCCTGTATGAATTTTTCAAATTTTCATTTGAATAAAATTAAAATAAATCCACCATGGGTAAAGTATGGCTTTGAGTATATTCCACCTGAATTTAGAGATCATCTCAGGGATAGATTTGACTCATTGAACACTAATGACCAAAGACAAGATGAATTGTTGGATGACACCAAGGTCAGCATACATGAAGAACGTAAAATGTCATTAAAAAGTGTAGAAAGAGAGAAAAGACTAAAATGATGTCAGAACAGTCTTTAAAACTGCTCTTAAACATAGTGTAGTCAAAGTGAATCAAAGAAATAATAAAGCACATGAGCAGAAGATTCAAAAGGTGGCTAGCAGAGACATAATAGTAGAATGAAATGTGCAAACACCTGGAGTTGTAAAAACAAAAATTAAGAATACTGTCATCATTTCTCAAGCTGTAATGACTGAAGGAAAAAAAAAATCAAGCTTTGAAATCCTATATTGAGGGAGAAGGATTCTACAGACAAAATAGTGTACAATGCAAGAAGCATTGAAAGAAGACAGGAAACTCAAAGAATCACTATACCAAAAAGAACTGGTCTATGTTCAACTATTTCAGGACATAGCATATGATGAAGAACCAGTGGCATGAATTGTCAAGAAGTGTAAACAGGATTGAAGGCACTGGTGAAAACTAAATGTTTTGATTACCTAGTACCACTCTGACAGGAACATACAACAAATGTGATGGCTTGAAGAAATAAGAATTTATTCTCTGACTGTTTGGAGTCTTTAATTCCAAATTCAAAGTGTCAGGCTCTCAGAGTTGGGTGAAAGCCCCTCAACCTTGGGCTTCAACTCTGAATCCTGCTCCTAGTCCACTGGAGCTAGAGGCTTTTCTTCACTCAGACAGCTGCTGGCTGCTGAGACTAACAACCCCAAAGTTGACAAGTAAAATGGCACAGTCCCAATGTTACCAAACCACATGTCAGGCCATTAATTCAAGTCCATTGAAAATCTCAAGTTCTGCAGAGCATGGAAGGCTGCTGAACAACAACGTGGTTACATGCAGGGATCAAGCATCCCATAAGCTAAAGACCAATCCCAAAGTTGCTTCTTATATACTAGAAGCATACCATACCCCTAAAGCAGCTACTCAGTTGCTCTAATATATTCCACAATGTAATTAATTACCAATCTTACAGTGGAGAATAACTACACCCAGCTGCCCAACCACTCAACCAGGCCTAGCCAAGTTAACACATAAACTTAACTACTACACCAAGGCTATTGGGATTGACAGAATACAATTTGAGATGTTGCAACAAATGAATATTAAACATTGGAAGTGTTCAAACATCTATGTCAAGAAATTGGAATGGTAGCTGCCTGGCCAACTGGCTTGAAGAAATCCATGTGTGCCCATTCCAAAGAACAGTGATCCAACAGAATGTAGAAATTATTAAACATTATTGTTAATATTACATATGAGTACTTTGTGCAAGATAATTCAATATGTTGACAGAGAATGACCAGAAATAGAAACTGGGTTCAGAGGAGAATGAGGAATTAGAGATATCATATAATTGTTGATATCAGATGGATCTTGGTTGAAAGCAGAGAATTCTATGCAAAGATACTCAATCTTGTGAATAATATCCAATTATGGAAAACATTGTGAAGAGTGGGAATTCCAGAATACTTCATTGTGCTAATGTAGAAGCTGTATATAGACCAAGAGGAAGTTGTTCAAACACAACAAAGGGATACTGCATGATTTAAAATCATCAAGGGAGTGTTTCAGGGTTGTATCCTTTCACCATCCTTATTAAAATTTTATGCTGAGCAAATGATCCAGAAACTGGACTATATGAAAAAGAACATGGCATCAGGAGTGGAAGAAAGCTTATTAACAACCTGAGATACACAGATGACACAACTTTGTTTGCTGAAAGTGAGGATAACTTAGAGAACTTACTGATGAAAATTAAAGACTACAGTCTGCATTGTGGATTACACCTCAATGTAAAGAAAACAAAAATCCTCACAACTGGACCAATAAGCAACACCACAATAGATGGAGTAAAGATAGAATTTGTCAAAGACTTCATATTACTTGGTTCTACAATCAATGCCAATGGAAGCAGCAGCCAAGACATCAGATGATATATTGCATTGGCCAAAACTGCTGCAAAAGACCTCTTTCAAATGCTGAAGAGTGAAGATATCTCCTTGAAGACTAAGATGCACCTAAACCAAGCCATGGTATTTTCAGTCACCCCATATGCATGTGAGAGGTGGACAGTGAATAAGGAGGATTGAAGAAGAGTTGATGTTTTTGAGTTGTGGTGTTGGCAAATAATGCTGAAAGTACCAAGGACTTATAAAGGAACTAACAGATCTGTCCTGAAAGAAGTGCAGCCAGAATGCTCCTTGGAAGTGAGAATGGTCAGGCTTTGTCTCACCTACTTTGGTCATGTTGTCAGAAGGGACCATTCTCTGGAGATGGATGTCATGTTTGGTAAAGTGGAGGGTCAACAAAGAAGTGGAAGGCCCTCAATGAGATGGATAGACATGGAGGCTGCACTGATGGGATCAGATACAGTAGGGATAGTGAGGCTGGCACAGGATGGGGCAATGCTTTATTCTGTTGTACATAGGTCACTATGATTTGGAGACGACTTGATGACACATAACAACAATGACAACAAACAATGTTCAATCCAACAAAGCTATTCTCAGAAGCCTTCTGTTGTTGTTATGTACCATTGAGTCGGACATGACTCATAGCATCCCCTCCTTGGGTTTCCGAGGTGGTATCTCTATGGAAGTAGATTGCCTTACCTTCTTTCTGAGGAGTGTTTGGGGGGTTTGAACTGCCAGCCTTCTTGTTAGCAGTCAAGTGCCTTAGGCACTATGCTACCAGAGCAACTAAGAGATGCCTTCTAGCATCCATCATAGCTTCCCCTGGCAACATATTGCTTTCTCCAAAATTCTCTTTCCAAATAATTTCCATGTTTTTAAATAGAATTTTAAGAGAGAATAATTGTGTGTTTGATAACTGATGGAAAGTTACATGCAAGCTATTGCTACTAGCAGCTCCTGGATTGACTACTGTGGCTGATTAGTAAATCAATTAATTCGTTCATCTACTTTTTAAAAAACAGATCTGACCTTATGAAAAAAAATAAGAAGATGGAAAATTTAAGTGATACTTGAACTTATAAAAAATATTGATCATGTACATGAAATGGAAGGAAACTCTCTCCTGATTTCTCCCTTCATAAGAGTTTTGCTTGTCAATTTTGTCAAGCATGCATTTAGTAACAGGTTAGTGACTAGTAAATTCTATCCTAAAAGTTAAACAAATATGCCTATAAAAATACCATTAGTAATTGGATGTTTTTCTGTTTCTAAAAATAAAATGAACAGGACACATCTAAATAAATAGAGTTGACATTACATATATTCAATAAGATTAGCAGAACTATAAAAGGAAAACTCTCATCAGCAGTTTCATTAAGAAATAAAGAAATGAGGGGAGGAACCAAAATGGTGGTGTAATCAAATACACCATGGCATCCTTCTAATAGTGATGACCCAAAAACTAAGTAAAATAGATGCAGATGACAATCCTGGATACCTGAACATCAAAAGGAAAGATAAAGGATTGAATCAACACTGACTGAAGGGAGAAATTGAATGAACTCAGCAAACAAGGAGTGTTATGTGCAGAGGAACTCAGACAGCTATCAAGCTCAGTATGGCTTGAGACAAAGCCAGTGATGATCCCAGATGAGAAGCATATGAAGGCAACATCACAGAATCCCCAATAAGAAGAAGAGGAACTGAACAGACACATCCAGAGGCAAGCAAGGTGAATGGAAGGTAATACGAATTTAAGGAGAGAGGAAGGAAGGGGAGAGTTGGAGTTCCAGGGAACTCCACAGGGATCCTGGCATTCACAGAGTAGGAAAGGAGCTAGCATAGAGAACAAGGTTTACTCAAGAGCAGCAGTCTCTAACCATTAGGGTATTTGGTGGACATGAACAATAGATTCACCACCCAATCTGACTCAAGGAAGCCCCCTACTCCTCACATCCTTACACTTGAGCAGG
>NW_006921973.1:2033782-2037508 GCF_000298275.1 Orycteropus afer afer
GGGTTTGAACCGCCAGCTTTCTGGTTAGCAGTAAAGTGCCTTAGGCACTATGCTACCAGAGCTCCACAAAATGCTCTATGCCCACAGTCCTGACTGCTTAAGACTACAGTTTGATCTCCCCTTTTCTCTTCTCCATCACCCATCCACCCTTCTCCTTCTTGTACACTTGTCAAGCAGCAGGAGAACCTGACTGCCTGATCCCACTCCCCATCGAGTGACACATCCCCCTGTATGGGTTTGAGAAGCCAATGGTGACTCTACAATTGACTGCAACCTCTGTTGGAGCACCCATCACTCTAAGTGGTGAAAGAAAGCACCAGCAACTTTGTCCAGATCACCACAACTCTATCCAACCATATACCTCTGCAGCAGCAGAGGAATGCTTTGATAACCCAGCTCAACTTACCTTGCTCTTGCCCTGGCAGCTTCCACCTGAATAGCATGCAAATAGTCTCGCAAGCCCAGCCACCTCAGACTGGCAATTCAACCTTCTGAGTGGTGCAAAGAGGTCTAGATAATCAGCCTGCTCACCCATCCCACTTCAGGATTGTGGAAATGCCCCAGTCTCACCAGCCACCTCTGCTCACTCACATAGCAAATGTCAGACCATACCCACTACTTGCCCAACACACTCACCACACCTACCACCAAGCCCAATGAGTATTATTGTCAGCTACTTGCCTCTGGACCTATGATTGATAGTGATCAGTTCCCACTCTTAGCTGCCCCACATGATCAGCCAAAAACAACCCATATTCACACTATTACCATTGACCCACCTACCTGGAAACAGGTGGTGAGAGCTCCAGCACTGTGAGTGTATTGACCAGCATAAGAAGCCCGGTCTGCCCTCCTGGATATATCAAAAGAAATAAAATTAAAAGTCAGGACAAAGCCAACAAACATATAATCAATCAATAAATAAAATAACATCTTAACACCTCAGAGACAGCAGACAATAGTAAATCCCATAAAGAAGTGGGACATGATGACTCAAGCAATTGACCAAAATAAAGGGGCAGAAAACTTCCCTGAGGAATATATGGTAATGAAACTACTCAATAGGAAATTTAAAACCTTATAGATAAGATCCTAAAAGAGATCAGGAAACACAGACAAAACAAAAGGAAATACATAAAACTTTAGAAGAATCCAGGAAATCAATACAAGAGCAAAATGACAAAACAAATACACAATTAGAAACCATACACAAACATCAACCATAAATCCAGAAGATTAACAATAAAATAACAAAAACAGATAGCTCAATACAAGGAAAGAGAAGTTGGCTTGAATTAATGGAAGAAAAAATCAGTGACATAGAAGACAAATCCATTCATGTTAATTAGACTAAGGAATAATCAGAAAAAAAGAATGAAAATCAAATGAACAAAGTCTAAAGTTATGTGGAATACTATCAAGAAAAAGACTTAGTGCCTGATTGGAATTCCAGAACAGGAGCAGAAAAACAAAAGCAGAATCTTTGAAATTTGCTGGCAGAAACTTCCCTAAAATGAAAGGTAAGAAGATTTCCATCCAAAATCACAAGCCAATATCCCTCATGAATACAGATGCAAAAATCTTTGACAAAGTATTAGCCAAAAGACTCCAGCAGCATAAAAAAAAAAAAAAAATTATGACCAAGTGGGGTTCATACCAGGTATGCAAGCATGCTTCAACATTAATAAAACAATCAATGTCATCCACCACATAAATAAAACAAAGGAAAATAACCACATGATCCTATCAATCAATGCAGAAAAGGCATTTCATAAAATCCAACACCCATTCCTGATCAAAACTAAGCAAAATAGGAATAGAAAGGACATTCCTCAACATAATAAAGGGCATATATGCAAAAAAAAAAAAGCCAACATTATTTTCAATGGGGAGAGAATGAAATAATTCCCTTTGTGAATAGGAACCAGACAAGGATGTCCTCTATTATCACTTCTATTCAACATTGTATTGGAAGTCCTAGCCAATAAAGCAAGAAAGGGAAATCAAAGGCATCCAAATTGGTAAGGAAGAAGTGAAACTATTCCTATTTGATGATGCTATGATCTTATAAAAAAAAAAAAAAAAAAAAAAAAAACACACTCAGCAAAGAAACTATTGGAACTAACTGAGAGATGTAACATAGTGGCAAGATACAAGACCTACATACAAAATCAGTTCAATTCCTCTACACCAGTGAAGAAATTGATGAAAAAGAAATAAGGAAATCAATGCTATTTACAATACAAACCAAAATCAAACTCAATGCTGTTGAGTTGTTTCCAACTCATAGCGACCCATCCTTGGGTTTCCAAGGCAGTATCTCTATGGAAATAGATTGCCCAATCTTCCATCTGAGGAGTGGTAATTGGCTTTGAACTGCTAGTCCTCTGGTTAGCAGTCAAATGCCTTAGGAACTAAGCCTTACAATAGCTTCCCGAGAAATAAAATACTTGCAAATAAATCTTACCAGAGACACAAAACACTTGTACAAAGAAAACTACAAAAGACTACTTCAAGAAACCATAAAAGATCTACAAAAATGGAAAAACATACCATGCTTATGGATAGGAAGAATGAACATTGTGAAAATGTCAATACTATCTACAGCAATCTATACATTCAATGTAACCCCAAACCAGAATTTATCAACATTCTTTAAGGATATGGAAAAACTAATCCCTAATTTTATTTAGAAAGGAAAGAGACTTTGGATAAGCAAAGCACTATGGAAGAAGAAGAAGAAAGTAGGAGGTCTTACCTTTGGATCTCAAAACCTACTATATGGCCTCAGTAGTCAAAACAGCTTGGTATTGGTACAATGACAGACACACAGACCAGTGGAACAGACTTGAGAACCCAGAAATATCCATCAAATCCATCAACATATGGTCAGGTGATATTTGACAAAGGGCTGAAATCCAATAAATGAGGAAGAGATTGTCTCTGTAGTAAATAGTGCTGGCAAAATGGGAAATCCATTTGCAGAAAAATGAAACAAGATCAGTACCTCACACCATATACAAAATTAACTCCCGTTGGACCAAAGACTTCTATGTGAAGCCTAAAACTTTAAAGTTCCTCAAGGAAAAAAATAGGGGCAAATTTAGGGGCCCTTATATATGACAGGAGCTCTGGTAGCACAGTGCCTAAGACACTTGACTGCTAACCAGGAGGCTGACGGTTCAAACCCACCAGCCACTCCTCGGAAGGAAGGTTGGGCAATCCTACTTCAGTAGTGATAACTGCCTCAGAAACCCAAGGATGGGTTGCTAGGAGTCGGGGCCAACTTGATGGCAAATAACAACAACAGCAATGGCATATATGACGTAAACAGTCTATCGAACATAATCCAAAATGCACAAACAGCAGAAAATGAACTAAATCAATGGGACCTTCTAAAAAGTAAATTTTTACGTGTGCAAAAAACAACAAGGAGGCCACATGTTCTGACCTCCTCTAATCCCACAAGAGGAAGACAGGATTACCAGCATTAACCCAAAGCCTATTCCTACAAGGCCAGACATGCTGCCTCCCTCAAGCCCTTTCACCAACCATTCCTCCCAAAGCACCCACCACCTCTCTCCTGGGTTCGATAATTCACTGCAGTGGCCACACAGAGCTCACAGATTATGGGGTTTATTAGGGAAACACCACAGGCTACAATTCAGGTTCAGGAAAAAATGCTCAGTCTCTCTCCCAGTCTGCCGTCCCTCAGCCAAGAGTCTC
>NW_006921973.1:2037963-2052402 GCF_000298275.1 Orycteropus afer afer
AATCCAATTAAAAAATGGGCAGTAGACATGAATAGACACTTCACCAAAGAGGATATTAAGGAGGCCAACAAATACATGAAGAAATGTTCACAGTCATTAGCCATTAAAGAGATGCAAATGAAAACAACAATGAAATACCATCTTGCTCCAACACTAACAACAAAATTCAACAAGACACAAAATAACAAATGCTGGTGAGGATGTGGAAAGATTGGGACTCTCATACACTGCTGCTGGCATTGTAAAATGACACCACCACTGTGGAAAGCAGTATGACGATTCCTTAAAAAGTTGGGATTAGCAATACCATTTGATCCAGCCATTCCATTACTAAGTATATATCCTAAAGAAGTGAGAACCAGGACAAGAACAGACATACGCACACCCATGTTCATCATAGCACTATTTACAATAGCAAAAAGATGGGAACAACCTAGATGCTCATCAACAGAAGAATGGATAACCAAACTATGGTATAAACCCACAATGGCATACTATGCAACACTAAAGAGTAATGTAGAGTCTGCAAAGCAATGCATAATGCAGATGAACTTGGAGGACATTATGCTGAGTGAAATAAGTCAATCACAGAAGGACAAATATTGTATTAGTCCATTATTCTAAAGAGTCAAGGAAAGTTTTATATATGGAAGTAAACTTTCTTTGTTGGTTACCTGGGTGGGAGGAGAGGGGAGGGAATACTGCTGGATAAGTAGAGATACATATTGATTTTGGTGAAGCGATGGAGAATGCACCAAATTTGAGTGATCAGCACAGTGGCACTGAGGAAGAGGAAGACATAGAGAGGTACATGGGAAGTATAGACAACAAACATGAACCCTTTTGCACATAAAGTACTGGATTGTCAGTGGTAGCAAATATTGATCTATGGGTGAATAGATGGGTGGGCAGGCTAAATCGTCAGGTATGTCTATGGGCGGTGAATGTGTCCATGACCATGTGTAACGTTGACATGATGTTTCTCCAAGTGTATTTGTATGTTCTGTAAGAATGTCTAGATATATAGTAGAGCTGAAAAGGGACACCATTCTGGTGACTTCTTGGCCACAGCCAACCCTGAGGGAGTTGAGCAGTTGGACCTGTGGGCTCAAGACCACACTCCCAGGGGATATCAAGCTCAATTGGTGTAACATACTATACAAAACTATTGTTCCATATCCTACTTTGGTAAGTAGTAACTGGGATATTAAAAGCTTGCAAGAAGCCCTCTGGATGCAATGATGGGTGTTTCCTCATCCAGAGCAAAGAAGAGTGAAGAAAACCTGAGACACATGGAAATAATTAGTCCAAGGGACTATTTGACCATGTCATCCTCAGCCTATATGACCATGAGACCAGAAAACTAGACAGTGCCTGGCTACCACTGTCACCCACTTGGAGGGAGATCTGTGTAGGAGATCTTGGATAGAGTGGAAGAACAATGTGGAACAAAACTCAAAATTATTACGAAAAAAAAAGACCAGGATTGCCAGGTTTGCTGGTCTGATAGAGCCTGGTGAAAATCCTGAGACTATGGCCCTTAGTTGCCCTTCAGGCCTGAAATTGAACTAATTCATGTGGCTTCCAGTCAAATAAGACTGACCCATGGTTGACTATTTACATCAGGTAGATACACTTCTTGGAGAGATCAATCATGGGAGAACAGAAACGCAGTGTACCCACAGCGAGACAACTCAGCAGGAAGAAATGCATGGGAGGAAAGGACATCGGGAAGAGATAACTATTAGGAGAAATGGGGAAGAGAGCTGTATACATTATGAGAAATTACAGTGACTATCATGAGACAAAATGTGTATGAACTGCTGTATGGAAAATGAATTTGCTCTGTAAACTATCACCCCAAATCACAATAAAAATTAAAAGAGAGAAAAAGAATATTTCCATTCAAGAAGCTCAATAGACTTTCCACAGGACAGACTGCTAAAGAAGTCACCATGATATATCAAAACAAAAATTTCCAAAGCTAAAGACAAAGGTGAGAGGCGGGGCAAGATGGCGGACTAGGCAGAAGGATTGCACAGACCCTCTTCAACAAAGAAAAGGGAAACCAATTAACACAGACAAAGGGGCACATGTAAGACTAAGCTTCTCAGCAGAAACTATTCAGAAAAGGAGGTAATGGGATGTCATATGCAACACACTGAAAGATAAGAATTGCCAACCAAGAAACATATATTAAGAAAGAGTGTCTTAAATATGATGATGAAATAAGGACATCCCCAATTAAATAGAAAATATGGGAATTTATAAAACCTAGACCAATCCTACAAGAAACATTAAAGTGGCTCCTTGGGACAGAGAACCAATGACCCTACAGAATAACTTGAAATTAAAACACATGTCACTTTCACCTAGATATGAATTCAGATAAAGAACTATCAAAAGTAGATCAAAGCTATAGAAATGAAAACAAAGACATATGTCAATTTGTAATTGATGAAAGCTTCAAAACAAAAATGGGAAATGAATGGGACAGTAATAGAACTTCCATATGAAGAGAACATCAATGTGATACCAAGAAATAACAGATTGTTTTAAACTTTGGAAGATAAAAGTAAATTGGAATTACTAAAAAGAAAATAAAAAAACTACTAGGCAAAATAAAAAAGAAAATAAAAAAGACTAGGTAAATACAACATCAAGGAAATTAAAAAAACCAATTAATAAATCAAAAGAACTCAACACAGAAAATTAAACAGAACAAAGAAATCAACACCAAATAAATAAACAACATAGACAGCAGTAAATTCATATATATCCATAATCACACTAAATGTAAATAGTTTAAATGCAACAGTCAAGAGACAAAGAGTGGCAGAATGTATTAAAAAAAAAGAAAATGCCCCATCGATATGTTGCCTATTAGAAACACATATTACACAGAAAGATATAAATAGTTTAAAATGCAAAGGATGGAAAAACATATAAAACATATATCAAGCAAATGGTAAACAAAAATATCATGAAAGGCAATATTAATTTCTGACAAAATAAGTTTTAAATTAAACTCCCTTATAAGAGGCAAGGAAAGACACTGTGTAATGATTAAGGGCTCAGTCCACCAGGAAGGCACAAAGGTAATAAATACTAATGCACCCAATGGCAGAGCTCCAAAATAACATAAAACAAACTCCAATAAAATTGAAAAGAGAAAGAGTTCTACATTAATAGTAGGAGATTTGAAAATGATACAACAATGGATGAAACAACTAGAAAGAAACTGAACAAAGGTGTTAAAACTCACTGCCGTGGAGTAGGATCCAACTCATAGTGACCCCTCCTTGGATTTCCAAGGTAGTATCACTATGGAAGTAGATCACCCAATCTTCCTTCCAAGGAGTTGCTGGCAGGTTTAAACTGCCAGCTTTCTTGCTTAGCAGTCAAATACCTTAGGCACTATGCTACCTGAGCTCCCAAACAAAGGTACAGAAGATCGAAATAACACCATCAATCAATTTGATCTTATAGGCATAAACAGAACATTGGATCCAACAGAAACACAGTACACATTCTTCTCCAGTACATGGATCACTGACAAGAATAGCTCATATTTTAGGCCACAAGCAAGCCTCAGTAAATTTAAAAACATCAAAATACTGTTGTTGTTGTTGTTATGTGCCGTCGAGTGGGACCCAACTTATACCGACCCCTCCTTGGGTTTCCAAGACAGTATCACTATGGAAGTAAATTGCCCCATCTTCCTTCTGAGGAGTGGCTGATGGGTTTGAATGGCCAGGCTTCTGGTTAGCAGTCAAATGCCTTAGGCACTACGCTACCAGAGCTCCTTCAAAATACTACAAAGCATCTTTTTTTTCACAACACTATGAAACTACAAACTAACAGAAAGAATGAGGAAAAAAAATTCACATACATGGAAACTGAATAACACCTTGTTTAAAAATCACTAGGTAATATAAGAAATGAAAAACAAAACAGAAAAGAAAAATCCTGGAATCAAATGAGAATGAAAATACAGCATACCAAACCCTTTGGAACACAGCAAAAACAATGCTCAGAAGAGAATTCATAACAATAAATATCCATCAAAAAAGAATAAAGGGTGAAAATCAACAGCTTAGCATTATAACTTGAGTGAATTGAAAAACAGCAACAAAAGAAATCCATAGTCCCAGAAGAAGGGAAATAAAAAACTTAGACCAAAAATAAAGGAAACTCAAAACAGAAACAATAGAAAGAATTAACAAAACTAGATAAGGCTTTTTTGAAAGGATTCATCAAATAGACAAACCACTGAGCAAATTGAAAAGAAAAAGAATGAGAAGGTGCAAATAACCAAAATACAAATGAGTCATGTGATGTTATAGCAGAACCAACTGGGATAAAAAAAAAGTCATAGCAGAATGTTAGGGAATACAACTCCAACAAATTTGAAAACTTAGAACAAATAGACAAATTTCTAGGAAAATATGACCCACATAAATTAACACAGACTGAGGTTAAAAATTTGAACAGACTCACAACAAAAGAAGAAATTGAAAATATCATGAAAAAACTCTCAACCAAAAGAAACATTGATCCAGACAGCTTCACTGGGGAATTCTGTCATAAGTTCAGAAATGAGTTAACACTAATCCTACTCAAACTATTCTGGAACAACAACAACAAAAAAAACCTCATTGCCATCAAGTTGATTCTGACTCATAGTGAACCCCATTGGTTTCTGAGCAGGTAATCTTTATCAAAGTAGATTGCCCAGTCTTCCTTCTGTGAAGTGGCTGATGGGTTTGCACTGCCCACCTTCTGGTTAGTAGTCAAATGCCTTAGGCTCTATGCCACCAGAGCTCTTTACAAAACTAATATCAGCACTATTCTCAGCAGCGAGAGTCTGAAAGCATTCCTGTTGATAATGGGAACTATTCAAGGATGCCCTTTGTCACCACTTTTATTCAATATTGTACTGGAAGTCCTTGCTAGAGAAATAAGACAAGAAAGGCAAATAAAAGACTTCAAAATTATTAAGGAAAGAGGAATATAGTCCCTTTTGCAGGTGATGCAATCCTATACATAGAAATCCCAGAGAGTCTACAGAAAAGCTATTGGAACTAATATAAGGCTTCAGCTACTAGAACTAATGTAAGGCTTCAACAAATGGCAGGGTACAAGATCAGAATACCAAAATTAGTTATATTCCTTTATACTAACAAAGAGCAATCTGAAAATGAAATACAGAAAACAATTTACAATAAAATCCCATTTACAGTAAAACTGAAACTAAACATACTGCCATTGAGTTGATTCTGACTCATAATGAACTGATTGAATTTCTGAGGAAGCAAATCTTTTACTAAAAAAATTTGCTTTTGAACCGGTAAATCTTTACAGAAGTAGATTGCCCCATCTTCCTCCCATGGACTGGCTGGTGGATTTGAACCGCCAACCTTCTAGTTAGCCATCAAATGGCTTAGCCACTATGCCACCAGAGCTCTTTCACCATTTACAATAGCCATCTAACAAAACAAAACTTAGGAATAAACACAACTAGAGATGTAAAAGACTTTCCGATATGCTCTTGCAAGAACCCAAAAGAGATCCACTTAAGAGTAAAACATACTATGATCATGGACTGGAAAACTTAATATTGTGAAATTATCAATACTACCTGATGTGATCTAGATATATAAGGCAATTGTGGTCCAAATCCCAACAGTTTTCTTTAATTATATGGAAAAATTAATCCTTAATTTTGTATGAAAATGAGAGACCTAAGATAAGTAAAATTTTAATGAAAAAGATGAACAAAGAAGCTTCACACATCCTGATCCCAGAACCTACTGTACAGCCACAGAAGTCAAAACAGCCTGGTAATGGTACAACAATAGACACATTGATCAACAGAAGATAACTGAGAACCCAGAAGTAAATCCATCCATTGATGCACAATTGATGTTTGACAATGTGTTGTAGTCTTTTAAATGGAGAAGAGATAGTCTCTTTAACAAGTTGTGCTGGCAAGATTGGATATCCATTTTCAGAGAAATGAAACATCTCATACTCATCAAAAAATCACTGGGAAAGAAAAAAAAACAGGATATGCTGGTGAACTTGTGAAGAAGAGTTTTGGAACTTTCGTACAATACTGGAGGAAGTAAGAAATGGTAAAATCGCTATGCAATATGGCATGGCACTTCCTCAAAAAGCTAGAAATAAAAGTACTATATGATCCAGAAATCCCCCTCCTAGGTATATGTTGTTTTGGTTGTTGTTGTTATGTGCTGTCGAGATGGCTTGGACTCATAGCGACCCCTCCTTGGGTTTCCGAGGTAGTATCACTATGGAAGCAGATTGCCCAACCTTCCTTCCGAGGAGTGGA
This sequence comes from Orycteropus afer afer, assembly GCF_000298275.1. Taxonomy (NCBI): domain Eukaryota; kingdom Metazoa; phylum Chordata; class Mammalia; order Tubulidentata; family Orycteropodidae; genus Orycteropus; species Orycteropus afer. The sequence continues at coordinate 2,044,316 of NW_006921973.1, forward strand.
TATATTCTAGAGAAATAACATCCATGACAAGAATAGACATATGAACATCCATGTTCTTTGCAGCATTATTCACAATAGCTGGAAATAACCTAAGTGCTCATCAGTGGATGAATGGGTAAGCAAGCTCTGTACATGTACACAATAGAATACTAGACAACATTAAGGAATAATGATGAATCCATGAAAAATGATGAATCCATGAAACAACTCATAACATACATGAACCTGAGGGAAATAAATCAATCACAAAAGGACAAAAATTGTATGAGACCAGTATTATAAAAAGTAAAGAAAAGATTTACACTCAGAAAGATCTATTCTTTGATGGTTACCAGACATGATAGGGAGTGGGAAAGAATACCAATAACTAGATAATAGATGTATGCTAACTTTGGTGAAGAGAAAGACTATACACAATATAAGGGAAGTAAGGATAGCATAACCAAGACAAAGGAAGACATTGAAATGTACACAAAAGCAAAAGGCAGCAATGGTAAATAACACATACGCAATCCTGCAACAGTGGTAATAACAAACAATAATGTATGAGTGGACAGATAGGTAGTTATGTAAGCTGATCAGGGATAGCAGGACATATGGGAGTACACCCATATGCATATCAAAGGTTGGCAGTGAATACTCCTATTTTTGTATTTTCATGAGCTACAAATATATCCATATATATAATAGAGTACACAGGGGATACAACCATGAAAACCTCTCAGCCATAACCAATTACTTCCCAGGACTGAGATACTGGCCTTGAGGGTTAGGTAACATAATCTTAGTGGATATCTAGGTTATTTGGCATTGCATAGTCCATAATGACTATGACCTACATCCTACTTTGGTGAGTAGCAACTAGGGTTTTAAATTCTTGTGAGTAACCATCTAAGTTACAAGTATTGATCTCTTTCTGTCCAGAGCAAAGGAGAGTGAAGAAAACTAAAGATTCAAAGAATTAAATAGTCCAAAACACTGAAGGACTACATGAACCACAGCCTCAACTAACATGTGACCAGAAGAACTAGATAATGTCTGGCTACCACCACTGACAGGTATGACTGGGATCTCATTGAAGGTACCACATAAGGTGGGAGAAAAAAAGTAGAATGAAATTTGAATTCATAAAAAAGATCAGAATTACTAGTCTGAAAGAGGTTAATGGAACTCCCAAGACTATGGCTCTTAGACATCCTTAGAACTGAAATGAGTCCTAGAGATCATCTTTTGGCTATTTAAAAGACATGCCTACAAAGTGAATAATAACACCTGGGAGGAGCATATTCCTCAGAACAATGAACTATCTGAGACTAAAGGGCAACATTTTCCCAAAAGGAAAGCTAACAAGACAAGAAAGGGCCAAAACACTGAGCAAATGGAAATGGGGAACCCAAAGTGGAAATGAAGAGAATGCTGACACATTATGGGGATGGCAACAAATCTCACAAAACAATCTGTGTATAGATTGCTGAAGGGGAAACATTGTAAACTTTCACCTAAACCATAATAAAATACTAAAAGATAAAATAAATAAACAAAACACCATTTACCAAAGTTTGCTTTAGAGAAGACTTTAAGAAAGTCAAGGAAAACTTGACTGACCAGTGACACTATTCCCCATCAGGTTTAAGAAATGATATTTCAAAACAGTTTTCCTAAACTAAGTAAGAAAAGGTAGTGTTATATATACATAAAGTTCACATGACACAGTATATGTGATAGAATCACATATATGTGATTCCCAACCTATATATGAGAAATTTGGGGACAGTAAGGAACATCTTTGTGGTGCAATGAATTACTTATTATGGCTCTTCTAACCATAGTCTTTGTGACTCCCAACAAAACACTGGGTGGAACTATGAAAATGTAAGGTGCTTGTAGCCCATGAAGGGGATCAGATTGTTAGTAATGTAAATAGGGTACATGGTGGCTTTTTGGGAATGGGACATGGAAATAAGATGTATGGAACCCTAATGTGGAAATGGTCAGTTTTATTATCTCACTAGGCTTAAAAGTAACCCTCCTAGAGGCACTACCATCAAGAGAGAGAAACAGAAGTGGAACATATCCTTGGACCTGAGATCCCTGCTCTGAGATGGCAGAGAGTATGCAGAGAATCAGCAGAGAGTTGGCAGAGAGAGAGAGATGACAGTGAGAGGGTGGCAGCACTAGCAGCAAAACTGAGAAACTAGCATGAGACAGAGCTGAGGGCTTATGTTAGCCCATTGAGCGAGAAAGCTGAGTGTCATTGGGCAGGAGGCTTACTGGTAGAGTGGGGTGCACCTAGGTGCACCCATTAACAAACAAACCCCCTGCCATTGAGTCGGATCTGACTCATAGTGAGCCTTTGGGTTTCCGAGGCGGTATCACTATGGAAGTAGATTGCCCAACCTTTCTTCCGAGGAGTGGCTGGTGGGTTTGAATTGCCAGCCTTCTGATTAGTAGTCAAATGCCTTAGTTACTACACCATCAGGGCTCCCATTAGCAGAGCTAAAAGAGCTTCGTAACTGAGCAGCAGAGGCCAGGAAGAGAGCCTGAGGGTCAAAGAGAGGCATGCTTTTGTGCATGGCCAAAGGGAGGCTGTTCTGATTGAAGAGTTGTATCCTGAGAGTTCCAGAATCTGAAATGTAACCTGTTACTCTCCCAGTAACATCAGACTGTGTGGATCATAACAAATTATGGATAATATTGCAAAGAATAAAGATTCTAGAACACTTAATTGCTCTCATGAAGAACTTATGCATACATCAACAGGCTGTTGTTTGAATAGAACAAGGGGATACTGCATGGTTTTACAACAAGAAAGGTGTATGTCAAGGTTGTATCCTTTCACTATATTTAATCAATCTGTATAGTGAGCAAACAATCTGAGAAGTAATTTGAAATAATTCTATGAAGAAAAGGCAGCACCAGGTTGGAGGAAGGATCATTAACCACCTGCAATACGCAGATGACACAACCTTCTTTGCTGAGAGTGAAGATGACTTGAAGCACTTACTGATGAAGATCAAAGACTATAATCTTCAATATGAATTTCACCTCAACAACAACAACAACAAACCCACAAAAATCCTCACAACTGGGCCAATAAGCAACATCATGATAAATGGCGAAAAGACTGAAGATGTTGGGGATTTCAAATTAGATCCACAGTCAACAACCAAGGAAACAGCAGTCATGAAATCAAGCATAGTATTTCACTGAGAAAATCTGTTGCAAAAGACCTCTTTAAAATGTTAAGAAGCAAAGATGTCACTTTGAAGACTAAGATGTGCCTGACCCAAGCCATAGCATTAGCAATAGTCTTATATCCATGTGAAAGCTGGACAATGAATAAAGGAGGTCGAAGAAGAGTTGATGTCTTTGAATTGTGTTGATGAAGAATACTGAAAATACAATGGACAGCCAGAAGAATGAAAAAATCTGTCCTGGAACAAGTGTAGCCAGAACGCTTCTTGGAAGTGAGAATGGCCAGACATTGACTCTTGTACTTTGGTCATGTTGTCAGAAAGGACAAGTCCTTGGAGAAGGACATCATGCTTGGTAAAGTGGAGGGTGGACAAAGAAGGGGAAGACCTTCAATGAGATGGATTAACACAGTGGCCCCAATGATGCGCTCAAGTATAGCTGGGATTGTGAAGATGGTGCAGGCCCAGGCGGTGTTTCCTTCTGTTGTATGTAGGGTTGGAATGAGATAGAAAAGACTTGACGGCACCTAACAACAACTTCCCTAGTTAACCCCATAATTGTGAGTATTGTCTGTGAGTTCTGGGTGGCCATTGCTACGAATTATCAAATATATCAGAGAAGTACAGAGTGCCATAGGCGGGACCATTGGTGTCCGAATTGGTAAAAACATTGGAGGGTGGCAGCATGTCTGACCTCTTCCTCACAGCAATCAGCTTTGGGATGTTGGTGCTGATCTTTCTCTTCTCTCCTTGTGAGGCTAGAGGAGGTCAGAAAACACTGCATCCAACAACAATAACAATTTTGGAAAAGGAGCATGTGATTCTATCAAGTGATTTTTGCCTGATATTATGCACTTTCTGGAAAATGTCTTATTTTGAAATATTTACCTGAAATGTAGACAGACCATTTTTAGATCTGAATCATTCTATTTACAATTCTCTACAGGTAGTCCTTTCTTCTGTTTGCTTCATTTGAAATAATTTTCTGCATGGAAAAATAACTGAAGAGAGTATCAGGAGGAAAGAAAGAAAGAAAGAAAAAAAACCTTTGAATGCTACAATAGTGGTTTTATGTTGTTGTTGTTGTTTGCCGTCGAGTCGCCCCGACTCATAGAGACCCCTCCTTGGGTTTCCGAGGCAGTATCACTACGGAAGTAGGATTGCCCAACCTTCCTTCCGAGGAGTGGCTGGTGGGTTTGAACAGCCAGCCTTCTGGTTAGCAGTCAAGTGCTTTAGCCACTATGCTACCAGAGCTCCTAGTGGTTTTATACAGGTTGTAATTAAGAAAGTAATCTAAAAATTCTGAGGGTTGGTGTTTCAGGGAACTTTTTTTAAGATATTATTAGATAAATAGGTGAAAGAATGAAATAGATCTGAGTACAACTATTTATTCATTTATTACCAAACACCTCCATATTTAAGTGTAATAGCTGCCAAACAGACTCTGTGACACACTTTATTAAAATCATGTACTAATATGATTATGGGATCTCTGGTGGGATAATGTCTAAGGTATTTGACTGCTGACCAGAAGGCTGGAGGTTCAAAGCCACAAGCCACTCCTTGGAAGGAAGGTTGGGCAATTTACTTCTGTAGTGATACTGCCTCGGAAACTCAAGGAGGGGTCGCTATGAGTTGGATCCCACTCAATGACAGTAGGTTTTTGGTAATATGATTTCAGTGCCTATGAGATGTTTGGTTTTAAATACCAAGCATTCGGCTGTTATCCAAAAGCTCAGCAGTTCAAACCCACTACATGCTCTGTAGGAGGAAGATAACACAGTCTGCTTCCATAAAGATATCACATTGGAAACCCCATGGGGCAGTTATACTCTGACCTATAGGGTTGCTATGAGTAGAGAAATCTGATTAATCTGAGTTAATCCTTCTATTCTATCAATAACAAATTCAGTGACATAACTATGATAGACATTTGTTTATTTAAATTGAATAAATACTTAAGTTATTCAGAACTCATTGTGTAGCAAGTACTGCTCTAAACATTTTATAAATATTAGCTCGTTTAACATTCATAGATTTCTTCATAACTTTCATAAAGTTGGAACATTTATTAACCCCATTTTATAGATGGAGATAGTGGGGTGGAGAGAGGTAAAATATTCAAAATCACACTGCTAGAAACTGGCAAGATGATTATGTAAACCCAGGCAGTCTGGCTCAGTCTACCCTGTCTTGTATGAATTTGTTAGTCACTATGGAATTCATAGGAGCTCTGACAGTGTAGTGCTTAAGACACTTGACTGCTTACCAGAAGGCTGGCAGTTCAAACCCATCAGCCACTCCTCAGAAGTAAGGTTGCACAATCTACTTCTGTAGCAATACTGCCTCAGAAACCCAAGGAGGGGTCACTATAAGTTGGTCCAACTCGACAGCACATAACAACAACAACATGGGATTTATAAAGGGAGCTTTATAAGGTGGTGTAGTGTTTAAGGCATTTGGCTGCTAACTAAAAATCAGTGGTTTGAACTCCCAGCCTCTCCATGGAAGAAAGATGGAGTAGTCTGTTTCCATAAAGATTTACAGCCTTGGAAACCCAATGGAGGTCACTATGAGTTGGAATCAACTTGATGGCAGTGAGTTTGGTTTTGGTTTTGAAGGGGATTTATTGGTATCCTGAAGAAAATAATAAAACAAATACGATGAAAACAAATTTAGCAGATCATACCATTCTAGCCCAGTTCCTTTATATCTCTGTACCTTTCAGATATGCAATATTCAATATCTCTCTGTCTCCTTATTCCCCACTAGTGTACACTGAGTGTTTTTGTTTTTTTTTCCCCCAGAGTGGCAGAATCATTGTATCCTTTCCTTCCCCAGTCAATTCCAAGAAAATCAATTTCTTACCAAAAAAGAAAAAAAAAAAAAAAAGGTTCTTATGTTTAAAGCAGGGCACTTCTGTGTGATATCATAGCAAAAAGGAACTGAAACAGTTCATGATAGTAACTGCATGCTCTGGGATTTGGATTTTCATTTGCTTTTTTAAACCAAGAGACAAACAAGAGAATGACAGACCACTTCATATTATTCAGAAATGACACCCAATCCAGGTAATTCCTAGGGGAGAAGCAGATTCTTTGTCAGAGGAGCAGATCCATATACAAAACAGAAATCTGAAAATATAGCAGAAACTATGTTATATATATTAACTAGACTATACTACACTGTAAGAAGGATTCTTAAAGCAAGGATATGTGTAGGAAGTAAGGATAATCCATGAGTCTGTTTACTGTGAACAGCAAGACTAAATATAACTCTCTCATCATTCACAGATGAATAAACAGGCAAACAAAAAATTAAATCAGAATGGTAAAAAAAAAAAAAAAAAGTTCAAAGAAAGTGTAACTTTTGCATTATCAATCATTATTTTGTGAGATAAATATATAATATTGAATACAGAATGAATATTAGAAAACATCTGTTATTTATATTATTAAATTTGAAACTGTGTGAACTATGCTACAAGAGAGGAGACAAAGCAATAAGAAAATAGCTGAATTAAAAGGGAGACTCAGAAACAAAAGAAAGCAGGGTAACATAAGAACATACAGTATTTAAAAAATCATTTAAAATAATTTAAAACCAGATATTACTATTACTAGAACTTTAAATCAAAAGCAACACATCAAAACTAATCTGAAGTGTGGCACACAGGAGTAACTCCAAGAATTTAAAGGAAAAAAAAAATAATAAAGAAGCAAATAGATGAAAACTACCAATGAGAGATGACTAAAGAACATTTCAGAAAGGGAGATAAAACAAAACATACTTGGTATTCAACGCAAAACACAACACAACCACTGCCATGGAGTGGGATCTGACTCATAGCGACCCCTCCTTGGGTTTCCGAGGCGATAACACTGTGGAAGTAGATTACTCAACCTTCCTTCTGAGGAGTGGCTGGTGGGTTTGAACCACCAGCCTTTTGGTTAGAAGTCAAATGCCTTAGGCACTACGCCACAAGAAAAAAAAAAAAAAGACCAAGGAAAAGGGACTAGATAGAGGAAATACAAGGGAGGAAGGATTTAAAAACTCTGAAAACCTTGAGCTAAAGAAATAAAAAAGTCTAAAAAATCAATAGAAACAATTTACACAAACACTTAAAACCAGGGACAGTTTTGCATTTCATTGATAGCACCATGCATAAAACAATATTATGTTAACTTTAAAATAAACAACAGTTCGGTATGGAGCAGTCTATAATGGCTAACTTTGCAGATGATGTATTGGTTAAGATGTATACATAGTGCTAATTTCATCACTCATAAACATTTACCATATACCCCCAAATAACTTAATAAAAAAATTTTAATAATGTTAAACTGTTACCTAAAAATTATACTGCTCTCATGGAAGTGGTATTACATACATTTAATCCAAATAAGAGGAAATAGTTCACATCTGAGAAGGAAGAAGTCTACAAAAATCATGCCACATTTATGAAATAAAGTAAACTAAAAAAAAAAAAAATCACTGTTATTGAGTTGATTCTGACTCATAGGAGCCTCCGTTGGGTTTCTGAGGCTGTAAATAAATCTTTATGGAAGTATATCATTCCATCTTCCTTCCATGAAACAGCTGGTGGGTTTGAACTGCTGACCTTCTGGTTAGCAGCCAAGTACCTCTGGTTAGCAGCCAAGTACCTCCACTATGCCATCAGAGCTCCTTTAAAGTCAGCTAGATAGTAGAAAAATTTTGTGTCCAAAACACAAAATGTTCGTTAAAATTGGACTGTAATGGAAAGAAAGAAGTGACTTTGAGCAAGAAATCAGAGATGAGGTTTTGAAGACATAGGAAAGCCCTGTGACTATTAATGGCAAATGTAACTCTGGTGGTGTAGTGGTTAAGGCACTTGGCTAGTAACCAAAATAT
>NW_006921973.1:2052897-2058458 GCF_000298275.1 Orycteropus afer afer
TAGTGCCTAAGGCATTTGACTGCTAACCAGAAGGCTAGTGGTTCAAACCCACCAGCCACTCCTCAGAAGGAAGATTGGGCAATCTACTTCCATAGAGATACTGCCTCAGAAACCAAAGGAAGTGTCGCTGTGAGTTGGAATTGACTACATGGCAGTGAGTCTTTCTTTTTTTTTTTTTTTTTTGAATCCTAATAATACTAACAGATAAATCATAAGCTAGAAAACTACATAATCATGTAATCATGTAGGAAGTATAAAAGCAGGAAACATAAACCAGGACACCATATATAAATTAACATATGTAAATGTATAAAATTCACTTATTTAAATTTCTTTTTTATTTGACTTTTAAGATTACTTAATGACCATTTGACTAAACAAAAGAATGGAGGGAGGGAGGGAGGAAGAAAAGTAAGGAAGGAAGGAAGGAAAGATTGGAATGCATGTATTTGTTGCTATCATCCATTTGGGCAATGTCAGACACATATACACCTGTTGCAGGGCATCCAGGAGTCTGAGTGCCAGAATGCCAGACCCTTGTCTTGAGGTCAGAGCCCCACTTCTGCCTAACTGCTAAGTGGGGTCCACAAGCCACCCAGTCGGCAGCGATGAAGGCCCAGATCCAAACTCTCAATTCCCGTGCCTCTCAGCTCATGAGACCTCATGGGTCCATTCCCTGGATTTTACCCCATGTGGTCCAGTAGGGCACAGATGGAAAGGCATGAACCCAGGCTTCCCAGTCCTGAATTGGGCACCCTTGGTCCACTTTTCCCTCCCTGTCCCCTCCCCAGATATGTTCTCACAGGCAACCTTGCCTTCCCTGATTTGACTTAGCAGAGAGAGTGCTAACACCTAGGCTGGACTCAGTTAAGTACTTACCTGAAGCATCTGCAGCAGGAGCTGCCTGGGCCAGACACTGTACAATAGCACCTGGGCCACATGGGTGCACCCCACCTCTGCATCCCATGGACACAGGTGTTCCCACAATATTCAAAACTCATAACAAGCTATTGTGGACCTTAAGCAAAGCATACTTGCAAGAACTTTGGAAAAGACATCAATTAAAGGAAAACAAACATAGAATGACATTCTAATAAGAATACATTTCAATAAATTTGAAAAAGATTAAAAGGAAAACAGAGACAAGGAAAAAAAATAAATTAGAAAAAGATACTGACAACTTTGTACAAAAACTGTACATATCAACATCATTAGTAGCTTAGAATTTGCTAAACCCAATGATTGTTTATCAGTGTTCATTTTATTTAAACTATCAGCAACATATGATTGTTGATTTTTCTCTTCATCAAGTGAATGCAGCACTGGAGGTGCTCTTCCATTTATGCCAGGAAATTTGGAAGACAGCTACCTGACCAACTGTCTGGAAGAGATACACATTTGTGCTTATTTCAGAGACAGGTGATCCAACAAAATGCAGAAATTTTCAAACATTATCATTAATATCACATACAAGTAAATTTGTGTTGAAAATAATTAAAAAATAGTTGCAGCAATACATTTACAGGGAACTTCCAGAAATTCAAGCCAGATTCAGAAGAAGGCATGGAACAAGAGATATCATTGCTCATGTCAGATGGATCTTGGCTTAAATTAGAATATTAGAAACATTTTTACCCATGTTTTAGTGATTATGCAAAGGCATTTCACTGTGTAGATCATAAAAAATCATGGATAACATTGTGAAGAATGGGAATTCCAGAACATTTAATTGTGCCCATGAGGAGACTTTACTTGGACTAGAAGGCAGTCATTCAAAGAGAACAAGGGAATTCTGCATGGTTTAAAATCAGGAAAGGTATGTATCAGGGTTGTATCTCTTCACTGTACTTATTCAATATGTGTGCTGAGAAAATAATCTGAGAAGTAGCACTACATAAAGACAAATATGATGTCAGGATTTATGGACGATTTATTAGCAACCTGTGATATGCAGATGACACTAACTTGCTTGCTGGAAATGAAGATGACTTGAAGCACTTAGTGATGAAGATCAAAGACTATACACCTTCAGTATAGATTCCACCTCCACATAACGAAAACAAAAATCCTCACAACTGGACCAATAAGCAACATCGTGATACCTGGAGAAAAGATCGAAGTTGTCAGAGCTTTTATTTTACTTGGATTCACAGTCAACATCCATAGAACCCACAGTCAAGAAATCAGACAACATATTGCATTGGGAAAATCTGTTCTAAAAGACCTCTTTAAAGTGTTAAAGAGCAAGGTTTTAATTTAGAAGACTAAGGTTTGCCTGACATAAGCCATTGTATTTTCAATATTTTCATGGTATTTTCATTGCTCTAGTCCCTGTACCTACAAGCGTGGTTATCTGCCTGACTGATTAACACATATTTTTTACATGATTATTAAGACTAAGAAGAAATTCTGCAAAAAATTAAAACTATAGAAAGAAATGAAGATGGTAAATAACTATCTTTTAAACGTGGGTATTTTCACAGTGCATTTGTACTGTGGTGTTGGCAATGAATATTGAAAATACCATGAACTGCTAGAAAAATGAATACAACTTTCTTGGAAGAAGTACAGCCAGAGTGTTTCTTAGAAGGAATGGCCAGACTTTGTCTCATGTACTTTGGTGATGGTACCAGAAGGGACTATTCCTTGGAAAAGGATAACATGATTGGTAAAGTAGAGGATCAGTAAAAAGGGGAATACTGTCAGTGAGATGAATTGACACAGTGTCTGAAAAGATGGGTTCAAATACAGCAAAGATGGTGAGGATGGGGCAGGGCCAGGCAGTGTTTCCTTTTGTTGTGCAGCTTGACAGCACCTAACAACAGCAACTTCCTTTCTTTGGTTGGTTTCCAGGAGACCGCAATTTCTGGTGGTCTTATTTTTCTAGCTTTTCCATCTTAGCTCTTTTGCTAGATACTCCTCTATACTAAACTCAAAATGTTGGAGTGCCTCAGGATTCAGCCCTTATTTTTCAGACTTCTTGTGATAATCTTATCTGACCACGTAAGTATCAGTTACAGCAGATAGCTCCCACTTTTGTATGACCTCTGAACTACAGACCCATAGACATATCTGAATAATTGACATTTCTATTATAAAAATCTTTATAATGGATATTCAAAATATAATATACCAAAACTGAGCTTCTGGTACTTAATACTATTAACTATTGACTATACTGACTGCAATCTTCCCAGTCTCAGAAATGGCAATTTATTATCCCAATTGCTTGGAAAAATTGCTGAGATGTTAACATTGTCTCTTTTCTGTCTGTCACACACCATTCATTCTTTCAGCTTCTGTCTAAATATAGCAAAATATATCCAGAATCTGCCACTTCACACCACAGCAACTGTTCAGTCTGGGGCAAACCACAATCCTTTGTCTTCTGTATTAGGACAATAACCTCATAAGTGGTCTCTCTGATTCTTCCATGACTGCTTTAGTCTCTTTTCAAACAACAACCAAATTTATCTTAAATTATGTCTCTCCTCCATTCAAGATTTTCCTGTGGCTGCTCATCACATTCTGAGGAAAGATCTTCCTCAAAGAAGCCTAGGATCTTCTGACCTCATCTCTCCTCCACTACAGCCATGGAGGTTTATTAATCTATTTTGCCCCTTTCCCAGCTCAGAGTCTTTATACTTGCTGCTCCCTTTGCCTGGAATGATCTTTCCCTTGATATCTCCATAGTTCACTCCCTTTCTTCCAAGTCTTTACTCAGAAATCAATTTCTCGTTCTTGGTGAAACCTCTCCTAGTCTATAGCTCCAAAACGCCAACTAACCACTCTTTCCCCCATCATACACACAGTTCCACTACAGTTTATTACCTCTTCTCTGCTTTAGTTTTTTTTTTTTTTTTTCTACCCCCTCAGTACTTATTACTACATAATATATTTTATATTTTACTCATTCATATTGTTTATTGTCCATTTTCCTGATTGAATGTGGTGCTCATAAGGGCAGGGATTTTTATTTTACTCATTGCTCTAGTCCCTGTACCTATAAGTGTGATTATCTGCCTGACTGCTTAACACATATTTTTTACATGATTATTAAGACTAAGAAGAAATTCTGCAAAAAATTAAAACTGTAGAAAGAAATGAAGGTGGTAAATAACTATCTTTTAAAAGTAGGTGTCACCCAGCAGACCCAGCTGGGTTGAATCATATGTTCTTTCAGATTTTAAAGGGCCATGTGAATCAAATGTTATAAAAACTACATCAAAACCTTAAAAAATTGGAAATAGGATTCAGTTTTTGAAGTAAAGATAATTTTGACAAAGACAATGCAGACTATGAAAACTAAAGAAATTTCAGTTATGATTACGGATAAAAATCTTAAATGAGAAAAGAAAAATTCAATAATACATTAAATGGGTGGAAAATCACAACCAAGTAGGGATTACTCTAAAACAAAACCAAGGCCTTTTATGAGAAAATCAGTTACAATCATAAATGTATAAATAGGTTTAAAGAGGTGAGAAAATAGGTTTTCACCTTGTGTAGCATGTGATGAATTTTTAACTTAAAATGTTACCAAATTAAACACAAAAAAGTCTTTTCACCGTAATGGAAAAAGTATCCATGCCTGTCAGCTAAAAAAGTACCTATCAATCATAGGTACATATCAATACATAGAAAGAAAAGAGATAATGATATATGATATAAAGAAAGATAAAATGATCAACACAATTATTTAGCAATTTTGGAGCACACTTTTAAAATGGGATTGAATAGAATGTATAAGAAAAAGATATATGTATGCATAAACATAAATGTAAAGTAAATGCTATTGGCATAAATACATAGGTATACATTTATTAACACATTACAAGTATATAAGAAATAGAAATGTCAGTATATGCTGATGGTTAACCATTAGTAACAACATCAATCACATGGATTCAACCGTGTCCCGCCAAAGCATATGCTAGAAGCCTCACCATTGCACCTGTAACTATGAACCTCTTTAAAAATAGGGTTTTTCTTGGTTATGTTAATGAGGTAATACCAGTGTAGAGTACATTTTAAACTTAATAATTTCTGAGTTATAAAAGAGATCAGAATAGACGCAGGGACACACAGAGAATGAAGACCAACAGTAAAGAATGTCAATGACCTAATTTCGCTAATGGCAAAGAACTTCCCCTAGAGGCAATGCCAGAGTTCAGCCATCTCAATATTCAGAAAATAAATTTCTGTTCTTTAGAGCTTTCCACTTGTCATGCTTGTGCATCACGAGGTAACTAAGACAATATTATATACAAAGTAAATTTTAGATCCACTCTATATTTAAAAGAAAATATAAACATATAAAATCAGTAAAATATACATTAATGAATACATTTTAATATGAATAAGTTCATTTTATTGTGACAACATGCACTCCAAAAAATGTTTTATATCTGACTATACAAAAGTCACAATTTTCTCTTTAAATATAGCATTATTGTTGTTGTTGTTATTTGCCATCGAGTCAGCCCCGACTCCTAGCGACCCCTCCTTGGGTTTCCGAGGCAGTTATCACTACGGAAGTAGGATTGCCCAACCTTCCTTCC
>NW_006921973.1:2058597-2076308 GCF_000298275.1 Orycteropus afer afer
GCAGGAAATAAGTTTATTTTGTTCCCTGTTAATAAAATATTGTCTTGCACATTACTGGACCTTGACAAAATTTGTTTAATGAAAAGCATTAAGAAAAATGACTACTCACAAAGAAAGAAAAAAGTGATGGAAAGAAATGAACAGGAATTTGTTCATTCACACATACACAAAAACAAAAAAAAAAAAAGCAAATATGCACAAAAATGAAAAATGCACTGCCATCCAGTCATATCCGACTCTTAGTGACCCCTCTTTGGGTTGCCAGGGCAGTATCACTACAGAAGTAGATTGTCCAACCTTCCTTCCGAGGAGTGGCTGATGGGTTTGAACCGCCAGCGTTCTGGTTAGCAGTCTAATGCCTTAGGCATTATGCTACCAGAGCTCCTAAAATCTCTGAATCACTCTATCACTCTACCCAGCCATGCACACACATATGTACCCATTGACAGGAAATTTGAGGAAAGTGCATTCAGAGGGGATGAGGCAATTATTTTGAAAATTTTGTGGCTCAGCTTTCTCCTTTAGACTTGTAATGACCCAAAAGGGATTCTGCCAAGGCCAAATTGCTGAGGGGAATTTATGGGATCAAGACAGTGCTCAAAGAGAATCCTCTTAGCCATATTCAGAGGAGACTGTCTGTGTGACACTGGCATCTTTGCAATTGCAAACACAAATGCTTTGTTCCTTTTTCCTTCTCCAACTTGCAAGGATACCCTTTCTCTCATTGCATTTTGGGAATGAGCTTCTTACCAAAGGACTATAAAGATTAACTAGCTAAAAAATGGGAAAATAAGAATTTAACAGTTCTTCTAAAATAACCACACAGTCTGTCTTTACAGAGAATTAATTTAAGAATAAAAGAAGGCTAAGCTTGAAAGGATAAATGATGTGAATTCCACTGGTGAAAACTAGAACTTGGAAAACTATGACATACACGTCCAAAAAGTATTTCTTGCTGATGGTGCATGGGCAATTGCTACAATGCTGCAAAGAACTCTTCATCATAAATGTATTTTTCTGATGAAACAGTTCCAGCCCCAAAAGAGATGATTGCTGAGAATTCCTTGCAGGTGCCTCATAGATTACAATGAAGACACACTGAGTGCTGCTCTGAGGAGCTGAGAAAAAATGGCTGTAAAAGTGATATTGGAAAATGTTATCCACCTTTATCTTTGGACACTGGTGTGTTAACTGTATCACACATACCTGGGCATTGATGATTAATGGATATGATGCTAAGAATTCAGTACCTAAAGCAGAACCTGGATGAGGAATTTGTAAAAGTATTTTTAGAAGAAAAAATAAAGTACCTGTGGAAGAAATTAAAAGCCTTGATTCTCTCTTGAGATGTATGCTAGTGTCTATTTCTACTATATAGATTGTATAGTAGATTGGGTGATGTGAATATAAAAACATTTAGAAAATATCATCCATGCAAACATACTAACAATACTAACCATTCATTTTTTTAATGTGACAATTTTCCTTCATAATTTTACACAAATAACTTAATGCAGATTTGAACTTGCACTTTCACATGAAAAAACTATGGAGTATGGAAAAAAAAAACTCTCAATAATTGCTTAATTTTTCAAAATTTTATATCAATTTACAGTCAATAAGTGTTTGTCAAACAATGAATAAATAAAATAAATGAATAAGTAAATAGAATAATCAAGCACTCACTATAGGTGACATTAAGGAGTTTTGGTAGCATAGTTGACAATACCTTTGACTGCTAACCAGCTCATGGTTCAGATCTACCAGCTTCTCTGTGGAATGAGATGGGGCAATCTATTTCTATAAAGATTTACAGCCTTGGAAACCCAGTGAGGGTTGCTGTGAGTTGGAATCAACTTGATTACTGTGTTTTTTTTTTTTTTTTGTCGTTGACTGTTAAGCAGAAGGCTGGAGGTTCAAACCCAGCAGCCATTCCTTGGAAAGAAGATGGGACAATCTACTTTCGTAGTGATACTGCCTCAGAAACCCAAGGAGGGGTCGCTATGAGTCGGGTCCGACTCGACGGCACGTAACAACAATAACAACAACAACAACAACTATGTGTTGGTTCTAAAACTAAATAATATTCGAGAGCTTAAAAAAATGCAGGCGGATCAGACATTCACATAGCTTTAGTATCCTTGTTTTCTAATTAAGGGGGAAAAAATAAAACAAAATATCCTCTGACTTCTTCATTCTTTGGTCCTTTTCCCTGCCTTCCCATATCTAAGACAGTGGGCATCAGTTTAAAGCATTGGGCCTTGCTTAAAAGACTCCACATTAATTACTGCTCATCAGCATTCATCATGGTGACAGCTCCTGTTAGCAGAGCTGTTTATTTTGTTCTCACCTTTTCTGCTTGGCTGTCAAATGGAAGAATTTTATAGTTCTTGAGGGAGCAATACTTCTATATGACCAGCTGCTTTCAGCAAAGAAGGAAAAAAAAATAATAATAAGTCTTCTCTTCAGTCTTGAACTGGCTTTGGTAATTCTTTGTAAATAAAATGACATAAATGTGGTAATTAATAGTCTCCTTTAACTGAGTTCACTTATAACAGAGCAAAGTTACCCATTGCCATCAAGTCAATTTCAACTCATTGTGATCCCATAGGACAGAGTAGAACTGTCTCACCGGATTTCCAAGGCTTTAAATCTTTACAGAAGCAGACTGCCTCTCCTTTGTCCCATGTAGTGGCTGGAGGGTTCAAACCTCTGACCCTTTGGTTAGCAGCCCAGTGCTTAACCACTATGCTAACCAGAATCTCAATTTTTAAATTATTGTTTTATTAAACATTAGAAGGGCTTAACACTGGAAGTTTTTCTTTTCAAGTAGTTCTTTTTAGCACAGAAAAAGAATAATTCTTAATTTATTTGAATGAATTTGAATTTCTTCATATCATTTGGTTAAATTCTGAAATACAATACTTGTTTTATGTTTTTGTTTTGTTTTGTCTTTTCTTTATTTCACTCAGTCTTTATCTCTCTGAACTGATGTGGGAATGCTGAGAGCTCTGTTTACTTCACATATCTATTTTTATATGTTAAAAAGAATGAAGAAATATCCATCTCTTAAATTTGATGTGGATGTGATATTTTGAGAAAGTGGGAGATTTAATAATGACTATTATCCTATGGGAGCTCTGGTAGCATAGTGGCTAAGACACTTGCCTGCTAACCAGATGGCTGGCGGTTCAAACCCACCAGCCACTCCTCAGAAGGAAGGTTGGGCAATCCTACTTCCGTAGTGATACTGCCTCGGAAACCCAAGGAGGGGTCTCTATGAGTCGGGGCGACTCCACAGCACATAACAACAACAACAACAACAATTATCCTATGGGAAGGAGCTCTGGTGGTGTAGTGGGTAAGGCATTTGGCTGTTAATCAGAAGGTTGATGGTTCAAACCCACCAGCTGCTCTGCAAGAGTAAGATGAGGTAATCTATTTCTGTAAAGATTTATAGCCTTGGAAAGCCAGTGGGGGTTTCTATGAGTCAGAATTAACTTGATGGCAGTGGATTTGGTTTGGTTATTACCTATGGGAAACCAAATTCCATATATTTAAATGATGCTCTTAATTTCCATTTGAATATTTCACAATTCAGGCCTTTAACTTGCAAACCCACCCCTCTGGCTACACATTCTTCTCCCTTCCTCATTATTATCAATGCTCTACTCTGAACTAGCATAGTGCCTAAGGCACTTGACTGTTAACCAGAAGGCTGGTGGTTCAAACCCACCAGCCACTCCTGGAAGGAAGGTTGGGAAAGTTGGGCAATCTACTTCCGTAGTGATACTGCCTCAGAAACCCAAGGAGGGGTCACTATGAGTTGGGGCCGACTCGAAGGCACATAACAACAACAACAACAACAACTCTGAACTATGTTCTATCTCCAGAGTATGCAATCTCAAAGTCTTTATACATTTTATTTCATCTGGTTGCTCCTCTCTCAGGTCTTCACACATTTATGTCTTTCTCATCATTCAGATTTTTGTTCAACCCTTTAGACAGAGTTTTATGTCCACACAGTTCCCTCTCCTTTATTTTCTAGTTATTCTTTTCTTATGATTACCCTATTTTCCTCATCTACTACTTGTTTGTCAGCTTGTCATACTTCGGTGGCTTCCATGTTGTTATGATGCTGTACACTATGTCATAAGTATTTCAAATACTAGCAACATTATCCAGGGTGGACAGGTTTTAGTAGAACTTCAGACTAAGATCGACTAAGAAGAAAGACCTAGAAATCTGCTTGTGAAAGTTAGCCAATAAAAATCTTGTGGATCACACTATTGACATTGTGTCATTCACTTTGAACACATAATCAACAAGGATCAGTTGCTGGAGAAGGATATCATGTTTGATGAAAAGGGCCAACAAGGACAAGAGGGCCCTAGAGAATCATACTATAATCACAACATTGAACTCAAACATGCTAGATTGTGATGATGATGCAGAATTGAGCTATAATTCATGGTTGTACATAATGCCATCAAGAGTCAGAGTCAATTCAATGGTACAAAACAAAAATTCAACGCACTGCGGTGGAGTCAGATCCGACTCATAGCAACCCCTTCTTGTATTTCTGAGGATGTATCACTACAAAAGTAAATTGCCCAACCTGCATTGCGAGGAGTGGCTGGTGGGTTTGAACCACCAGTGTTCTGGTTAGCAGTCAAATGCATTAGGCACTACGCCACCAGAGGTCCCAATTCAATGGTAGCTAATAATAATAACAATATTTTTCTTATGGTACTTATTACTGTTTTAAAATTCATTATGTATATATTTTTATATGTATTTACTATGCCCCTTCTCTAAAAGAATGTAACTCAATAAGAGCAGATGTTTTGTCATGTCCACACTTATATTCCCAGCACCTAGAATCATGCCTACATATAGTAGGTATGCAACACAGATTTGTAAAATGAGTAGCTTTGTCAAGTCCAGTTTTTTCCCTATTTATACACTGAAGAACTCTGAGAAAAATCCAATATTGCCTCAGAAAATTGTGTCAATGTTGCATTTCGTTTTGATTTCTCACATCAAAACTGTGCTCAATTCTGTAAGTAGGATTACTAGATTGAATTGAAACTTTGGATTATGATTCAATTTAGAGTTTCTGTATAGACATCACCTGAAAGTGATTTTAACTTCTGCCATTAGCAGTAAAGAAGCATTTTATGTTATTCTGACCTATGGGTAAGTTCAGAGGGAGACTTCCCTGCTGAAAAGCATCTCTTGTGATGTAGGCTTTCTAAGCTTCTCTGCATGATATCTCTCTATGCACAACTTCCACTCTGCAGGGAATATTATTTACCCAATATTCTTTACCTCAAAGCTGCAAGCACTTTCAAGAAGCTCACTAACAAGATATAAACATAACATTTATCATTTCACATGTGTTTTGCTTTTCTTTGAAATCCTTTCTCCTTAAATTTGAAATCTATGACAAATCTTAGTCTTTATAGGTCTGTAACAAAGGGAAGGAAAACTAAAAATGAGAAAATTGCACAACCCTATGGGTACTCTTCCTTTGAGCTCAGTGGGGTTCACAATTTTTTCCAAGACATTTGAGCCAAAGGAAGAAGAAGCAATTTTGGCTGCTCCTTCTCTGAGCAGTCTCCCTGGGGCAGAGTCCATTAAATAGAAAGAAAGAGAGAGAGATGGAAAGATAGAAAGCTCACTATAGTAGCTGAAGTTTTTGCTGTCGCAAATATATGTATCCATTTGTTATTTCCAAGAGCCCCATTTCACAAAGCTTTTTGCCATCCTATAAAGAGCAAAAATATCACAGATATTACAGAATTGGGAAAATGTAGACATATATACTATTGAAGGACAATAGCATGGAGAATAATAATTACTCAATAATCAGAAAAATGCAGAAAAAAAGAAGTGTGATTTGACTGATCAGTAGATTGAAATAATTATCTATTTGAACATGATTCTCCTAACCAAACAAATATTGCCCAAATTATTAGATAATGTGTTTTATATACATTATTTTCTTTTGCATGTGTTTCATTATATACTACAGCTAATAGTCTATAAAAGAAGCTAAAAACACTCAACAGTATTTCATCTCCTTATGTACTTTATTTACTTACAGTTTTCTTAAATATGAAAGAAAAGCATAAGGACATTAAAATCACTGTGTAGATAGAGTTTTCCCGTTCCCATCATTGTTTTTTCTTATTTAAGCATAAACTTAATGGTAATTCTTAAGGCAAGGTATTGCATACAATTGAGAAACATGGTCATGTCTTTTTCCTCAAAATTTTTTTCCTGGGATTTTGACATTTTCTTTTTTGTTATTCTCCTCCTAGGTGCTTAGTTAGAAATCCAGTTAATACTATTTCATGTTACTTTGTACATTCTCACTTTTTCAGATAGCACATTTTATTCCCTTTATTTTGACAGATTCTTACATATTAAGAATGAAAGTGTCATACCATCAGACAAAACATTAGATAATCCCCCCTTTGGCATTTGGACTAGAGTGTGTGCATAGAATTTTACAACACCCTGTTTTGTTTTTTTTTTTTTTTTTTTGGAAACATTGTCTCTTATTTTGGCTTTAGTTGGTTTGTCCAATCTGTTTAGTGGAGTTATTCCAACTCTGAGTAAAAGCGAGGAGGCTGACTTTACATTTATTGTTTAATGGCCTCATTGTTCCTCATCACTTTGGCTGTTGAAGTCTGGCCTGGAGATGCCAATAGGGAAGGGGTGATCACCATTCTCTCCAAATAACATCATTTTCCAAATGACTATTGACATTATGAAGCTATTCAAGCTAACCTATTAAAAACATAAAAAAGCAATCAAGTTAGCTTACTAACATTTCCAACAATATTCTATTCAAGGGATTGAGAAGCTGACTCCTCAGTATGTTAATGCTCAGCTCTGACAAGGAATATATGAATACTGATATTCATACATGAGGAAAAGCAAGTTGTGCAGAAGGAGGTCCTCATGAGCAGTCATTTGTTTAGAATTAATAAAAACTTTTAATAAATTATAGGCAAAAGAAAATGATAGTTATTTCTCCTTAACTGTTTGTATTATCATTTGTAGTTTATTTTCATTTATATTAGTGCATTTATTATTCATCGTTATAACTTTTATCTTTATCTTACTATTGCTATAATTCTTTCTTTAGCTAATCTGAGCTACAATATAAGTGCAATTACATAATGTTATTTGAAGTATGTTTACTTGTTCTGAGCAAAACTGTATAAGATTTATTTTCCCCTTTTGTATATTTGTATACAAGTTCTCTACCAGAATTAAAAAAGAAATGGTTTTAAAATGGTATTTCCTTGTAAAATTTATTCTAATACTTTTCTTGGAATACTGAAAATGCAATTTATTGTTATCCTATTGGGATAGCTCTATTGCCTGAAGGTTGAATATTATTATTATTATTTTAAGTATCAAATGAAATGCCTGAGGACAACAATATGTTTGGATGGTTAGGGTAATGTAAGAAACAACAAAAAATGTATTGGTAGTATGCAAACCCAGTACTTTTTTATTCCCTTCCTTTCTGATTCAGGATACTCTTTAAATTTTAAAGTTTATTTTTTCAAAGAGTATTCTTTAAGTCCTTGAGGATTTATTTTTCAAAACCCCTTTATTTTGTTAAGTTTTGTTAGTCTCATATAGAGACTATTTTGTGATACACACACACACACACACACATATGTATATGCTTTATATACTTAATACTCCCCAGATATTAATATACCTAAGGATTGTATGGGAGCTCTGGTGGCATAGTACCTAAGGCATTTGACTGCTAACCAGAAGGCTGACGGTTCAAACCCACCAGCCACTCCCTGGAAGGAGGGTTGGGAAATCTACTTCTGTAGTGATACCATCTCGGAAACCCAAGGAGGGATTGTTATGAGTCAGATCTGACTCTACGGCAGTGAGTTTGAGAAGGACTATATTGCTCCTTAGATATATTCTGTTCTTGAAAAATGAGATATATTAATTATTAATGATGATACCCAGCAAAAGTATAAATCAGACTAAGTAATATGAAACTGTGTGTCTATTCAAGATTATTTACTGATCAAATTAATAACATATTTAAAATAATGATTAAAATAATTTATTAATGATTTGGTTAGAAGAAGACATCCCTATGCTGTTGAGTGAAACAAAAGCAAATTAAAAAATCACATTGCTTGTTTATGCAATTCTCTGTAATGGATTTTGAAGTGATTTTGTAGTTATTTTAAAAATGAATTTCTTTTGATAAGTTGTCATTTTATTAAGATTTCTTTTGCTATTTTATTATATCAAATTTTTACCACCCTGGTGAATACAATGATGAAGAAGGTTTTTTTTTTTTTTTTCTTTTTTCTTCAACACTATTACACGATTTACATTAGCTGAGACACAGTGTGGCACAATAAGAAAAAATATGGTTTGTCTTTCCATAGAACTAGAGATTTTTGTGTAAATTTTACTGAAACTTAGTGCCTAGACTAAAATAGAAACCTTAGAAACTAAATTATAAGTATTTAGACAGAGAACTGTAGAAAGATTTATCTCCCTGGAGGTATACATTTACATTTCAAGGGAGATGAGATCCAAGACCATAGGGATTTCTGAGTAGGTTCTGAAACATGGAGACTTTCATGTGATCTTCCACTAGAAACATATATTTACATTCCAGAAGATAAAAAACTAGGATCCTTGACTTTTTGTTCCCAAGGAAGATTTGTTTACATTAAAGAACAGAAGAATCTCTCTTTCTCTCTCTCAGAGAGGGAAGACAGATGATCCTTTCCTATATAACCCACCATTATATTCCTATATAACCCATTTTCAGGGGTTCTTTCCTACTGTAAAAATTCTGATGCATGTAGATAATCCTCAACTTGCTCTCCTCATCCCACTCCAGAAAGTGGCAGTGTTTGGGTATTAGTGGTAGAAAATCAAGTCCCACTCATCTGACATCAAACTGTAAAGATCAGTTGCAATTGATCTGCAAACAATTCTGCCCCCAGTATTCCACTTCTGTTCAGACGCAAGTTGCACATGCAGCACTTCTTCCCCTGATCCTAACTACTCAGAGCTAAGTAAGATGTCACAAAATTAAAGGACACAGTCCTCTAAACAACTGACAATTCTGCCTAAGACTTTGGACACTGGCCACAAGCTTGAAAATCCCCAAGAGAATTCCTCTTTCTGACCTGCTGGATACACATTTAGGGTTCCCTTTACCCACCAGCCACTCCTCAGAAGGAAGATGGGGCAATCTACTTCTGTAGTGATACTGCCTAGGAAACCCAAGGAGGGGTCACTATGAGTTGGGGCCAACTCGACGGCACACAACAACAACAATTTACCCCCTCACCAGCTTCAAATTTGGGATTCATAGCCCTCTTCATTCCTAACATGTTGGCTCTCACTATTGCCTTCTGTTTGATAATTTTCTAGAATAATTCACAGAACTCAGGAACATGCTCTGAAGAGGAAGTCCTACAGACCAGACAAGCAGCCATGTCTTCCCTTTTCCTCCCCCTGCTAGCATATTTAGGCTTTAAAACAAACAACACTCATTCCCCTTAGCTTAAAGATTTGTATAAATAAGCACCTTTACTCCAGTGATTAGGGGAGGAAATCTATATTGTGCTCCCTTCATGTAGTGAATCACATAGGCTGTGAGTTATAAAAAATATTTTTGGGACTTCAGATTCCCTCACCTATGGTTCCAAATGGGAGCATATATAGCAGAACTTTCCATCCTCCCTGTAGGACAACATGTCCTGCTCACCTATACCATAACTGTAGGAAAAAAAACACTCCAGATCTCTGTGGTGCTCATAGAGTGTACTCAATTTTTAGATAGCTATGAGTTTATTGAAAAACAGTCACCAAAAACTAATATGGATTGCTTCCTAATTGTCATATCCTTCCAATCAGAGCCTGAACACTCTTTAACCCATGGAAAGTAGTTTTTATTACTTAACAAGAGTTAGACTGTATACAACAGGAAAAGATCCATCATGAGCCCTACCCACCTCAAAAGTAGTCTGAGCATAGATGATGACTTTTCCTTACACACCCCACTTTTTGCCATGGGTAACTGGTTAATATACCTACTACCAGTCTCCACAAGGCCATGTAACTCCACTTAGGTGGACTGTAAGCAAATGCTATGTGTGTCCCATATGCACCAGGGCTGAGGGGGCTCAGAAAACTTCCTCTCCCAGCTATTTTATACCCTCAGCCTAAATCACTACTTGCATCTTTTTAACCATGCTGAAAAACTTCCTACTGCATCATGACTCCCTGATTTCCTGAGGATGGGATGGTAGTTAGCTCAGAATTGTATCTTTTTAATCTTGCCAGCAAACATCAGGCCTCCGTGGAGGTTGTGATTTGTTCTGAAGCCTAAAGATGCTGTGATAATATGAACATGATAGTCATGAAAGAGGCATGATTGTGATTGGTATTTCCATCCTAATGACCTTCTGGATCACCATGAAAACAAGGTATGACTGTATCACACGTGCTATATTTATAAATCTACTTTTAACACAGCAAAAGATGATACGAAGTGAGGTCTGGGAGAATTCCCATTGGAAAACTACCAAAGGATATACTACACTCTCAGGTGCACCAATGTCTTTTACCAACCAGGAAGTCCATGGAGATTCCACATTCAGAGATTATATTGGGGGATTCTTTATGTCATTCAGACTCTAGCCCCATTTTCCTGAGGTCAGTCAGTAACATGAGTTGATCATTAGGTTGATATCACTTGAATCTTTCTGGTCTGACCAGCCCCTACCTGAGAGTCACTACATTAGCAAAACCTGTTAAGTGTGGTCTGTGCCCTCAACAAAGACACTTACTATTACCAGGGAAATTCTGAAGTTTTATAAGTTATTCCTCAGAAAAAAGACAAAATTATCTGGATAAAGTTAATATAAATCTCCATGGTATACAGCACAATTATTTGTTAAAAGTAAGTAAAAATCTACTTTACTCAAGAAACCACATTTGAATACAGGAAAATATTAATAAAGAAATATATTAAAAATTAAACACCTTATCTTCCTAAATAAATCATTATTTCAATGAGTAATTATTGTAAAATCTATGGAGAAAATATTTTCAAGTTCCTAGCCAAAACATTATAACTTGTCTTTGAAATCACAGCAAGGGGTGCTATTTGAACACTCAGCAGCTCTCAGAATAAATGCCTGCAGAAAAGTTTATAAAAAGTTTATAATACTTATTTTTAAGAAACCCATATTTTATAGGAATTTATTAGTTGTTGAATAATTTGTACATATAATAATTTATCCTTAAGAAATCATAGAGAATATAGTGTGTCACTTCAAAGACTAAGGTGTGCCTGACCCAAGCCAAGGTCTTTTCATTCTCCTCATATGAATATGAAAGCTGGACAATGAATAAGAGGAAGAACTGATGCATGTGAATTGTGGTATTTGCAAAGAACAGTGAAAATACCTTGAACTGCTAGAAGAAAGAACAAATCTGTCTTGGAAAAAGTGCAGCAGGAATGCTCCTTAGAAGGAAGAATGACTCACCTACTTTGGTCATCTTGTCAGAAGGGGTCATTCCCTGAAGAAGAAAGGAAGGATATCATGCTTGGTAAAGGAAAGGATTAGTGAAAAATGGGAAGACCCTCAATGAGATAGATTGACACAGTGGCTGCAATGATGAGCTCAAGTACAGCAAGGATTGTGAAGATGGTGCATGACCAGGCAGTGTTTTGTTCTATTGTATGTCAGGTCACTATGAGTCAGAGCCAACTCGCTGGCACCTAACAACAACAATATAGTGTGTCTTTAAACAATTACTGTACAATAATTTCTATGTGGTTATATATTTACTGGGAGCTCTGGTAGCATAGTGCCTAAGACGCTTGACTGCTAACCAGAAGGCTAGTGGTTCAAACCCACCAGCCACTCCTCATAAGGAAGATGGGGCAATATACTTCCGTAGTGATACTGCCTCAGAAACCCAAGGAGGGGTCGCTATGAGTAGGGTCTGACTTGACGGCACATAACAATAACAACAACATATATTTACTAGTGTTAATATATGTAGACATATATACATATATATCATATTTTAATATATATATATTAATATATATGGTAACTATTCTTAAACTAAGGAATCCTAGTGGCACTGTGCCTGAGGCATTTGACTGTTAACCAGAAAGTTAGTGGGTCAAACCCACCAGCCACTCTATGGAAGAAAGATGAGGCAATCTACTTTCATAAATATTTACCACACTGGAAACTCAATAGGGGTCACTATGAGTCAAAATCTATTTGATGGTGGTGGGTTTGGGGTTTTCTCAAACTGATGTAAATATATTCAAAATATTAAATAAAATCATGATTCATGTCAATGATTTCCAGTGTTACTGAACCTCACAAGTCCCTCAGTTCACAACCATCTGAAGGTCAATTTTTCGTTTGAATGAACCAGAATTCAACTGAAGATGATACTTGGCACTCTTACACCTATAGTTCTTTCTTACGGGCAGGAACCATGCACATTTTTCCAACCTAGCCATAA
Organism: Orycteropus afer afer; assembly: GCF_000298275.1. Classification (NCBI taxonomy): domain Eukaryota; kingdom Metazoa; phylum Chordata; class Mammalia; order Tubulidentata; family Orycteropodidae; genus Orycteropus; species Orycteropus afer. The sequence goes on from NW_006921973.1 coordinate 2,071,177, forward strand.
AGTAAAAGGGTGAGCAGATGGGAGGATGGCTTTGGAAAAAATAAATCTGTGAATTAACCCAGATAGACTCAGAGAAAAATCAACCCTGCACCATAATGTAAGGAGGCAGATTTCCACAGAAAGATTTCACTATTGATTAGTATTATGTGTTAACAGGCATATTAAAATGAAGTGTTAAGAGAGAAGTTGAAATTTGAGATATAATTTTGGGGTTTTTGTGTTTGTTTTCTTACAGGTAGCTGTGAAAGTCAGCATGTTTTAGGAAAGAAGATGTTGTGTTCTTTATGAATGAAAAACATCAATATTGAAAGATAATTTCCAAAATTAACTGTAAAATGATAAATTTCAAAGAAAAAGAAAACTCTGATATAAAGTCACTTCAAATACAGGTGTCCTTGGATACATGAGATTATAGAAATCCAAGTTTGTGATTCAGACTCCACTGTTCTGGGATAGAGTTGCTTTGAATGAGAGTGTGATTCTTTATAGTACAAGTAAATTTCTATACCACAAACTGTCTCTCCAATAATTAAACCTGCTCTATCTTAAAGCTGAAAGACATATCATTATAATAACTAACTCAAAAGGAAGATAGCCTTCTCTGGAACTATCCCTAAAACATAGGATATGCCATTGGATCTAAGCTTTCAGTTTCAGAGACAGCAGAATAGAAGAAATCAATTCATACTAAGCCATCTCAGGCTGATTCCCTAATTACGTGACAATTTAGATGTAGTGCAAATCTTAAGTGCTATGTGGAGTGCAAAGTACAGACTAGGAAGAAGGCCTACTGTGATGTTGTAAATAGAGCAGATGGCTCAGGAAACATAACTTCCATAGTTAGTTCATGATTATAACTTAAGTCAATTTTCATTATTATTAAAATTTGATTCTTGGAATTTTCACTAGGAAAACCATGAAGAGAGTTTCAAACAAGGTAAATATTTTCAAGTCTCTGAAATAATTTACTAAGTACATCAGTAGCTGGGCATTCAAAGTTTCACCATACCACAAAAAGTAAAATATTTTTGCCTCTGATATCTTCTATATGAGTGCAACAGATGACTGTAGAAAAGCAACTGTAATACATTTATTACTGTTTGAGGCCTTGCTCAGTAAAAGAACTAGTTGCATCAGCTTGCACAAAAACCATTAAAACTAAAGCAAACTATAATGTTTATAAAACTATCACTCAATGAAAAAGTAACTGTATTTTGAAAATAGAATTCTCCAGATAAGGGGATTAAAGAGTATCTTTTAATTATTAGTAACACTATGCAACTATTAAGTGTGAAAATTGTGAAATTTAATTCATATTTATATTTATTGTGTGACAATGTATTTTTTTTTTTAAGGCCAGGGCTGAGGTGGGCAGGTTCAGGGCTCAGGGGCCACTTTTTGTTTGGGGGTAGCTCTATTTTAATACCAGGGCCCAAGGTAGGGGGGCATGAGGCTCACGGGCTGCTTTTCACTTGGCAGGTGGCTCTTTTGCAAGGCTGGGACCAGAAGTAAGTGAGTGCAGAGAGCTTAGGAACAACTAAGGGAGATGAATTTGTCTGTCAGTTTATCTTCCTGTGGTGGCTTATTTGTTGCTGTGAGGCTAGAGGCTATGCCAGAGGTGTTACAAAATGCCAGCAGGGTTACCCATGGTGAACAGGTTTCAGCAAAGCTTCTGGGCTAAGGCAGACTAGAAAGGAGGAAGAGGCTATCTCCTTCCATAAAGTAGATTCTTCAACAATTGGTGAGTGAAAACATTATGAATAACAGTGAAACACTGTCTGATATGTTACTGGAAAACTAAAACAGCCCTGAAACATTGTCCAATATAGTGTCAGAAGATGAGTAGCCCCTCAGGTCGAGAGGAACTCAAAATTTGACTGGGGAAGAGCCAACTCCTCAGAGTAGAGATGATCTTAATAACATTGATAGAGTAAAGCTTTTGGGACCTCCACTGGTTGATGTGGCATGACTCAAAATGAGTAGAAATAGATATAAACATCTATTAATAATTAGAACATGGAATGTATGAACTATGAATTTAGGAAAATTGGGAGTTGTCAAAAATGAAATGGAATTCATAAAGACTGATATCCTAGGCATTAGTGAGCTGAAATGGACTAGTTTTGGCCATTTTGAGTCACACAACCATATGATCCACTATGAGGAATGACAAATTGAAGAAGAATGTTGTGGTATTCATTGTCACAAAGATTGTTTCAAGATCTGTCCTGAAGTACAATGCTGTCAGTTATAGGATAATATCCCTATGCCTACAAACAAGATGAGTTAATTCTACCATTATTCAAGTCTATGCACCAACCACTAAAGCCAAAGATGAGGAAATTGAAGATTTCTACAAAATTTTGCAGTCTGAAATTGACTGAACATGAAATCAAGATGTATTGATTATCATTGGTGACTGGAATGCAAAAGTTGGAAATAAAGATGAGTTTTCAGTAGTTTTAAAATATGGCCTTGCTGATAGAAATAACACTGGAGATCGCATGATAGGATTTTTCAAGATAGATGACTTATTCATTGCAAATACCTTTTTCAACAACATAAGTGATGGCTATATAAGTGGATTTCACCAGATGGGATACACAGGAACAGATTGACTATATCTGTGGCAAGGGGTAATGGAAAAGTTCAATATCTTCAGCCAAAACAAGGCCAAGAGCTGATTGTGGAACAGACCATCAACTGCTTATATGCAAGTTCAACTTGAAGTTAAAGACAATTAAAACAAGACCACAAGAGCCAAAATATGACCTTGATAAAATCTGTCCGTAATTTAGACACCATTTAAAGAATAGATTTGATGCATTGAACACCAATGACCAAAAACCAGAGGAATTGTGGATGATTTCAAGAACATCATCCATGAAGAAAGCAAGAGGTCAATAAAAAGAAAAGAAAGGAAGAAAGAACAAAATGGATCAGAAGAGACTCTGAAACTTGAACTAGAGTGGAGAGTAGCTAAAGCAAATGGAAGAAATGACAAGATTAAAGAGCTGAACAGAAGATTTTAAAGAGCAGCTAAAGAAGACAAAGTCAATTAGTATAAGGAAATGTGCAAAGACTTGGAGTTAGAAAACCAAAAGGGAAGAACACACGTGGTATTTCTTAAGCTGAAAGACCTGAGGAAAGAATTTAATCTTCAAGTTACGACACTGAAAGATTCTATGGGCAAAATATTGAATAATGCAAGAAACATTAAAACAAGATGGAAGGAATACACAGAATCATTGTACCAAAAAGAATTGGTTGATATTCATCCATTACAGGAAGTGGCATATGATCAAGAACTAATTGTATTGAAAGAAGAATTCGAAGCTGCACTGAAGGAATTGGTGAAGAGCAAGGATCCAGGAATTGACGGAATACCCCTTGAGATGTTTCAACAAATGGATGCTGTACTGGAGGAACTCACTCGGCCGTGCCAAGAATTTGGAAGGCAGCTATCTGTCCAACTGACTGGAACAGATCTGTATTTGTACCCATTCCATACAAAGGGGATCCCGCAATATCATTAATATCTTATAAAAGTAAAATCTTAGAAGATAATTTAAAAGCGATTGCAGCTGTATATTGGCAGCATGCTTCCAGTAATGCAGGCTGGATTCCGAAGTGGATGTGGAATGAGGGATATCATTGCTGATGTCAGGTGTATCTTAGCTGAAAGCAAAGAATGCCAGAAAGATGTTTACTTATGTTTTATTGACTATGCAAAAACATTGTATTGTGTGGATCATAACAAATTACGGATAACGTTGAGAAGAATGGGAATTCCAGAACACTTGATTGTGTTCATGAGGAACCTGTACATAAATATGGAAGCTGTAGTTCAAACAGAACAAGGGGATACTGAATGGTTCAAAATCAAGAAGAGAATGTGTCAAGGTCACGTCCTTTCACCATAATTATTCAACTGGTGTGCTGAACAAATAATCTAAGAAGCTGGATTATTTGAAAAACAACGTGGCATCAGGATTGGATGTGGCACCTGGGATATACAGATAACACTACTTTGCTTGCTGAAAGTGAGAATGACTTGAAGCACTTACTGATGAAGATTGAAGACTACAGTCTGCAGTATGAATTAAACCTCAATATAATGGAAACAAAAATCCTCACAACTGGACCATCATCACGATAAATGGAGAAAAGATTGACATTGTCAAAGATATCACATTACTTGGTTCCACAGTCAACACCAATGGAAGCAGCAGTCAAGACAGCAGACTACATATTGCATTGGGCAAATCTGCAGCAAAAGACCTCTTTCAAGTGATGAAGAGCAAAGATGTCACCTTGAAGACTAAGGTGCGCCTAACCCAAGCCAATGGTATTTTCAATCGCCTCTTATGCATGTGAGAGCTGGACAGTGAATAAGGAACAATGAAGAAGAGTTGATGGTTTTGAGTTATGGTATTGGAGAACAATGTTAAGAGTACCATGGACTGCTAAAAGAACTAACAAATTTGTCCTGGAGAAAGTGCAGCCAGATTACTCCTTGGAAGCAAGAATGGCCAGATTTCGTCTCACCTACTTTGGTCAAGTTGTCAGAAGGAACTATTCCCTGAAGAATGATATCATGCTTGATGAAGTAGAGGGTCAAAGAAGAAGGGGAAAGCTCACAACAAGATGCATTCATGAAGTAGCTGCAACAATGGGCTCAGGTATAGTAAGTACCATGAGGCTGGCATAGGACCAGCAATGTTTTGTTCTGCTGTACTGTACATATGGTCACTCTGACTCGGAAATGACTCAATGGCACTTAACAATGACAACAACAACAACAATTTAAAAGCTAAAGTTGTTCATTTTAATAAATATGCTAAATGTAAATGAAGAATGTTGAAATTCACTTGGCTGTAGGAGCCATCCTATTTTGCTAGTGCTCTGGTAGCCAAACACTGTTATTTTGGCTTGCAAACATCTTTGTTCATTTCAAAGCATGGTTAGTTCTGCCTCTAGTACATACCTTCCATTTATTTGCTATTTTGACCACATAAGAACATTTCTTTCAAAATCTTTTAAAAGGTTACTTTGCTTTTAGTCCTAGATTGCTTTGGAGTAATAATTGCCTGCCTCTTTGCTGAAGAAATTAGAAACAACAGATGGAATTG
>NW_006921973.1:2076983-2078704 GCF_000298275.1 Orycteropus afer afer
TGGCAAGTCCAAAGTTCCTGGATCAAACATCAAGTTGGAGGCTTTTCCTGGCTCTCGCAACCATAGGGTCCGAGGAGCTCAAGGCTGGCAAGCAGTACACCAGCTGTTGACTCCAACGAATGATGAATCCAAAATCTCCAGGCTGAATGGTGAACTGCTCACTCATGTACAGTTGTAGGCAGCACAACAGAATCCTGATCCACAGAAGAATGTCTGTCTTCCAGGATTTCCCTGGATAGAGTGGAAGCAGGCCACACCCATAGGGAAACTCCCTTTTAACAGATTGGCCACTTAGAACACAGTCATCTGATCCCATCATGGAAACAACCACGCAGAACTGGGGTCCAGCCAAGTTGACACACAGCTCCAACTATCACACATAGTAATAGTATGTTATTATTGTTACACGACATCGAGTCAGACCCGACTCATAGGGACCCCTCTTTGGGTTTCTGAGGCAGTATCACTACAGAAGTAGATTACCTCATCTTCCTTTCAAGGAGTGGCTGGTGGGTTTGAACCACCAGCCTCTGGTTAGCAGTCAAGTGCCTTAAGCACTACGCTACCAGAGCTCCCTAGTAATAGTATAATACAGAGTAAAACTGTCTCGTAGGGTTTCTAAGCCTATAACTCTTTAAGGAAGCAGACTTCCTCATCTTTCTCCTGTGGAGTGCTTTGGGGATTGGAACTGCTTACCTTTTGGTTAGAGACCAAATGCTTTAACCTATATGCCACCTAAACCTGAAAAAAGTAAACCCACTGCTTTCCAGTCTATTCTGACTCAGTATTCCCCAATGGGAAGCTGTAAATCTTTACTGAAGTAGATTGCCTCATCTTCCTCCCATAGAGCAGCTGGTGGTTTTGAACCACCAACCTTCTCTTAGCAGCCAAACACCATACCCACTATACCACCAGAGCTCCTTTTAGTATGCCACCTAGATGAATAGAAAAGAAAAATAAAGTGGCAGCAGAAAGAAAGGGAAGAAACAAAAATTGGAAGCCAAGAAATCTAAACTTAGAAGTTAAATTGTATAACATTTAAATTAAGACAGAGGAGCATAATCTTTACATTGAGCAGCAGAAAGGAAATATATATATATTTGTGTGTGTGTGTAAGAAAAAAACCTAAAATATTGTAGAAATAATTTCTGATTTAACAGTAACTAAAATCAATATAAATTGTTAAACTCACTAATTAAACTGTAGCTTAGTTATAGTGTTATAAGAAATACACTTATTTATTATTGACTTACCATGTCATTGGCTATAAGAAAACCATTTATTTATACATTACCAAGAAAGAAAGAGAGGAGCTCTGGTGGTGCAATGGTTAAGTGTTCAGCTGCTAATTCAAAGGTCAGAAGTTCGAGTACAACCAGGTGCTCTGTGGGAGAAAACTTCCTAAAGATTATAACCTAGGAAAACTATGGGGCAGTTCTACTCTATCCTATAGGGTTGCTGTGAGTCAGACTGATTTCATGACAGTCATTTTTGTTGTGGCTTATAGTTTCTGTAAGTAGCTTTGGTGGTACAGTGCTTAAAAGAGTTCAGTTGCTAAACAAAGTGCAGATGATTCTAAGGCACCCATGGCTCCACAGCATAAAAGGCCTGGCAATCTGAAGATTACCACCTAGACAACCGCACGGGGCAGTTCTACTCCCTTTAAGTGTCACTATGAGTCAGACTTGACTTCATGGAGCCTAACAACAAGAAAAAAAAAA
>NW_006921973.1:2078874-2098235 GCF_000298275.1 Orycteropus afer afer
TAAATATAAAACAAAAGAAAGTAGTATAGCAATAAACTTAATGACAAAATGGAAAACAAAACTGTATTAAGAACCCAAAGCCATTGTATACTGGTATATGGAACAATATAACAAGAACATATATCCACTTTAAACATATGCCCACCAAATAATGTAACCTGAAGTAATTATAAAGGTTACTCAGGAAAATTAAAGAGAATAATAGGTCACTCATTAATTGTAATTGGAAAATTTAGTAAAAATGATATTTATCACAGATTTTTATAAATCCAATAAACAAAGAAGGCACAGATAATGAAGATCTCAACAAAGTAGTGAATGCACTCAAGTACTAAATGTAGAAGGATCATCTCATCCCACAAACCTGGAAAACATTCTTTACAAACACAGAGTCTATAATGTATTCATGTTAGTATAAGAAGTCTTAGTCAAGCCTTTGTAAAGGTCAATATCATTTTATAAAATGTTTAATATTTTCTCTCTTTTCTAATAAATAATGCTGTATAACTCTTCCTGATGATTAGTCAGTTTTCTCAGTGGTTTTCATATCCCAAATTTGTATAAACATGTTTATTGGTACGGTACAATGAAGGCAGACTTGTTCTGAAAGAAATCAAGTATGACTTGCCTAATTATTTTGACAATGAATGCCGGCTTTCTTTATTAGATTATGATCAAATCATTGTCAACCAATATTGTGTTGGCAAAGGTAAATTAGAATGAAAACTATTCCAATTTTCATAACCCTTTCTGAGTACAGAAGATTCAACAATATGTCTCTAGTTGAAAAAAGTAACATAATTAATAGTCATTTTATGAATCTTATTTTTGGTGCAATTCCCAGAAACTGGGGACATGTATGATTGTGTTGCCAAACTAACAATATTTTTACAGTTGATTTTAAAATCTTTGTTTTCAACAAATTGAAGGAGGAACTTATTTAATTGCAGACAGTCAATTCATCATAAAAATAAATTTAATCATTAATCATTATATAACTTCGCATATTATTCAAAAGAAATGACAAAACTAATATATCTCCATTTATTTGCTTATGTAAACAATAATTTTGATACTTAAAATGAATTTTTATTTAAAAAGATTGCTGCTGAGACTTGATTTACTCTTGTTGTTGCTGTTGTTATGTGCCATCGAGTCGGCCCCGACTCATAGCGACCCCTCCTTGGGTTTCCCAGGCAGTATCACTACGGAAGTAGGATTGCCCAACCTGCTTTCCAAGGAGTGGCTAGTGGGTTTGAACCGCCAGCCTTCTGGTTAGCAGTCAAGTACTTTAGCCACTATGCTATCACTCTAAGAATATATAATATTCATTAACAGATACACTAAGGTCATGGGACGTGGTCCCATCAAGTGTATTTTTAATAAAATTATACATTTGTTAAATCATGTTTTCTCTAAATTTGTGTCTGTCTCATGGCACTCTCTACTTCTCTGCTGGGTTCAATAATTCATTGCAATGGCCACACAGAACTCCTATGTTCATGATCGTGGGGTTTATTAGGGAAGTAACAGGTTACAATTCAGGTTCAATAATACTCAAGCTACATACAATTCTTCCATAAGGACAGCCTCCCCTTGGCCATACCCATAAACATACATCTCTTTGGCTGGTGGTCAGTCTCTCAGCCTGGCCTCTGCTCCCTTGGGCAAGTGTTACAGTGTTCTTGCAGTTCTGCCGCCAAGTAAACTACTCTGCCAGTAAGCCTCCTGACTTAAGGCACTCAGCTTTCTCACTTTCTGGGGTGACAAGTCAGCCACTCTGTCTCGTGTCGTTCTCTTGGTTCTGTTACCTGTGCTGTCACCACCTCTCTGCTGTCTAAGTACAGGGGTTTTGTGTCCAAGAATGCACTCCACTCCTGGCTTTTCTCTCTTGATAGTAGTGAGAACCCCTTTTTCTGATATGGTTCATTTTAAGCCCAGCATAGTGCCTAAGGCACTTGACTGCTAAGCAGAAGGCTGGTGGTTCAAACCCACCAGCCACTCCTTGGAAGGAAGGTTGAGCAACCTACTTCCACAGTGATACCCTAGGAAACCCAAGGAGGGGTCGCTATGAGTCAAGGCCAACTTGACAGCACATAACAACAACAACAATGACAAAACTCACAAATCTCCATATTTGAGTTCCACAAACATTATTTGAATGGTCTCACACCCACAAGGGTGCCATGTATCTTACTGACATTGTTAGCAAACTATCCAATCACCTTGGTGGGCCACAGCATCTCAAATTTGCATAATTCCTCCCAGCAATCTGGTAGGAGTCACAAAAGCTATAGATAGAAGAGCCCTACCAAGTAAGTTACTGCACCTCAATTTGTAAGATAATTATGATCTTAATAAATTGTGGAATCATAACTGCAATGGTTACTTAGACTCTTAAGATAATGGAAAAATAACTAAATTTCAACTTATACTCTTTTGCACAAAATATAATAGGAGATAAATGAAAAATGAAAAATATATTATCTCATTATGTGGATAGTGATATAGATTAGAAATATGGATTCACTGTGAAAAAGGAGTGATGATGGCTATAAACTCATAGTGGATTTTGTTGTCGTTATCAGGTGCTATCAAGTCAGCTCTGACTCATAGCAACTCTAAGGACTTTACTAAATATATTTAAAAATCTATTAACAGTTTTATAGCATTATAATTAAGTATTAGTACACATTATAAAGGCAGCTCGGTGGCACAAAGTGCTAAGAGCTTGATTATTAGCCAAAATATTGGCAGTTCAAACCCATCCAGAGCCACTTGGAGACTGACCTGGTGATTTGCTTTTGAAAAGACACAGCCTTGAAAACCCTATGGAACAGTTCTACTCTGTACATGTAGGGTTGCCATGAATTGGAATAAAATGGATGCAACTAACAACAACATATTGCAATAAAATCATTTGGATGAACAGATTTGCTCACAGATTGGTGGTTTCCTAAAACTCAGGGTTTCTCTGCTGTAGCACAAAACCATATGTGCAGAACTCACCTGGACCTGCCTCTACATTGCCCCTTTAGAACGTGTAAATATGAAGCACATGCTATCTGCTCTGCCAAGAATAATAAAGTCCTTTGTCTCTGACTCAGGATCCTCATGCTTTCTGGTACTACCTATGAAACTTTGCAAGACTAATTAGTTAGCTTTCAAGTAGGATGTAGTCTCAGACTCTTTGCAATTCCTGGAAATATTTATAGTAAGAAAAAATGATTTTTTTTTTTAATTTACAATTAAGATGAAATGTTTAGATAAAAATCCAAAGACATGAGCCCAAAACGTGAATTGTCATAAACTTACTTTATTTTATAATTGGATGATATTTTAGTAAATGTTAAACTCCTTCTTGTCTAGTTTTTTTTTTTTTTTTTTTCCCTGTTGTTACATCCTTAATAAACTACTGCCTTCCCATAGTGCAAAAAACAAAAATGCTCATTGCTGTCAAGTTGATTCCAACTCATAGGGGCCCTATAGGACAGAAAAGACCTCCATAGGGTTTCCGAGGATGTAATCTTTATAGAAGCAGACTGCCACATTTATTCTTGTGAAGCAGCTGGTGGTTTCAAATCACAGACTAATTTTTTCCTTCAGTTGAGGACAGAGTAGGTGTCTTAACATTTATATTAATTCAATGAATGCTATGAATGTTTAGTTAATATGAAGGAAGCTTGGGCAATCTACTTGCAGAGTGATACCGCCTCAGAAATCCAAGGTTGCTATGAGTTAGGTCTGACTTGACAGAAGTAAGTTTTTTAAGTTTGATTTTCTTCACTCTTCTTTGGTCCAGATGAGGAGAGACCAATAGATGCCACTACTCACCAAATTAAAATGTAGAATAATATTTTTATATATTATATTGTGCCAATTGAGCTTGATTTTCCCCATGACCATGATCTCCATCCTGCAGTTCCAGGGAAAACACTCCCTCAAGGAGTGTGGCCAAGAAGTAACCTAACTTTGCCTCCTGTTATGCTTAAACTGCATATGGACATTTTTATAGAACATACAAGTACTTATGTAGGAATATCATCTGCTAAACCTATGTATGGTCATAGGTGTATTCCCATTTACCCATATATACCTGTATACCTCTGTATCCACCTGTAGATTAATGTTTGCTGTTACTGATAATCTACCACATGTCTATCAGTTTCTTGTACTGTGGTGGCTTATGTGTTGCCATGAGGCTGGAGGCTATGCCACTGGTATCTCAAATGCCAACAGGGTCATCCACACTAGACAGGTTTCAGTAGAACTTCCAGGCTAAGTCAGACTTGGAAGAAGGAAAAGGCCATTCACTTCTCAAAGAACTGGCCAGAGAAAACTTTATGAATAGCAGTGAAACACTCTCTGATATATTACCTGAAAACATTATGAATAACCCTGAAATATTGTCTGATATATTGCCAGAAGATGAGCCCCTCACGTCAGAAGGCATTCAAAATATGACCGGGAAAGAGATGTCTCATCAGAGTCAAGCTGACCTTAATGACATGGATGGAGTAAAGATTTTGGGACCTCCATTTGCTGAAGTGGCACAACTCAAAATGGGAAGAAACAGCTACAAACATTCATTAATAATCAGAACATGGAATATGCAAAGTATGAATCTGGGAATATTTGAAGTTGTCAAAAATGAAACGGAATATATAAAGATTGATAAACTAGGCATTAGTGAGCTAAAGTGTACAAGTTTTGGCCATTTTGAATCAGACAACCATATGATCTACTATGATGGAAATGACAAATAGAAGAGGAATGGTGTGACATTCATTGTCACAAAAAATGTTTCAAGATCTATCCTGAAGTACAATGCTGTCAGGGATAGGACAATATCCATACACCTACAAGAAGAAGAGTTAATACTACTATTATTCAAAAGTATGCACCAACTATCCAAGCCAAAGATGAGGAAATTGAAGCTTTTTATCATCTTCTGCAGTCTGAAATGACCAAACATGTAATCAAGATGTGTTGATTATCACTGGCGATTGTAATATAGCAGTTGGAAACAAACAAACAAACAAACAAAAAGAATCATCTGTGTTGGACAATATGGCCTTGGTGAGAGAAATAATGTGGGAGATTGCATGATAGAATTTTACCAGAAAGCATGAGGATCCTGAGTCAGAGACAAAGGACTTTATTATTCTTGGCAGAGCAGATAGCATGTGCTTCATATTTACACGTTCTAAAGGGGCAATGTAGAGGCAGGTCCAGGTGAGTTCTGCACATATGGTTTTGTGCTACAGCAGAGAAACCCTGAGTTTTAGGAAACCACCAATCTGTGAGCAAATCTGTTCATCCAAATGATTTTATTGCAATATGTTGTTGTAGTTGCATCCATTCTATTCCAATTGGAATACCTTTTTTCAACAGCACAAACAGTGGCTATACATGTGGACTATCCCAGATGGACCACACAGGAATCAGATCAACTACATCTGTGGAAAGAGGCAATGGAGAAGCTCAATATCTTCAGCCAAAACAAGGCCAGAAGGTGACTATGGAACAGCACATCAATTGCTCATATGTGAGTTCAAGTGGAAGCTGAAGACAATTAAAACATGTCCATGAGAGCCAAAATATGATCTGGATTATATCCCTTCTGAATTTAGAGACCATCTAAAGAACGGATTGATGCATTGAACACCAGTGTCTGAAAACCAGAGGAACTGTGGGATGACATCAACAACATCATCCATGAAGAAAGCAGAAGATCATTAAAAAGACAGGAAAAGAAGAATGGACAAAAATGGATGTCAGAAGAGACTTTGAAACTTACCCTTGAGCGGAGAGTAGCTAAAGCAAATGGAAGAAATGACAAGGTAAAAGAGCTGAACAAAAAATTTCAAAGAGCAGTTCAAGAAGACAAAGCCAACTATCATGATAAAATGTGTAAAGATCTGGAGTTAACCAGTTAACCTGGAGAAAACCAAAAGAGAAGAACATTGTGATAGTTGGAGCTGTGTATCAGCTTGGCTGGACCACAATTCTGTGTGGTTTAAGCAATTGTGGTGTGGATTGTTCCCATGATGGGTTCAGATGTATATGTTTTGAGCAGCCAATCCACTGAAAGAGAGTTTCTTTAGGGGTGTGGCCTGCTTCTAATATATTTGTGGACATCTTGGGAAAAGAGACACTCTTCCTTCTGTAGATTGGAATTCTGTTGTGCTGCCTACAACTGTCCGTGAGTGAGCAATCAACCATTTGGCCTGGAGAACATGGATTTGTCATTCATTGGAGTCAAGAACCAGTATACTGCTTGCCAACCTTGAGCACCTCAGCCTTTGCAGCTGTGTGAGTTGGGAAAAGCCTCCAGCTTGACCTTTGACACAAGAACTAGGGACTTGTGAGTTTCTACAAGCATGTGAGCCATTTTCCTAAGATAATTTTTTTTTTCTCTCTCTATATAAGCTTTACTGGTTTTGTTTCTCTAGAGAACCTAGTCTAACACATATGGTACTGAGAAAGTGGGGTGCTGCTCTGACAGATTCTTAAAATATAGAAACAGGAGTGGATTGCATCCTTGACCCAAGACCCTGGCAGAGAGACCCTGGTATATGCCATGACATACGGAAGGAGCAGAGCAAGAGACCAGCATGAGAGATGGTAGGAGCACAGCCCAGAGACCAGCATGACAGATGGCAGTGGCAGAGCTGAGAGAACCACCATGAGACAGTGACAGCCTTACCAGCCCATGGAGGAGAAAGCTTGATGCCTTTGGTTAGGCGGCTTACTAGCAGAGTGGGTTGTCTTCGGGCATTAATTGGTAGAAAAGAATGGCATGAAATAGAGTAGCAGGTTGAGTGGCCCACAGAGCAAAAAAGCTGAATGCTTTTGGGACAGGAAGATTTCTAGCAGAGTGGGTTGCCTTCGGAATTAATTGACAGAAGCGTAGAGACCAAGGAAATGGAAGCAGTGGGGCCTCAGCCTGAAAGGGTAGGACCATGGAATTTGGGGGTGGAATGACCACAGTTCCCGAGGTTTCAAAGAGCCAGGCCTTCACCAACTTGGTTCTGGAGTGTGGGGCTGCTTGTTCATGTGAGCCAGTGGGATGGAGCTATAGCTGCTGCCCAAGAGTGAGGGGAGGGGCTGCCATGCCCAAGAGGGAGAGGTACGGGGCCCACCAGGCCATGGCAGTGAGGTTGCCAGTTAGAGGAACTAGGGGACTAGAGCCACCCAGTGAGAGAGATCTGTACAGATGCCACCCAATGAAGATCTGTACAGATGCCAAGTTGACAAAGGGTGGAATTGTGGTGGTTATGTTTTTGTGTCAATTTGGCTAGGCCTGGTTGAGTTGCTGGGCAGCTGGATGTAGTATTCCCCATAACGAGATTGGTAATCAGCTCCATGGTGGAATCTACTGTGAGCAGCTGAGTAGATGCCTTTGGATATGTGGTCTGCTTCCCTTATATAAGCAGCAGCTTTGGCAATGGTCTCTAGCCTATGGCGTGCTTGAACCCTGCATGTAGCTGGGTCATTGTTCAGCATCCTGCCATTCTATGCCAGTCTTGGAGCTTTTGATGGACTTAAGATAATGGCCTACCTTTTGGTTTGGTGACATCGGGACTGTGCTTTTTCACTTGTTAATTTTGGGTTTGCCAGCCTCAGCAGCCAGCACCTAAGTGAAGAAACACTTCTAGCTTCAGTGGGCCAGGAGCAGGAGGCAGAGCTGGACCTCAAGGTTGAGGGGCTTTCACCCAGCCCCTAGAGCCTGGCACTTTGAAATTGGGCTTAAAGCCTCCAAACCATAACAGAATAAACTCCTGTTTGTTAAGGCCATCCCATTTGTGGTATATTTTTGTCAGAGTGGTACGAGGTAACCATAACAAACATGATCAGCATTTCTCAAGCTGAAAGAACTGAAGAAAAAATTTAAGCCTCAAGCTGAAATATTGAAAGATTCTATGGGGAAAAAATATTGAATGATGCAGGAAACATCCTAAGAAGATGGGGGGAATGCAGAGTCACTGTGCCAAAAAGAATTGGCTGATGTTTATCCATTTCAGGAGGTGACATATGATCAAGAACCAATGGTATTGAAGGAACTAGTCAAAGCTTCACTGAAGGAATTGGTGAAGACAAGCCTCCAGGAAATGACAGAATACCCACTGAGATGTTTCAACAAACAAATGCTGCACTGATGGCACTCACTTGTCTATGCCAAGAATTTGGAAGATGGGTATCTGGCCAACTGACTAGAAAAGATTCATATTTGCATCCATTCCAAAGATCCCACAGAATGTGGAAATTATCGAACAATATTATTAATATCACGTGCAAGGAAAATCTTGTGAAAATAATTCAAAAACAGTTGCAACAGAGAACTCCAACTGTAAGCTGGATTCAGCTGAGGATGTGGAACAAGGGTTATCATTGCTGATGTCAGAAGGATCTTGGCTGAAAGCAAAGAATACCATGAAGATGTTTGTATTTTACTGACTATCCAAAAACATTCAATTGTGTGGATCATAACAAATTATTGATAACATTGAGAAGAATGGAAATTCCAGAATACTTGATTGTGCTCATGTATATAGAACAGGAGGCTGTCATTCAAACAGAGCAAGGGGATATTGTATAGTTTAAAATCAAGAAGGGATTGTGCACATGAGATATAAATGACAGAGGCTAATACCAGTATATCCACAACAAAATTAAAAATTAAAAAATAAAAAATAAAATAAAAAAGGGAGTGTGTCAGTGTTGTATCCTTTCACCATATTTATTCAATCTGTATACTGAACAAATATCCTAGAATATGGATTGTATGAAGAGGAACATGGCATCAGGATTGGAGGAAGACTCATTAACAACCTATGATATGCAGATAACACAATTTTGCTTGCTGAAGGTGAGGACGACTTGAAGCACTTACTGATGAAAATTAAAGACCTCAGTCTGCAGTATGGATTACATCTCAATATAAATAATGCAAAAATCATCACAACTGGACAAATAAGCAGCATCACAATAAATGGAGAAGAAATTGAAGTTGTTAAAGATTTCATATTACTTGGTTCCACAGTCAGCATAAAGGAAGCAGCAGTCAAGGCATCAGATGACGTATTGCACTGGGAAAGTCTGCTGCAAAAGATCTCTTTAAAGTGCTGAAGAGCAAAGATGTATTTTTGAAGACTAAGGTGCACCTAACCCAAACAATGGTATTTTCAATCACCTCATATACATGTGAGAGCTGGACTTGAATAAGTAAGACTGAAGAAGAGTTGATGCTTTTGGGTTGTGGTGTTAGAGAAGGATACTGAAAGAACCATGGACTGCCAAAAGAACTAATGAATCTTTCCTGGACAAAGTGCAGCAGGAATGCTCCTTGGATGCGAGAATGGCCAGACTTCCTCTGACCTACTTTGCTCAGGTTGTCAGAAGGGATCATTCCCTGGAGAAGGATATCATGCTCAGTAAAGTGGAGGGTCAGCAAAGAAGAGGAAGGCCCTCATTGAGATGAATTGACACAGTGGCTGCAACAACGGGCTCAGATACAGCAAGGATTGTGAGGCTGGTAAGGACCAGGCAGTGTTTTGTTTTGTTGTGCACAGTGTTGCTATGAGTCGATGCTGACTCAATGACATCTAACAACAACAACAATGACAACATCATTAATGATAATGCATTATTGTGTGTGCAATAGTATGTGCCTTTATTGTCTATACCTCTTGTGCAACTCTCCATGTCTTCCTTTTATTTAGTAATATTATGGTAGTCACAGGTTTTGTTATATTGTTTTTCCCTTCCCCCCATATAAAACCTGTTTCTTAGCTATCCATTTATTTTCTCTTCCACACCCTGTCCTCCCATCCCTGGTAACCAACAAAGAAAATTCCTTCCTTGTGTAAATCTTTCCTTGACTTTTTACAATAATGGACCAATAAAATATTTGTCCTTCTGTAATTGACTTATTTCACTCAGCAAATGTCCTCCAAGTTAATCCATATTATGTTTTGCAGATTCTACATTATTCTTTAGGGTTGCATAGTATTCTGTTGTGTGTATGTAGCACAATTTGTTCATCCATTCATCTGTTGATGGACACTTTGGTTGTTTTCATCTCTCCTATTGTAAACAGTGTTGTGATGAACATGGTTGTGCACATATCTATTCATATCTCAGATCTCATCTATTTAGGATATATTCCTAGTAATGAATTTGCCAGAACAAATAGTATTTTTGTTTCAAAGTTTTTTAAGGACATGCCATAACAGTTTCCATAGTGGTTGTGCCATTTTACAGTCTCACTGGCAGTGTATGAGAGTTCTAATTTCTCCACACCCTCAGTAGCATTTGATGGTTTCTGTCTTGTTAAACTTTGCTGTTACTGTTGGAGTGAGATGATATCTTGGTGTTTTGATTTTCATTTCTCTTATGACTAATGATCATGAGCATTTCTTTATGTGTTTGTTGGCTGCATGAATATTTTCTTTGGTGAAGTGTCTGTTTACGGCCTTTGCCCATTTTTGAAGTGGATTGTCTGTCTTTTTGATGTTGAGTTGTTGAAGTTTCATTAAATTTTAGAGATAAATTCCTGGTTGGATATGTTACTGCCAATATATTTCACAATCTGTTAGTTCCTTTTACTTTTTTGGAAAAGTCTTTTGATGCATATAAGAATTTAATTTTTAGAAGTTCTCAGTCATCTAGTTTCTCTTCTGCTGTTTGTGTATTTTGGATTATGTTTGATAGTCTATGTATGCCATGCCTTAGGACCCTTATGTTTATCCCTATTCTATAGTTGATGAACTTAGTAGTTTTGAGTTTTACATTTATGTCTTTGATCTATCTTGAGTTAGTTTTTGTGTATAATGTGAGCGATGTATCTCATTTCATTATTCTGCAAATGGATATCCAGTTTGCCAGCACCATTTGTTAAATAGACTATCTCTTCCCAATTTAATGGGTTTTGGCCCTTTGTCAAAGATCAGCTGTCCAATATGTAGATGGATCTATTTCTGGATTCTCAATTCTCTTCCATTGGTTATGTGGCTATCATTGTACTGATGCCATACATGCTATTTTGACTACTGTGGCTGTATAGTAGGTTTTGAGATTAGAATGTGAGACCTCCTAATTTGTTTTTCTTCCTTTTTTTCATTGTTCCTTTTTTTCTTCCTTTGTTTTTATGTAGTGCTTTGCTTATTCGTGTTTTTTTTTTCCCTTCTGTATAAAATTAGTGATTGCTTTTTCCATGTCCTTAAAGAATGTTGATAACAATTGGATTGGGATTGCATTGAATCTACAGATTGCTTTGGGTAATACTGACATTTTTGCAATCTTCACTCTTCCTATCCACAAGCATGGACTATTCTTCCATTTATGTAGGTCTTTTGTAGTTTCTTGTAGAAGTATTTTGTAGATACTTTGTGTAACTCTTTTCATAATTTGCTATGATTTGACTTATCTATGCAAAACTGGAGGCAGTGGTAGTTTGGTTCAGTAGTAGAATTTTCACCTTTTATGAGAGAAATTCCAGTTCAATGTGCATCAAGCACAGCCACCATCCATCTGTTGGTGGAATCTTAGGTGTTGCTATGATGCTGAACAAATTTCAGCAGAGCTTCGAACTAAGATAGACAAGGAAGAAAGTTCTGATGGTCTACTTCTGAAAAATCGGTCCTAATAAAAATCCTAAGGATTATAACGGTCTAAATCTATTGTTCATGGACACACTTGTGGCAGGAGGAGGGCTTTGAATGGCAGCTGACAACAACAACAACATGAAAAAGTGTAAAAACATTTAGAAATCATTGAACTGACATGCTGAACTTTTGTTAGTGTCATTTTTTTAAGGTTCTTGCAAAAATTTTAATATTGATGTTGCTATTAGGTACCACTAACTCGATTCTGACACATAGCATGTCTATATACAAAAGAACAAAATACTGCTTGGTTCTGTATCATCATCTCCGTCATTACTATGCTTCAGTCAATTGTTTCAGTCCTTGAATCAATCCATCTCTTTGAGGGTGTTCTTTTTTTTTTTTTTTTCCATTGACCCTCTACTTTAATAAGTATGATTTCCTTCTCTGGGGATTGGTCCCTGCTGATAAGATGCACAGAATACAGGAGATAAAGTCTCACCATTCTTGCCTCTATGGAGCATTCTGTTTGTACTTTTTCCAGAACAGATTTGTTTGTTTTTCTGGAAGTCCATGGTATATTCAATATTCTTCACCAACACCATAATTCAAATGCATCATCTCTTCTTCAGTCTTCCTAATTCATTGTTCAGCTTTTTCATTCCTATGAGGAAACTGAAAACTTCATGACTTTTATCAAGCATGCCTTAAAATGACATCTTTGCTTTTTAATACATTAAGGAGGTCTTTTGCAGCAGACTTTCCAAAGCAGTATATCATTTAATATCTTGACTGCTACTTCCAAGGGAGTTGATTGTAGATCCAAGTAAAATAAAATGCTTGAAAATTTAAGTATTGTCTCCATTTATCAGGCTGTTGCTTATTGGCCCAGTTTTGAGGATTTTTCTTTTCTCTGTGTTGAGTGGTAATCCATGTTGTTGTTATTGTTATGTGCAGTCGAGTCAGACCTGACTCACAGGACCCTTCCTTGGGTTTCCAAGGCAGTATCACTACAGAAGTAGATTGCCCCATCTTCCTTCTGAGAATGTAATCCATAGTGAAAGTATAGTTTTCTTCATCAGTAAGTAGTTTAAGTCCTTTTCACTTTCAACAAGGAAGGTTGTGTCATCAGCATGTTGAGGGTTGTTAACAAGACTTCCTCCAATCCTCATGCTCTATTTCTTCATACTGTCCAGCTCCTCAAATTATTGCCTCTACATAAAGATTGAATAACTATTTTTAATAAGTATTTTTAGGCACATCTTTCCTGATTTTAACTATGCAGTTTCCACATCTTATATTCCAACAACTGCCTCTTGGTCTATTTACATGTTCTGAATGAGAACAAGTAAATGTTCCAGAATTTTAATTCTTTATGTTGTTGTCCATAATTTGTTATCATCCACAGAGTTGTATGCTGTTCCATAGTTAATAAAACACAAGTAATATCTTTCTGGTATTCTTTGCTTTTAGCCAAGATCCAGCTGACATCAGCAATGATATCTCTTATTCCAAGTACTCTTCTCAGTCCTGCTTGAATTTCTGGCAGTTCCCTGTGTATGTAATGCTGCAACCATTTTTGAAATATCTTCAGCAAAAATTTACTTGGGTGTGATATTAATAATATTGTTAGATGATTTCCACATTCTGTTGCATCAATTTTCTTTGGAATGTATATAAATATAGACCTCTTCCAATTAGTTGGTCAGGTATCTATCTTCCAAATTTTTGGCATAGATGAGTGAGCACTTCCAGCATTACATTCATTTGTTGATAATTCTCAATTGATATTCTGTCAACTATTGGAGCCATTTTTTCACCAATGCCTCAGTGAAGCTTGGACTTCTTACTTCAGTAACATTATTCTTGATTATATGCTACCTCCTGAAATGGTCAAATGTTGATCAATTCTTTTTGGTACATTAAGTTTTTTTTTTTTTTCATTCCTTCTATCTTTTGAAGGGTCCTGTCCATAGAATCCTTAAATATTGCAACTTTAGGCTTGAATTTTTTTCTTCAGCTTAAAAAATAACACAAGTGTGTTCTTTTTTGTTTTCAAATACAAGGACTTTGCAGACCTTGTCCTCTTGAAGTGTCCTTTGAAATCTGTTCAGCTCTTTGACTTCATCATTTCTTCCATTCATTTTAGCTACTCTCCATCAAAGAGCAAATCTGAGTTTCTTCTGACTTCCATTTTGGTCTTATCTTCATTTTCTGTCTTTTTAAATATATTTTGCTTTCTTCATGTATAATGTCCTTGATGTCATCCCCAACTTGTTTGGTGTTCAGTCATTAGTGTTCAATGCATCAAATCTATTCTTGAGATGTGTCTAAATTCAGGGGGAATGTAGTCAAGTTCTCACATTGTCTCTCATGGACTACTTTTAATATTCTTCAACATCAGCTTGAACTTTCATGTGAGCAACTGATGGTCTGTTCTGCACTCATCCCTTGGCGTTGTTCTGACTGATGATATTGTTCTTCTCCATCATCTCTTTATTATCAATTAAAATATTAATAGGCATGTCAGATTAGGAGATGTATTTATATTTCCTGGATATTGAGATGATTATTAGTAACTTATACATTGCAGAATATCACAATTCATTTGATTATACTGTGTGGTCAGTTAGAAAACTTGATATTGTTTTAGTAATTCTAAGAGAAAAAGGAGCACACTATGCACACATTAGAAGTACACCTGGAATTATTTGTAATGTCATTTAGTAAGTAGGTGGAAGACCTACCAATGTCCTCAATCTGTGTTAATTAAAATATACGGTTTAGTAATTTGAATAATACATTCCCCTTCCTTTGTAAGAATATTGTATTTATTTCCAATTATTGATGATAACTATGACAAATTTCCAATTATTCAGAGCATAATAATCAATTTCAGATTTTCTGTTTAACTGGAAATATCCATTTAATTGACTGAGTGTTAAGGAATAGGTGAAGATTTTCTATTGTTACAAATATCTCAAAATTTGCAAAACTTACATGCAAAACTTCATATACAGTGAGGCTAATTTAATACATACTGAGTGTCTCTTTATTTAACATGGTCTTCAAAATCATATACATCCATCACCACATGCACAGAATACTTATTTCCTACTTTCAATTTCATAAAGCCTCAGAGCAGCATAGCAAAAGATCTGCTAATTTGACTGTCAATGCTGGTTATTGAAAGGGAACGAGTATCTAAACTTTTGGATTTTTGAAGTTCAGAAGTAAGTTTGCTAATTAAATTAAAAATATAAAATACTTTATTATCATCTAATTTTGAATATAGTTTACTCTGCTGGTAGTATATATTCCACAGGTCCTATCCCTTGCAGTTATAGTTCCAAATAATAAATAATAAACAGTTACTTGATGAAATTTGGCATGCATTTTTGAAAAATAAATTGCTCTTTAAAATGTTAAACTAAATATTTTCAAGATGTCTCATGTTTTTTTGATTAAATTCAAGTTGCAGAGTCATACCCAAGAAATATGACCCATACTAATATTTTTAATCAAATTGTACCAAATGTGTTCACTGGGTGGTAACATTCATTCAGAGGACATTCATTTTGATTATAAAATGTAGTTCAATGATAGTTTAAAAAGAAAAAAAAAAAAAGTAGTCAATTTATTTTGGTGGAAACAAGCTGAAATGTGCAAATACATGTTTGCTGTTGTTGTTGTTATGTGCCGTTGAGTCATACCTGACTCATAGCGACCCCTCCTTGGGTTTCCGAGGCAGTATCACTACGGAAGTAGGATTGCCCAACCTTCCTTCCGAGGAGTGGCTGGTGGGTTTGAATCACCAGTCGTCTGGTTAGCAGGCAAGTGTCTTAGCCACTATGCTACCAAATACATGTTTACTACTGTGTATTTCCTTCTTTCAATGATACAAACAACCACAGCAGCTCTAAATGAAAGTCAAAAACTCTAAATGAAATGTGATATCCGATAGGTTTGTAATCATATATAGAGTTTTACATGGGGTAACACATGTAAATATATATCCCACTTCATTGTATATTCCGATAGGCTGTGCCTCAAACTCCCTGACAGCCATTCAACTCCTAGTAATGTGACACACACATTCATTGGCATCAAACATACTGTGAGTGCTATGTTTTTCTGTGATCAAGTTGAACACATGTGACCCTCACACTGTTTTGGCAAAGTGAAACCCATTGTCATTTATAGAAAGCAAACATTAAACAGTAACAATGGATTCCAAAGGAGAACAATTTACCTTTCCCCAAATTACCCATGCCCATTATTACATCACAGGAAAAGTACATTGTTGTTCAGGTCAGAGGCTGTGTTCATGTCAGCACTGCCTCCAGCTATCACCATGCTGACTGGGAGGCTGGCACAGCTCATGAGTCTTCTACTCTGTTGCGGGGCCACAGTGACCCTTGCTGTCATCAGTATCTCCTCTGTTGCTGGATGCTTCTAAACCTCTTTTGATGGCTCTTGCCATGCTACCTAGGCCTGGGGAGATTTCTTTGTTTCCAGGCAACTTGGCCCTTGTTGCCTGGAGTAGGGGGTGGCTGTGCGTAGGACAAACTCAGGTTTCTCTTGCCCTGAACAAGCAAATGTTACAGTCCTTTTCAGCTCTGCTAGATAGCCTCCTGTCCAAAAGTATTAGATTCTGCTGCATTGTAAGAAGATTTCTGCAAAGGATTTTTAAAGGCAACTCCAGCACAAGACACACTGAAGCTTTCCCTTCATGGGCATGTACTACAACTCTTTAAGCTCCACCAGTAACCCTCTTGTCCAAAGGCACTCTGCTAATACTACATGGACCCTGCTGTCTCATTGCCACTGTCTCACACTGTCTTCAGGTTTAATTCTTTTTTTCTAGGTCTAGGGGGTTCTCAGCACAGGGACACTGGATCCATGGTCCAAAGGATCCACTCTGCTCTAGACTTTTCTTCTTGATGGTAGTGAGATCCCCTTGAGTATCTATGGAATTGTTCCATAGCAGGATGGTAACACCTACCAATCCCCTAGGTGGGCCACAGTCACCTCATTTGTGTAGTCAGAGTAAAGTGTCCAATTCCTTGAAGGTTTTTTGTTTTTGTTTTTGTTTTTGTTTCAATTTTTATTGTGATTTGGGTGAAAGTTTACAAAACAAATTCACTTTTCATATAGCAGCTCACATACACTTTGTCTCATGACATTGACTGCAATTTCCCATAGTGCAACAGCCCCGTCCCACGTCCTCCTTATAGTTACCTCTTCCATGTGTCCTTCCCTCCCATGCACTCCTGCCCTCAACCTGTCTGCCTGTGTATACACAGCCCTTCTATTCTCCCATGATTGATCTCTCCAAGGAGTGTATCTACCTAATGTAAATGTTCAGCTCATATGTCTGTCTTTTGTTTGGCTGAAAGTCACAGGAGTGGGTTCAATTCCAGACATGAAGGGCAGCTAAGGACCATAGTCTCAGTGGTTTCATCAGGCTCTATCATACCAGCAAAGCTGGTTCCTTTTCTTTTTCTTTTTATGATTTTGAGTTTTGTTCCACATTGTTCTCAGACTATATCCAGCATCTTTTACATAGATCCCCCTCTGAGTGGTTGGCAGTGGTAGCTGGGCACCAGCTAGTTCTTCTGTTCTCATAGTTGTATAGGCTGAGGATTGCATAGTACCCCACTCCCCTGGACTAATTGTTTCCATTCATCTTTGGTTTTCTTCATTTTTCTTTGCTCTGGATGAAGAGAGACCCATCATTGCATCTAGATAGCCACTTGAAAGCTTTTAAGATACCAGTTGCTAATCCCCAAAGTAGTATGTGGAACAATGCTTTGTGTAATATGTTATGCAAATTGAGCATGATGTCTCCTTCAAACATGGTCCTGAGCCCACAGGTCCAATGACTCGCTCCCTCTAGGTAGCTGGCTGTGGTCAAGAAGTGACTGAAACCTTGTCCCTTGTCAGCTCTACTAAATAACTGGAAATTCTTGCAGAACATAAAAATACACTTGTAGAAACTTTGTCTGCCAACCCTATACATGATCATGGGCACACTGCTCCTTGCACTACTGTAAATAGTGCTGCAATACACATGGGTGTGCATCTATCTGTTCTTGTCCTGGCTTTTACTTCTTTAGGATATATACCTTGTAATGGAATGACTGGCTCAAATGATATATCTAATTCCAAATTATTAAGGAATTGCCATACTGCTTTCCACAGTTGTTGTATCATTTGATAGTCTCATCAGCAGTGTATAAGACTCCCAATCTCTCCACATCCTCGCCAGCATTTGCTATTTTCTGTCTTGTTGAACTTTGCTACTAGTGCTGGAACAAGATGTTACCTCATTATTGTTTTGATGTATATATCTATAATAGGTAATGATTGTGAATATTTCTTCATTTGTTTGTTGGCTACCTGAATATCCTCTTTGGTGAAGTGTCTAGTCATGTCTTCTGCACATTTTTAAATTGAATTACTCTTTCTTTTTGTGGTTGAGGTGTTGGAATTTTCTATAAATTTTAGAGATAAATCTTTTGTCATATATGTTATTGCCAAATATTTTGTCCCACTCTATAAGTTCTCCTTTGACTCTTTTGGAGAAGTCTTTGAAAGCACAAAAAAAATTAATTTTTAGAAGGTCTCATTCATCTAGTTTCTCTTCTGTTGTTTGTACATTTTGGGTTATGCTTTATAGTTTATTTATGCCATATATTAAGGCCCCTAAATTTGCCCCTAGTTTTGCCTTGAAGAATTTTATAGTTTTAGGTTTCACATTTAAGTCTTTGATCCATCTGGAGTTAGTTTTTGTGTTTGGTGTGAGGTGCAGATCTTGTTTCATTTTTCTGCATATCCAGTTTTGCTAGCACCCTTTGTTAAACAGACAATCCTTTCTTCATTGAATGGATTTCTGCCCTTTGTCAAAGATGAGCTGACCATAGGTCGATGGATCTATTTCTGGGTTCTCAATTCTATTCCATTGGTCTATGTGTCTCTCGGAAGGAAGGTTGGGCAATCCTACTTCCGTAGTGATACTGCCTCGGAAACCCAAGGAGGGGTCGCTATGAGTCGGGGCCAACTCCACGGCAAATAACAACAACAAATGTGTCTCTCGGTGTCACAATACCAGGGATTTTTGATAACTGTGGCTGTACAATTCCTGCAAGGGTTTTACATATGGTATGTGTATAGTCACAGGCAATCATTTTTTGTGAACTACAAGACCATGGCTAGAAAGACCATATAAAATCAATTAATTGCACTGTACGGCTATGAGTCAGAATTGACTGGATAGCATCTAACAACAATATGTATGTGTTAACATGTAATACTGTATTATCTCAATTTCCAAAATATAATGGAATGTAGATTTAGCATTTCTAAGGTAATTTTTTTAATTCTTGTATATATAAATATATATATACACATAACTGTGTAGATATATATAACTGATATATGTATTACTAGTATATACATTATATATATTACTGTGTGAAAGTACGTATTGTTGTTGTTAAGTGCCGTCGAGTCATTTCCGACTCATAGCGACCCAATGCACAGCAGAAACGAAACACTACCCAATCCCACGCCAGCCCCACAATCCCTGCTATACTTGAGCCCATCATTGCAGCCACCGTGTCAATCCATCTCGTCGAAGGCCTCCCCCTCTTTCGTTGACTCTCCACCCTACCAAGCATGACATCCTTCTCCAGGGAATGGTCCCTTCTTACAACATGACCAAAATAGGTGAGACGAAGTCTGGCCATT
>NW_006921973.1:2099483-2102786 GCF_000298275.1 Orycteropus afer afer
AAACATAAAATTTATTTTATTTTAGTAACAAATATAATCCATACACCTATCTTCTTCCTGGAATTTAGTGTCTTACTGAAAAAAAAAAAAAAAAATTACAATGCCAAATGAAATCAGTGGTTTTGGATATCTACCTCTTTAAACACAATTCTTATTGCTGCTGTTTGGTACCACCAAGTCAGCTCCGACTCATAGTAACCCTATGTATAGCAGAATGAAACACTGCCTGGTTCTGAGCCATCCTCACAATCTTTGCTATACTTGACTTAGAACTTGCTAAACTTGTTAAGTTATATTTAAAAATTTTCCTCTTCAATCAAAATAGAAAGTAAGGAGGACAGTAAATGCCTACAATAGATAGCAATTGAAATTTTATCTACGAATCATGGCTAAGAAAAAAGTTATTGAAGGTTTATTGGAGGCCAGAATGTTTTATCCATGAAGAGTCCCTCCAGGAAACACTGTGAAATACGCTTGATGTAGATACTGAATCCTTTCTGTGAATAAGTGAAATATTTTATTCCCATAGACTTTCACTAGCAGAAGTATGAAAAGACTAAAGCACTAGCAAATAATCCAGGAAAATAATAATTATACAAACAGTATGAAATCAAGTAAAATGTATGTAAATTTCTTCTTAGAGTCCCTTTTCAGATTCACTTTCATATAGACTATTCCCCCCCCGAGGTTCTTTTATTCTGCAGATAGATGACTGAACATTTACATCTTTTTCAATGTATTTAACAAAAGATAGAGTTGCCTTGGTATCATGCAATCAGATTATCCAAACATTTGGGATAGAAAATTTCTTTATGAAAAATAATTGCTGCTATTTTGCTGTTACAGTGTGCAATGAACTGAAGTACTTTTATACATTTCTATTTTTGGTCATAATAAGAAAGCCATCTAGAAAATATTTGGGGACATTGAGATTAAAAGACTAAATTTCAGCAGGATGCAAAGGAACAGACTTGAAGGGCATCTATAGCATTTCAATATCTATAAACCTTTTTTAAGTGGACCCTAAAGAACTGAAAAGTGTTTTTTTTTTTTTTTTCCGTGCAAATTCTTTAGATTGACGTTCCTACACAATTTTTAAATGAAATTCCTGAAATTCAACCTTTTCATCTTTTCAAATTTGCTTATGTATTACCAGTGTATTGACTGGGGGAGCAGGAAAATAAAAATATATGTTAAAGTGATAGAAACATCAGTTATGTTCATTTGATTCAAGGCAAGCTAGAATTTGAAGAGAAGAATATATTTAAGGAGGGAGGCTTGCAGTAAAGTACCAAGTTTTATATATTCAGACGTAACATTTAATAACTGAAGCAGATCATCTTTTAACATGTTCATCTCTATTCTATAAGATTATTTTGCATAATAATCATGAAATATTCATCTGTAAGTTTTTCTTACTGTGGTGGCTTGCTTGTTGCTGTGATACTGGAAGCTATGCCACCAGTATTTCAAATACCA
This sequence comes from Orycteropus afer afer, assembly GCF_000298275.1. Taxonomy (NCBI): domain Eukaryota; kingdom Metazoa; phylum Chordata; class Mammalia; order Tubulidentata; family Orycteropodidae; genus Orycteropus; species Orycteropus afer. Next base: position 2,100,963 of record NW_006921973.1, read on the forward strand.
GCAAAGTCACCCATGATGGAGATATTTTAGCCCAGCTTCCACATGAAGACAGACTAGGAAGGAGGACCCAGTGATCTTCTTCTGAAAAAATTGGCTAGTGAAAACTTTAAGAATAGCAGTGGGACATTATGTGGTATAGTGTTGGAAGATAAATCCATCAAATTAAGGCACTCAAAATATGATTGTGGAAGAGCTGCCTCCTCAAAGTAGAGTTGACCTTCATGACATGGAGTAAAACTTTCAGACCCATCATTAGCTGATGTGGCATGACTCAAAATCAGAAGACACAACTTTAAACATCCATTAACAACCAGAACCTGGAGTGAATAAAGTAAAAATCTAGAAGAATTGGAAATAATTAAAAATGAAATGGACTTTATAAAGATTGATATCTTAAACATTAGTGAGTTAAATTGACTGGTATTTGTCATTTTAAATCAAAACACAAGAAGGACAGATTAAAGAGTGGTGTCACATTTACAGTCTAAAGGAACATTTCAGGATATATCTTGGAGAGCAATGCTGTCAGTGGTAGGTTAATGTCCATGCGCTTACAAGAAAGATCAATTACTATGACTCATTTTCAAATGTATTCACTAACTACTAATGCTAAGGATGAAGAAATTAATATTTTTACCAATAGCTCTCTTCTGAAATTGATCAAACATGCAATCAAAATGCATTGATAATTAATGGTGAGTGGCATGTGAAAGTTGGAAACAAAAAAGAAGGATCAGTAGTAGGTAAATATGGCCTGATAGAATTTTGAAAGACAAATAACTTGTTCATTGCAAAATCTTTATTCAACACCATATACAGTGACTGTACTCACGGGCTTCATGGTGTGGAATACACAGAAATCAAATAGAAAACTTGTGGAAAGACACAATGGAGAAGCTCAATATTACCAGTCAGAACAAGACCAGGAGCTGACTGGAGAACAGACCATCTATTGCTCTTATGACAATACAAGCTGAAGTTGAAGAAAATTAAAACAAGTCCACAAGAAGCAAAGTAAGAGCTTTTCCCACCTGAAATTAGAGGTGATTTAAAGGATGGATCTGATGTTTTAAACATTAAAAACCAAACAACAAATGTGTTGTGGGATGACATCAATGATATCATTTATGTAGAAGGAATATGTCATTAAAAGACAGGAAAGAAAGAAAACAACAAAATTTAAACCAAAAGAAGCTCTGAAATGTGTTCTTGAACATACACTAGCTAAAGTAAAAGAAGGAAATGATGATGTACAGAAACTGAATAGAGGAGTTCAAAGAGTAGATCAGAAAGACAAAGTAAAATATTACAATGAAATGTAGAAAAACTGACACTAGAAAATCAAAAGGGAAGAGTACACTTGGCATTTCTCAAACTGAAAGGATTGAGGAAAAAACTTAAGGGACATATTGTAATATTGAAGGATTCTATGGGCAAAATCTTGAACAATGCAAGAAACAACAAAAGAACATGGAAGGAATAAAAAAACTAAGTGTACTAAAAATAATTTTTAGACCTTCAGCTGTTTCAGAAGGTAGCATATGATCAAGAACCAATTGTATTTGAAGAAGAAAGGCACACTGAAGGCAATGGTAAAAACAAGGCTCCAGAAAATGATGGAATACCAAATGAGATGTTTTAAAAAATGGATGCAACACTGGAAGTACTCACTCATCTATGCCAAGAAATTTGGAAGACAGCTAGTTGGTCAACTAACTGGATAAGGTTCATAGTTGTGCCCATTTGGAAGAAATATGATTCAACAGAAGTGGAAATTATTGAACAATATCTTTAATGTCACATACATATAAATTTTTTTTTTTT
>NW_006921973.1:2110382-2119920 GCF_000298275.1 Orycteropus afer afer
ATTGGTTTCCCTTTTCTTTGTTGAAGAGGGTCTGTGCAATCCTTCTGCCTAGTCCGCCATCTTGCCCCGCCTCACATATAAAATTTTGCTGCAGATAATCCAAAACAGTTGCCACAGTACACAGACAGGAACAGCCAGAAATTCAAAGTGGATTCAGCAAAGGATGTAGAATGAGTGATACCACGGATGATTTCAGATGGATCTTGGCTGAAAACAGCCTACCAGAAAGATATTTACCTGTGTTTTATTGACTATGGAAAGACACTCAACTGTTTAGATCATAACAATTTATGGATAACATGGGAAGCATGAGGATTCCAGAACATTTCATTATGCTCATGCTGAACCTGTAAATAGAGAAGTAGTTGTTTGACAGATCAAGGGGATTTGTGAGGTTAAAATCAGGTAGAGCTTACATCAGGATTGTGTCCTTTCAAGATACTTATTTGATTTGTATGCTGAGTGAATAATCCTAGAAGCAGGACTGTATGAAGAAAAACATAGCATCAGGATTGAAAGAAGATTCATTATCATTCAGCAATATGCAAATGATACAAACTTACTTGTTGAAATTGAAGAGAACATACATGAAACACTACTGGTGAAGATCAAAGACTACAGCCTTCACTATGGGTTACACCTCAGCATAAAGAAAAGAAAAAAAAATCACTTAATAGATCAATAACTACAACATGAGCAAATCTGCTGTAAAAGACCTATTTAAAGTTTTTAAAATCAAATATTGCACTTTGAGGACTAAGGCACACCTGACCCAAGCCATGATATTTTCAGTCACCTCATATGCATGTAAAGGTTAGACAATGAATAAGGAAGATCAAAGAAGAATCAATGCATTTACATGATGGTGCTGGCAAAGAATATTGAATATAATATGGGCTAGTAGGAGAACAAACAAATCTGTCTTGGAAGAAGTATAGCCAGAACACTGCATAGAAGTAAGGATGATGAGACTTCATCTTGTGTACTTTGGATGTGTAATCAGGAAAGACCATTCACTGAAAAGATATAATGTTTGGTAAATTAGAGCAGGCTCCATGATCCTGGATGTAGGTCTTGCACTGAGGGGAGTGAAATTCTAGAGGACCCTGTAAGAGGGAAGCTCTGGTTGATCACAGTGAAAGGTGAAGTCATATAGCCTGGTTATTCTCCAAAACAAAACAAAGTCTTGGAGGGTTTGTTTCCTCCAAGCTACTTTCTCCAAAAGAACTATCTTCTGTATAATGGGTTGTTCATAGAATTAACGTAACTGGACTCTTCGCAGTAATTGACTCATCAGAGTGATGACTTGCCATCAGTAAATCTTTGCTATTATTTCTATGATTTTATATTCTAAAAAAAAAAAAATAATAATAATCAGACTAATGGATGCTGTGAAAACAGAAAATCTTCCATTTCTGTGTATTGTCAATTTTTACATAATTATCTGTGGTTTGGAACAAAACTGTATCCATAAGTCAGGAGAGGGTGTAATGACTATGGAGAGTTTTACATAGTGAAGTATTTATTTTATTGAGATCTGTATATTATTTAACAAACCTTTACATATAAACCAAAAATGAAAAAACAAAACAAAACAAAACAAAAAAACATTGCCATCAAGTTGATTCCCAAAATAAGGGATTGATATATTTTGCCACTCCTCGGAAGGAAGGTTGGGCAATCCTAATTCCGTAGTGACACTGCCTCGAAAACTCAAGGAGGGGTCGCTATGAGTCGGGGCCGACTCGACGGCAAACAACAACAACAACATATTTTGTTTAAACTAATGAATTTTGTAAGAGGAGGAATATATTGGAGCCATTCCTTCTAAATGAAATGCTTGTGCTAGATTCAAAGAATGACTTACACATAGAATGACAAGAGAAATTACTTAAATTGTGTTGCTACCTGTTTCTAATCACTTTCTTTTCAAAGTTTATTTCCAATCTACTGTTTTAACCTAAGAGCATCTAATTGTAGAGGGACTGTAGACAAGGAGCTCTGGTGGTGTATTGCCTAAGGCATTTGACTGCTAACCAGAAGGCTAGCTGTTCAAACCCACCAACCACTCCTCAGAAGAAAGGTTGGGCAATCTACTTCTGTAGTGATACCACCTCGGAAACCGAAGGAAGGGTCACCATGAGTCCGATCTGACTTGACTGCAGTAAGTTTGGTTTTTTGAGACAAGGAAGCCTCCCTGGTGGTTCAGTGGTAAAGCATATGGCTAACTTGTAATTGATTGGAAGAGATCCACATTTGTACCCATTCCAAAGAAAGATGAGCCAAGAGAATGTGGAAATTATCAAACAATATCATTAATATCACACACAAGTAAAATTTTACTGAAGATAATTCAAAACAGGTTGCAACACTGTATCCACAGGGAACTGCCAGAAACTCCAGCTGGATTCAGAAGAGGATGTGGAATGAGGGATTCCATTGCTGATGTCAGAGGGATCTTGGCTGAAAGCAAAGAATACCAGAAAGATGTTTACTTGTGTTTTATTGATTATGCAAGGGCATTTGAGTGTGTAAATCATAACAAATTATGGATAATGTTGTGAAGAATAGGAGTTTCAGAACACTTAATTTAGCTCATGTGGAATGTGTACATAGACCAAGAGGCAATTATTCAAAAGGAACAAGGGGTTACTGCATGGTTTAAAATTGGAAAGGTGTGTTTCAGGCCTGTATCTTTTCACCATACTTAATCAATCTGCATGCTGAGGAAACAACCTGAGAAGCTGGATTATTTGAAAAAGAACACACCAGCAGGATTGGTGGAAAACTCATAAACGACCTGTGCTATGTAGATGATACAACTTTGCTTAGGTAAAGTGAAGTAGACTTAAAGCACTTACTGATGAATATCAAAGATTACAGCCTTCAGTACCGAGTATGCCTCAACATAAAGAAAACATATCTTTGGAACTGGACCAATAAGCAACATCATTATAAATAGGGACAAAATTGAACTTGTCAGGGATTTCACTCTACTGGGATCCACCCATGAATGCAGCAGTCAAGAATCAGATGATGTATTGCAGTGCATAAATCCGTAGCAAAATACCTCTTTAAAGTGTTAAAGAGCAAAGATGTCACTTTGAAGACTAAGGTGAACCTACTCCAAGCCATGGTAATCTCAATAGCCTCTGTAATATTGATATGATTTTTGCTTTATATATAGTTAAAGGAGTTAGAATATTTATTAAATCCACTTATTTCATCGAGGCCACTTCAAACAACTGGCTCAAAAATTCCTAATAGTTTAAAAGCCAATTCTCACAAATTAGTATGAGTTGGCTTCCGAATATCATTGATTCTAAGATTCCTGCTTGAGGAACTACACATTCAATGACACTGTTTTCTGAGATGAGGAACATGGTGAAGTAAAAAAGTTTGGTGCACAGTGAGTACCAAGATTTCCTTGGTAATATTTTAGATATAAATACTCATTAGGCATAGCTCCTGCTTTACAATTTGCTATATGAATTTTGAATTCAGAAAGATGTCAAGAATAGAGATGAATTTCGGAGAAAGTAGCATGTAAATGGCATTTATAACCATTAGTGCAGATAAAAAAAATGACAAGGACAAAGAGTAGAGAAGTGGATCTAGGTCATAGCACTGTTCTATTCCAATGAAAGGAGAGAAATATCCTTCACAGTTATATAAGAAGAAACAAACAGGGAGGAAAGAGAAACATCAGTAGAGATTGATGTCCAGGAAAATAAACAAAGTAGCTCAAAAGAGGGAGTAAACAGCTATATCAAATGCAGATGAAGTGACTGTAAGATGAGTACTAGGAATTGAACATTATATATAGCAACATCAAAATCATTGGTGATTTTGGTAAGAATTGCTCTTGTGCAGTGGTGGGTGAGTGTGGTAAAATGAACTACTTTATACAACCTTTCATCTTGATTCTTTGGAAAAACAGCTTTGGAGATTTTTCCTCTAAGCATAGAGTGTCTATTCTAGAAGTTCTGTTACTTTTGTCTAGGGTGATTGATATTTCCTGAGTAAGCTGAAAACAACTTGACATTTTGTCTGGCCCTGGGTTGCAGTCTGCTTTGTGATTAGTATGTACCTTGCAGTGAATGGTCAATACACTCATGCAAATGAACTGTTTATGAGCTATGCAAATGAGGTGACTATATCTTACTATGCAAATGAAATGTCTGTGGCCTACCAAGAGAGGATTAATCAGTTTGTGATACTAATAGGAGGGGCCATGACTCGAAACTTCTAAAGAATTGTGTGTGTGTGTGTGCATACTTATATACAGCCAGCCTCACAGACCTCACAGACAACCACTCATCTGTCAGTTTGTCATACTGTGGTGGCTTGCATGGTGCTGTGAGGCTGTGAGGATGGAGGCTATGCCACTGGTATGAATGCTGGACAATGAATAAGGAAGACTGAAGAAGAGTTGATGCTTTTGAATTGTGGCTTGAACGAAGAATACAGAAAATACCATGGACTTCCAGAAAACTGAACAAATATGTCCTGGAAAACGTGCAGCCATAATGCTCCTTGGAAGCGAGAATGGCCAGACTTCCTCTCATGTACTTTGGTCATATTGTCAGAAGAAACAAGTGCTAGAGAAGGAAGGTTATCATGGCTAGTAAAGCAGAGGGTCAGTGAAAAAGGCAATTATCCTTAATGAGATGGATTCATACAGTGGCTGCCACAAAGGGTGCAACCATAAAAAGGATTGTGAAGATGACTGAGGACCTAGCAGTGTTCCATTCTGTTATACATAGAGTCACTATGAATCTGAGCCAACCCGATGGTAACTAAAAACAACAGCTTCACAGAGGTTTTCAGGCAGAAAGAAGAAGGACAAGAAACAGCAGGAAGAAGAGAAAGGAAGAAAGAATACAGACGAAGCAGAGAGAGAGAGAGAGGAGACAAGGAACCTCTTAAAAGACTATAATATGAACAACAGGTATACCACTGAAGAAAGGGCATGGCATCAGAGCTGGCAGTCCCAAAAAAGCAGGGCCAAGAGGAACTGAGTGAGCTGAACTGCACTAAAGAAAAAGACTTTGCCTACATGTTTCCTTTTCCAGATCCTGAGTTATAGCATGTTGATCATGATCCTAAATTGTACCCTGCTTCCTTAGTAAACCATTTATCTTTAATATGGTCTATAAGTTCTGTGTGGCCATTATAATGAATTATAGTACCAAAAAAAGAAGTGGAGAGTGACGTGAAAGGGATGGCTTTTGTCAGAATTGGTAAAATGTTTGGAAGGTGACAGTATTTCTGACCACCACCTCATGAAAATCAGCTTGGGTTAATCCTGGTCATTAACACTCCTAAATTTAGACAGGTTGTAACACTGTTACTATGGCTACCACTTTACAGCAAGAAAGCATGATTGAAATGCTATCATAGGAGATAGAGAAAATAAATAAAGACAATTATTTGGAGTCCCTTTACTATAAAGGGGAGCTGAGAAAAAAGATGAAGGCTAAAGGGAGATAGATATAGAATCAAGATGAGTTAAAATTTTAAGACAGGAAATAATATGTTTGCAAGTTATTTTAAAAATGTTGGAGTATATCTTTAGTATTTTTCAAGATTGTTGTATCTGTGCAGTGTGTTAATTTTCTTAAAATTACATGGGATGAAGCTCCTGTATCTTATATAAACAACATACGATTAGAATCTCTACAATGATAGGAACACCAGGACTCTTCTACTATAGGGTTCAACAAGGTATGTCATATGAGCCAAAGTTTCGTTTGTAAATAAGGTTTCATTGTCCAGTGAAATATGTCATTTGACTCCTCAGCTGTTTCCACGGGTAGTGATTGTAGACCCTTGCAAAATGCAATCCCTGACAATTCCAATCTTCTCTTCAATTATCATAATGTTACTTAGGATTTTTGTAAGTTGGAAGGATATTTCTTTATGTTGAGGTGTAATCCATACTGAAGGCTGTAGTTTTAATCTTCATCAGTAAATGCTTCAAATCTGTGTTAGGCTGGGATCTTTAGAGAAGCAAAATCAGTAAAGCTTATAGAGAGAGAGAGAGAGAAAGAGAAATTTATTTTACGAAAATAGCTCACACAGTTATAGAAGCTCCTAAGTCCCAAGTTCTTGGATAAAATGTCAAGCTGGAGGCTTTTCCCAACTCACTCAGCCACGGGGACTAAAGAGCTCAAGGTTGGCAGACACTACCAGATGCTGATTCCAACAAATGATGAATCCAAGATCTCCAGTCCAAATGGTGGATTATTCGCTCACAGACAGTTGTAGGCAGCATAACAGGATCCAAATCCATAGAAGAGTGTCTCTTTTATCAGGATGTCCATAAATATACTGCAAGCAGGCCACAACCCTAGGGGAAGACACTTTCTTTTTTATTTTATTTTATATTTTTTATTTTAAGAGCTTGTTTTACATTCAATGTAACATGCACATTTAGTTTCATTCCCCATTCACCATGGCCAACCCTAACCCAGTCTCCTCCCCTCCCTGTCCTGTAACCCTCCCCCTGTGCCCCTCATATTTATGCACTCCTTGTTTGTCCTGCATTTCCTCAATTTAAATGTTGGTCCTCTGATGTCCCATGGTCTATTGCTCTAAGGGATGTATTACCATAGAGTAGGTGGGTGCGTCATCCTGGGTTAAGTGGTCTGCATGTACATCTTGTTAACTATTGTTAACCTCAGATGGCCGCTTGAAAGATTTTAAGACCCCAGTCTCTACTCAGCAATGTAGGATACGGAGCAACACTTTTATGTATTGTGTTGTGTGAACTGAATCTGGTGTCCCCAAGTACTATAGTCCTGAGACAGTAGATCTATTGGATCTCTCTCCGATAGTGTCTGGTTGTCTGTAAGGGATCACTCTGTGTCTGCCTTCTACTGTTTCTATAAGGACTTCAGGTATTTTGTATGACAGATATCTGTGCAAGATTAGCTTCAGCTGAATCTATCCTTGGTTTAGAATATACTCCTGTTCACTGACCGCAGTCTGATCATCTCAGATCATCTTTATGTGTTTATCTGTATAGCTTAGTGTCTGGTGTTAATGGCAATGTGGTATTGTGGACACATTGGTTGGTATTAACATCTGTTGTCTATCTCTTATGTGTACAATTCGGTGTCCTCTAATTTCCTAATGTTATCATGGTGGTCAGAAATCAGTCCCATATATCCCTTCCCCTACCCATGTCAGTGTGTAGGCCCCAACTAGCCCAACATTAATTAATCCCTCCCCTTCCTTCCCCATCCTGGTAACCTACTAAGTGAGTTCCCTTTCCCAAGCAAAACCAATGGATTTACTGCTCCAAAAATATACATCTGATCCCATCAAGAGGCCAACCCACATCACAATTGCTTAAACCACACAGAACTGTGGTCCAGCCAAGCTGACACAGCTCTATCACAGTCCACCCCCTTGTCACATTGGCAGTTTTACACATCTTCTTAACCATATACAATATCTAAATAAGGACAATTACAAAGTTATATTTGCGCCTAACGTAATATGCTAACATGCGAGCAACTAAAATGCATTAACCTTATTTACGTTTCACAGTTCATAACAGAAGGAAACAAAAATATTTGATGCACATATACAATACAGAAATAAAACCATCACCATCCTCATTTCTGCAACTGGCCACATGGTCACAGCTGATATTCAAAACTATTTTCTTTTACCACCCATTCTGTATTCCCCTTGCCCTCGGCAAGCACCTCAGCTGGTTGTGGTTCTTTACCTGGTGGGTGACACAAACCTTCATTCCTGAAGTGTCTGTGCCATGAGTAGTCATATCAGAATGGGGTTGCTGTAATTTTCCATTGACAAACCATGGGGCATGGTAGTACTAAGAGACATCCTAAAGAATCTCCTATATTCCAGCCATATTCTTCTTTACCTCCATTACGTAATGTCAATCCAATTTTCTCTTGGTAATCAGGATGTATCACATCAGATAGTACAGTAATGCCCTTCTTTGTCTGTTGATCCAGAGACAGGAGGAAGACAAAATGGCTGGGTGGCATTCTTAATTTCCAGTTCAATGCAATCAGTATTGTGTCTCCAGGTGGGAGTGTGCTTCCCTTTGGGACTAAGATCTCCAGACCTGAAGAGCATAGGGTAGCTGGGACAGGAAGCAAAACTTTTTTGAGTGGATCACTAGGGGTAATAGTGAGTGGTATTACTCCTGTTTCCACCCCTTGGTTCTGGACCTGTGAATCCTGGCTATTGAAGAAACAGCATTGTATATTGGACTTTGGTTTAGAGTATTTACAGCCTCTTAGAGAACATTGCCTCAACCCTTCAAGGTATTGCCACCTAGCTGGCACTATAATTGTGTTTTCAGTAGGCCATTCCATTGTTCTATCAAGCCAGCTGCTTCAAGATGATGGGGAACATGGTAAGACCAGTGAATTCCATGAGCATAGGTCCATTGCTGCACTTCATTTGCTGTGAAGTGAGTCCCTTGATCTGAAGCAATGCTGTGTGGGATACCATGATGGTAGATAAGGCATTCTGTAAGTCCACAGATGGTAGTTTTGGCAGAAGCATTGTGTGCAGGGAAGGTGAATCCATATCCAGAATAAGTATCTATTTCAGTAAGAACAAAATTCTGTCCTTTCCATGATGGAAGTGGTGCAATGTAATCAAGCTGCCACTAGGTTGCTTGCTGATCACCCCCAAGCAATGGTTCCATATTGCGGACTCAGTGTTATTCTATGCTACTGCCAGATTGGGCACTCAGTAGTGGCAGTAGCCAAATCAACCTTGGTAAGTGGGAGTCCATGTTGGTGAGCCCATGCATAACCATCATCCCTGCCACCATGACCACTTTGTTCATGAGTCCATTGAGAAATGACAGGAGTAGCTGGGGAAAAAGATGGCTGGTTTCCACTGAGCATGTCATCCTATCCATCTGATTGTTAAAGTCCTCTGCAGAAGTCACCTTTTGGTGGGCATTCACATGAGACACAAATCTTTACTCCTTTGGCCCAGTCAGAGAGCTCTATCCACATACCTCTTCCCCATACATCCTTGTCATCAATTTTCCAATCACGCTCTTTCTAAATCCCAGAACATCTGGCCATACCATTAGCCATAGCCCATGAATCTGTATGCAGTCGCACATCTGGCCATTTCTTATTCCATGTAAAGTGAACAGCCATATGAACAATTTGAAGTTCTAGCCATTGGGAGGATTTCCCTTCAGCACTGTCCTTCAAGGAAGTCCCAGAAATGGGCTGTATTGCCATTGCTGTCTACATTTGAGTTGTGCCTGCATATCACACAGAACAGTCTGTAAACCAGCCACGAGCTTTCTCTTCTTCAGTCAACTGATCATCAAGAACTCCCCATGAGACCATATGTGCAGACTGGGAGAGGGAAGGTAATGTGACTGCAGTGGAGACCATAGACATTTGGGCGACTTTCTCATGCAATTTACTTGTGCCTTCAGGTCCTGCTTGAGACCAATCTCTGATATATCACTTCCATTTAATGATGGAGTGCTGCTGTGCACATCCAACTTTATGACTCT
>NW_006921973.1:2121801-2122832 GCF_000298275.1 Orycteropus afer afer
ATTGATGCTTTGGGTCTCCTGGAATAAGTGTCAGTTAATAGCCAGTGTCCAGTAATCCCCAAAAAGTCTGATTATTTTCTTTTCCCCAGTGAACAGTCACTCTCATAAAAGCTCTCAGATTCCTTTGGGGAAGGTTAGGAGAATGACTGACATTATAAATTATTGGCAATGTAGTGGGGTGTTTCCTCAAAGGGACCCAACTTTCCCTTCATTCAAAACGTTGTGGGTCTGTAAAGTGACTAAAGTCTGGGAATTGATTGAGAGGCTGTGACTCTGTATTCTGGCAATTCAAACAAGGCTGTTGTTCACGTGACCTAGAATTCTTCTGTCTATACAGATCAAGTAAATATTTAATAGGTTTGCCATGTATTTCAGACTAGGAACACCATGACTAACTAGCCAATACCATAATTCCACATGAGTCAGACTATTATGATTACTGTTCCTAGTCTGCTGTCAATTATGGTAACCATGCCCACCTTGCCTTTGGTGATAACTGCTGCCACTTGGCCCCTACTATCAAGGGGTTCAAACAGCCCCATTGTAGTTAAGTGTCTTAGTTCAATTAGGGCTGTTCCCACTGTCAAATCTGGCTTACATAAAATAGCAATCACAGCAGTCTTCAAGGATGCTGAAGATCCCTTCACAAATTTATTCCTCATTGTACTGGTGAAAGGCATGTCTTCTGGACGCTCCATTTCTAGCTCTAGGAGTCTAATCTGATAAATCCATTCTAACAGGCCAATTTCCCTAAGCCTCTGGATACCTTCTTCTACATTATACCAAGGCAGGTCTGATACTTCAGCTTGATTTAAGGTAGGCCACCGCATAATCCATACTTTAGTAAGCCAACCAAATAAACTATTAGATCCTTTCCTATCCTCTTGAGCTGAAACACAGAATGAAGGATTTGTGCCTAGTGGGCCTTAATCAGTAAACTCAGACTGATCCAATGTTACATTCTTTGTACCATTATCCCACACCCTCAGTAGCCATTCCCATACATATTCTCCAGGTTTCTGTCTGTACAT
>NW_006921973.1:2135310-2136417 GCF_000298275.1 Orycteropus afer afer
CTGTGAAAAATGCTAAATTATGTTCTGTGGGAGAATCAGTGATAAATATGAAATGATTCCTGCTCTCAAATATGTGTCTATTGGGAGAAGTAAAACATGGACACAAATAACTAAACGGCAATAGAAAGTGATTAGAGCCACTAGAGAGTAATAAATTAAGTCCTATTAAAGCACAAATGAAGAGTCTATTTCTAGTTAGTGAGGGATAGAAAGGCATAGAGATGGGTGTTATTTCATTTTAAGGATAGATAGAGATTTGAAAATATGGAGTTGGGTAGATGACGATGTGTGGAATTACTTAATGCTTTGTAGAAAAGCATATTGGCAAAAGAAATCAAGGAGTGTGACTACATGCTATTAGGTAATTTTAGCCTGAAAATAGCCTAAGAGTAGAGGAATTGGTTATATCAGCTGCAAACAAATATCACATGGCATCAATGATTAGGCTCTACTTATTTGTCATCCTCTGGTCACTTGCATTGTTATGATGTTATTTTGATGCTGAAAGCTATGCACTGGTATTTCAAATACCAGCAGGGTCTCCTGTGGTGGATAGGTTTCAGTGGAGCTGCAAGACTGAGACACACTAAAAAGAAAGGCATGATATTCTGTTTATGAAAATTAGCCATTCAAAATGCCACGAATCACAACAGAATTTTGTTCGATACAGTGTTTTAAAGTGAACACCTAAGGTTAGAAGAAACTCAAAATACACATTGGCCACAACAACGGACTTGAGTACACCAAGGATCATGAGGATGGCACAGGTCCCGGCAGTGCTGAGTTCTGTTGTAAATGGATTCAAAATGAGTCAGAATTGACTGGACAGCAAATAACAACAACAAATTAGGCCAACAAATTTATCTCATTCTACGGTATCAAAGAAAAATTACATTATTTGAACTGAGCTTTAGGGAATTTACTGGATGTTGCAGTGAGAAAATACAGGCAGTGTGGGAACAAGCTAAAATTGTTTTTATGATAATTCAGGCAAGATGAAACAAATGCCTGAAGAGAAATTTTTAAAAAAAGGACCAGGTTCGAGGGGTAATTGTCCTTTATAGAACATGGACTTTTAATTTTAATGGCTGGGTTGTCACAGAAATG
>NW_006921973.1:2137095-2138751 GCF_000298275.1 Orycteropus afer afer
TTTTTTTTTTTTTTAACATTTATGGGAAACTGTATGTTCAACAAACTAAGAGAGAGGAAAGGGAAAGAAAGGTGAAGGTGAGACATAGTGAGGGAAGGAGGAAAAGTAAGTGAGAGTGAGAACCAGAGAGAGAGAGTGTGTGTCAATGTGTGTGTTTATGTATATGAAAGGCAGAGCAGAGGTGTGGGAAATTCAGGGGTGGGGAGGGGTCAGTGGAATAACAGATAAATTTTTCTTTCTTCCTTTCCTGCCCGTTTTCTGGAATTTACCTGCGAATGAGCTGACCAAGTATATGTAAACAACTACATATTGTTTCATTTGTCTTCAGTTCAAAGTTTATTGATGAGTCACTGAATTATTTATTTTCATATCTGAATTTTGCATTTCAAAGACATGGTCTAAAAGTATATTTTTTTCTATCAAACTCCTGATGACAGAGAGATATTGTTAAAATAAAGGAGTTAAAAAGAAAGAAAAGATCTACCTTAACTGTATTTCTTTTACAGAATAGAGAGTTTAATGTATGTTAAAATTAATAATATGAAAAAGTAAATATAGTTTATAAACAGTCTGAAATTAAGAGTGGTTTTGTGCGTGGACAAACAAATTATGCTTTCAAGGTGAATATAGGTTTTCACATGGACTAAATCTTTATGGAAGTAGATTGCCCTGTCTTCCTTCCACAGTGTGGCTACTGAGTTTGAACCTACAACCATCTGGTTAGCAGTCAAGTACCTTAGGCACTGTGCCACCAGAGCTCTTAAAATTAATAATATGATTTAAAAGAAAAAGAAAAAGAAAAACATAGTTAACATAGTTTATACATTGTCTGAATTTTAGAGGGATTTAGTGTGAGGATGAACAAAATATGCTTTCAAGGAGAATGTAGATTTTCACATGGACTAAAAGTTTTCTGCCAAGAGACATCTAACTCTTAAAAGGGAATAGAGATTGCACCTTTTAAAACTCAGTACTAGAGTCACAGATGATCTTCACTTTAAGCTAAATTGGATTTTTTGTGTTCTAATATTGATACTTAAAATTTGTATCACAATACATATATCCCACAGGTTTCCTTTATCCTCTCCAGCTGATAATTTTCATAGCATGTAAAAAATGAGGCAGGCAAACAGACACGTTTACATTTAGAAAACTATAGATGGAAATAATAAAAAATCATAATCCCATGATCATTATTTTTTTCAATGTACTACAAGAAAAATGTAAAAAAATTGTAGTAAAAAGTAGTCAGTCAATTGGAACTTCTACCATCAGCATTATTCTTCTCCAGGGACAAATATTAATTTTTCTTTGTGATCATTTATGTATTTTCTGCACTGTTGAATTGCAGAAATGTCTATTTATTTGAAATTTCTATAAGTGTGGTTGTTAAGGTCATGTGTCAACTTGGCTGGGCCTGGTTTTGAATGACTGGGTAGCTGGATGTAGTGATTCCCCATGATGAGATTGGTAATCAACTCCATGGTGAAATTTTCTATGACCAGCTGAGTAGCTGCCTCAGGGATGTGGTCTGCTTCCAGTATATATGAAGATGTTGAGACTGTTTCTGGACTTGAACTAGTGGCTTGCTGTATTGCTTGATAATCGTGGGACTGTCCCATTCTACTTGTTGGCTTTGGGTTTGTCAGCCTCCGT
>NW_006921973.1:2140656-2163033 GCF_000298275.1 Orycteropus afer afer
GAGCCTTGTTCTTTGCTAATTCTCTCATTGAAGCTTCGACTTCCTCCTTCAGTACCATTGGTTGTAGATCATATGCCACTTCCTGAAATGGATGAAGACATTTGTATAGTTATATGATATTATATAGTAATATGATATTACAGCTCAAGATGGATTCAGGGATTCAAACAATTAGACTTGAGATTCTGTCTCTGCCCAGGCTTTGATATCTTGGGTCAGTTTCTAAATCTTCCTCTGACTTAATGACTTCAGTGTAAAATAAGGATAATGCTAGTAGCAACCTCATAAATTATTCTCAAAGATAAAATGAGATGCCACATATAAAATGGATAACGCTGTGAAGGGCACATAGTTGGTCATCTATAAATGTTAGCTATTGTTCTTTTCCGCTTCAGTGAGGGAGTTAATTATGAAAAAAACTCAGACTTTCTTGATTTTTAACTCATAGAAGTTGAACCTATTCTCAAGTGTTAAAATAATCATCTACTTTGTTGTTAGATAGCATCATTGACAAACTAGGAAGCACTTGTTTCTTACAATTTATCCTCATAGACAAAAATAAAATATATTCTCATAGTATAAAATACACACAGAAAAATATACAAATAATTTATAATATCAATAGGGATAAGTACAATAACAAAAGAGAATAGAAAGTGCCAGTGGTTGGGTCATTTTAGATAATGTATCTAAGAAAGCATTTGGTATGGAGGCAACTGAGGAGAACCTGACTGGAGAAAGAAAAGGCAGAATTGCACCTATTATCCGGGAAAAGGAAAAAAAAAAAGTAATATAGCTTTGAAGAATATGTGTAACATACTATACTTGGTAGCCTTCCAAAATTAGGATACATTTGAAACATTCTGTCGCTAGAAGTTTTGGTTAATCAAACCAGAAGGAAATTAAACCATCTAAAACGTCTTTATTTTGCTGAAAGGTCAAAGCTATAGCCTCTCCTTAACTAAGTTGTTAATTTTTGAGCATCAAAAAGAGAAAGTTACACTAACGGACAGTGCAGAATTATTCAAATTTTTTGAAAGGTGGATACAACCAAACAGTCATTAGCAGAAATGAATAAACAAAATGAGGTACACAGATATAATGGAAGAGTCTTCAGTCATAAAGAGAAATGAGGTCCTGATACATGTTACAATGAGATTGAACCTTATATAACATTATGGTAATTACATTAGACACAAAGTGTTAAATACTTTATGATTCCACTTATATGAAATACCTTCAACAGGCAAATGCATAAAGACTAAAGGAAATTAGTGGTTACCTAGGCCTGTGAGAAGGGAATTGGGGAGTTATTTCTTAAATGGGTATTGGATTTTGAAGTATGTAAAGACTAGAGGAAGGACCTAAATTTGGGGCTGGAGACATTAAGGCCTTTCATAACTGCTTGCACAATTTCTCTTAGAAAGTTTAGCACAAGGCCGGTCCCTATGAAGCAGAGGTTAAAAATGTCCCAAATGTCCAAACTATCGTGCCACTCCATCATTCAGACATTAACTCCTCCTCCTCCTCCTCCTCCCAGTAATCTTCCCTATCTTAGGGTTCTGTATTTCACTGTAACGCCTCACAGAACTCACAGATACCCAACAGATTGTCTCATGTAGTAGTTGGTGGAGGCTGGCCGGCTGGCAAATCCCAGGTCTGTGTGTGGGCCTGGAGGATCCTCTCAATTCTCGGGGTTTGATGAACCTCAATCAGCAGATCAGATGACAGCTACTGTTCCAAATCCAGGGGTAAGATGAGGATAATCCAAAACACAGAACCAGAGCAAGAGGAGGGTGAACCTTCCCAGGAGATTTGTAGGTATACCCTCAAGGAAGCTAAGTGTGGTTATTTGAGTTATACCCTCCAGCAAGGCAGGACTCAAGATATATTCCACCTGTGTTGCACCAACAGAAATAACCCAAGTGGATGGCTTTAACAATTAGCAGCTACTCAGTTGCTCAAGGCAAATCCCACCACAGAATTGATCACCAGTCATTATAGGGAACTACTACTACTAGCTGCCCAGCCAAATTGACACCCGGCCTTAATTACCACACAACCCCAAACAGGCATGGATAATAAGATTTACAATACATCACAGAATGGAGGACAATGGCTAGAAGGCCTGCATCAAGCAATTCACCACAATAACCCACTACCCATCACACCTGGGTGTGTCTCTACCCACATCCTGGAACATAGAGTGCAGAAGTTACCAGTAGCCTCCCCCATGCCTGTGGTTCATATCATTGCAAGCCCCCCCCCCCACCTGCAGGTGTTTGTAGTAATCTAGTTTCCAATTCTTCAGGCATGTGCACCATTACTCTGACTGTCCCTTCATAGCCTTTGTAAGAAAACACAGACTCTGACTGGGAATTGGACCAGCTCTCCAAAGGACAGTGCATGGATGACATCCCATAATGAGTTGTGTCACATCTGATTACCATAAACCAACCAAGAACCTTCCATTTCCCTGAAATATTTGGCTTTTCCCAGAAACTTAACAAATAAAGCATTTATCTGAAAACCTCTATAAATATGTTCCTCCCTATGCTCAGGGACTCTGGGGTAAGGGTTGTTCTAGGCTCTCTTTGTCTCCTCTTGCAAGCTCTTTTAATAAACTCTTTGCTGCTTGGAAAAGTTTCCGTTTCTTTCCTGATTATTCTTAATCCATTGAAGACAGGAACCTGGATAGTTTCTCCAATTAAGTTTTTTGTTAGAATGATGAAAAAACTCAGAAATAGATGGTGGTAAGGATTGTACAACACTTTTAATGTAATTAATATAAATGAATTATTATGCTTAAAATGATTAAAATAGCAAATTTTATGATGTATATATTTTGCCACAGTGTCACAGGTTATAAAATCACTGTGCAAATATCAATTGTATTTCTATATAGTAATAATGTACAATCCAAAAATGAATTAAGACTATTCCATTTATAACAGCATTGGACAGAATAAAATACTTACAAAGAGCTAACAATTGAAGTGCAAACATTGCACAGTAAAAAACACAAAGTATTGTGGAAGAAAACTGAAGAATATTTAAGTAAATGGGATATTCTATATTCATGGATGGGAAAACGCAGTATTAGTAAAATGACAATTCTCCCCAAATTGAAGTACAGATTCAATGTAATCCCTATCAAAAAATCCCAGCAGATTTTTTTTTCTTTACAGAAACTGATAAGCTGACCATAAAATGTATAAGGATGCAAAGGATCCTGAATAGCAAAATCAATTTTGAAAAAGAAGAACAAAATTTGAAAACTTATATTTCCTGAATTTGAAAGCAGATTTGGGGTCACAAAAGGATCGTATGGAGATGGGAACAGGGACTGACTGCAAAATGGCCTGAAGATCTTTTGCAATGATGGGAGTGTTCTCAAGTTGGATTGTGATGATGTTGTGGAACTCCATAAATATAGTAAAAATTATTAAATAGTGCACATAAAATGGGTCAATGTTATGGTATATTAATTACACCTCAATGAAGCTATTAAAACTTTGTAAAAAAAAAAAATAAGAGAATAATAATTTAGGTAATGGCATAACATATTACACAAAAAACATTGTTCCACATACTACTTTGGTGAGTAGTGACTGACGTACAAAAAGCTTGCAAGTGGGCAGCTAAGATGCAACAATTAGCCTCTGTTCATCTGGAGCAGAGAAGAATGAAGAAAACCAAGACACATGGAAATAATTTGTCCAAGGGACCAGTACACCATGAGAACCTCATCCTCCATGACACTGAAACCAGAAGAATAAGATGGTATCCAGCTACCACTGTCAACCACTTGGAAAGGGATCAAAATAGGAGATCCTTGGATAGAGTTGGCAAAAAATGTAGAATAAAACACAAAATCATAAAAAAAAAAAAAAAGACCAGGCTTACTAGTGTGACAGAGACTGGTGAAAGCCCTGAGACTATGGCCCCTAGTCACCTTTCAAACCTGGAATTGAACTCACTCCCATGGCTCCCCAGAAGGAAGGCTGGGTGATCTACTTCCATAGTAATACTGCCTTGGAAACCCATAGAGGGATTGCTAGGAGTCGGGTCTGATTCGATGGCACATAACAATAATAACAACCCATGGCTCCCAGACAAACAACAGACAGGAATATAAGGTGAACATTTACACCAGGTAGGTACAATCACCCACATGAATTCAGAAAGGCAGTATTTGCAGAGAGGATATTCAGGGGCCAGCAATGCATAGGAAAGAAGGACAGAGGAGAAAGGTAACCATAGGGAGGATGTGAAAAGAGAGCTGTTACATTATGGTGATGGCAATCAATGTCATAATACAAATGTATATGAACTTTTATATGGAAATGAATTTTCTCTGTAAACTTTCATCATCATCTTCATAATCATCAAAGTAATAAATATATAATAATATGAATACATGAAAATGCAATATATGAGTTAAAATATAAATGCAATCTAGAATATATACTAAAATTATTTAATATATAAAAACCAAAAACCAAACCAGTAGTCATCCAGTTGACTTGTAATGACCTGATAGAACAGAGTAGAACAGCCCCATAAGGTTTCCAAGGCTATAAATCTTTACAGAAGCAGACTGTCATAGCTTTCTCCTGCAGATAATGGGTTCAAACTGCCGACCTTTAGGTTAGCTGCTGAGTATTTTAACAACTGTGTAACCTGGGTTCCTTGTGTAATATATGGTATATGATAATGATGCCATAACATATACCACATAAAATAAAACATGATCTATAATATGCTGCATTACTCAAAGGTGAATTATGGGAAAAATAGGAAATAGACCAAAACCAAGAATGACTAGTTAGCATATCAGTTGTCATAACAATTATAGGAGCTCTGGTGGCACAATGCCTATGGAAATTGATTGCCAACTAGAAGGTTGGTCGTTCAAACACACCAGCAGCTCCAGGGAAGTAGGATGGGGCAATCTACTTCCATGATGATTTATCAGGGAAACCCAATGGGGATTGCTAATTACAATCAATATCACTGTGTTAATTACCTATTGATGTATAAAATTTACCCCAAAACTTAACAACTTAAAACAATAAACATTTATTATCTCAGAGTATCTGAGGGGCAGTAGTCTGGAACCAGTTTACCAGGGTAGCTCTGGCTTATGCTCAGGCTTCAATCAGGTCAAGACTTAACTATGGCTAAAGGATCTACTTCCAAACTAATGTATGTGGTTTGTTGGCTTGTATCACTTTGAAGGTTATTGGCCTGAGGCCTCAGTTGCTCTCTGTTCATTTTACTTAAAGTGACTAATTTAATAGAGAGAAAGAGACACAACAATCGAGATGGAAGCCAAAATTCCTTTTTATGGCCTGGTCTCCAAATTAGCACAATATAACTTCTGCTTAACTCTAATCATTAGAAGCAAGTCACTAGGCCCCACTCACACTCAGGGTAGGTGAGTTGTGGCACATTCTTAAAGAGAGAAGCAGCACAGAATTTGAGGATGTATTTTTAAAACCTGTAAGTTATTAACTGATGATGAGGATCACAATGTATTTCCCAAAGATTATAGATTTGCAAAATGTTCCAAATGGGAAATTTCATGCTATAGACATAACACATCATGACCTGAGAGCTAAAACTTGAGTAGCAGGGCTAATTAGAATGAACTGCTTAACCTGGCAGTCAGTATGTTCTCAAGAATCAATGTCAATTCAGAATCTAGAAACTTGTATTGGCTGAAGTAATATTCTTTTTGTCTTAGATCTAATAAAGTTAATATAACTCCAAAATATGAAAATAAATATATGTTAGCATGACTTTGCTTGATGAAATTGAAGATGACTTGAAGAACTTACTTATGAAGATCAAAGACTATAGGTGTATGGATTACACTTCAACATAAAGAAAACAAAAATCTTAACTGGACAGATGAGCAACATCATGATAAATGGATAGAAGATTGAAGTTGTCAATTATTTCATGTTACCTGGATATACAAGCAACACTCTTGGAATCAGCAGTCAAGAAATCAAATGGCATGTTACATTGGGCAAATCTGCTGCAAAATAACTTTTTAAAGTGCTAAAAAGCAAAAATGTCACTTTGATGAGCCTGACTCAAACTGTAATTCTTTTTGATCACCTCCCACATATGAGAAAGCTGGTCAATGAATAAGGAAGACCAAAGAAGAATCACTACATTTAAATTATGGTGTTGTTTTTGTAAAAAGTCAAGAAAAAGTTTACACAAAAAAAGAAATATGTTTTGAGGTACCAGGGATAGGAGGAGAAGGGAGGACTAATTACAGGGTAGACACATGTTAACTTGGATGAAAGAGAAGGCAATGTGTGATAAGGGGTTATCTGTTTTATAGATTACTTGTTAAATTTAAAAAATGTGAAACTTATATATTTATTTTGGGTTGCTTCAAAATAACTCTGGCACCAAAAGAGCATGTATCTCATGTTGTTGCTATTAGGTGCAATAGTTACTGGCATATAATAGATACATAATAGTTTTTTTTTTTTTTTTTTAATAATTGAAAGAAAAAATAAGTAAAGGGAAAAATGCAAAAAAAAAAATCACATTTAAAAATAATAGAAGACCACTACTGGGGAAACAAACAAACAAACAAACAAAAAACGCAATATGTTGTTGTTAGGGGCCATTGAGTCAGCTCTGACTCAGAGACCCTATGTACAAAATAAGAAAGCACTCTACAGTTCTGTACTAACTTCACAATCCTTGCTGTATCTGAGTCCATCATTGCATCCACTGTGTCAATCCATCTCGTTAAGGACCTTCCTCTTTTTCATTGATCCTCTACTTTACCAGCAATGGTATCCTTCTCCAGGGAATGGTCCCTGCTGACATGACCAAAGTAGATGAGAAAAAGTCTGCCCATTCTCACCTCCAAGGAGCATTCCAGCTGAAATTCCTCCAGGACAGATTTTTTTATTCTTCTGGCAGTCCACAGTACTTTCAGTATTCATTGCCACCACCACAACTCAAAAGCATCAACTCTTCTTCAACCTTCCTTATTAATTTTCCAGCTTTGAGAAGCATATGAGGCTATTGAAAATACCATGAGTTGGGTTAGGTGTGCCCTAGTCTTCAAAGAGATATTTTTGCTCATCAACACTTTAAAGAAGTCTTTTGCAGAAGATTTGCCTACTACAATACGATGTCTGATTTCTTGACTGCTGCTTCCATTGGTGTTGATTGTGGAACCAAGTAATATGAAATAAACCAAGTAATATGAAATAAATTATGGTCTTGACAAAGAATACTGACTGCTAGAACAATGAAGAAACATGTCACGGAGGAACTATACCTTGCTATTTAGAATCAAGGGTGGCAAAAGTTCATCTCAAGTACTTTGGACATGTTATCAGGAGGGATCAGTCCTTGGAGAAGGATATCATGCTTGGTGGAAGGTCAGTGAAAAAGACAGAAGCTCTCAAAGAGTTAGATTGACACAGTGACTGCAACAATGAACTCACACATAGCAATGATTATGAAGATGATGCATGATAGGGCAGTGTTTCTTTCTGTTGTACTTGGTGTCCTGGTGATGTAGTGCCTAAGGCATTTGACTGCTAACCAGAAGGATGGCAGTTCAAATCCACCCACCACCTCTCAGAAGGAAGACTGGGCAATCTAATGCCATAGTGATACTGCCTCAGAAACCCAAAGAGGGGTTGCTATGGGTTGACTTGATTAGACCACTGTGAGTTTGGTTTTCTTTTTAGGTTTTGTTGCTCCTATGAGTCAGAACTGACTTGATAACACCTAACAACAATGCATTACAATTCTGAAAAGATATTAGAACCTTTGGAGATAATTAAATAAATAAATAAAGCATTGATGTTAATACTTTTAAGTAAATTAAAACGTCATAATGGATACTGTGGTATTTTTTTGCTCATGCTTTGTCTACTACTTCAGGTGTTTGAGATGCTCCAAGAAACAATGATGTAAAATATATAATTATAGACTACTATTTGGGAGAGATTTT
Organism: Orycteropus afer afer; assembly: GCF_000298275.1. Classification (NCBI taxonomy): domain Eukaryota; kingdom Metazoa; phylum Chordata; class Mammalia; order Tubulidentata; family Orycteropodidae; genus Orycteropus; species Orycteropus afer. The sequence goes on from NW_006921973.1 coordinate 2,148,662, forward strand.
AATTATTTTCAATGATCAATTAATTTTTAAGAAATTTCATTTTTAATCTTATACATTTTGATCCATTGGTAGTACTTAAATATTTAATGTACATTTAATTAGCACATTTATAAGCTTTGCAGATAAATATAGAATATGAAATTAGTAGTAAATATTCCTTGTTGTGCATACAACCTTCTCAAATATCCAGAATTTAATCAACAGTGATGGTAGAGATATGATCTGTGCAATATGTGAATAACTGATCTCATTAAAAATGAATATTATGAATAAGTTTCCAAGAAAAGAGTAGTGAAAACTCAAGAAAAGATTACCTATTTCTTTGGTTACACTGCTGTAGTTTATTACTTAAGCTCCATCTAAAATTATCAACTTGATGGCAACATGGTTGAATAAATTATTTTAAAACTATTGATTTACAATTAATCTATAATGAAAATCATCCTATAACAATTCATATTGGCTTTATATTTAGTTGATACTTCTAGTGTTATCTGACTACTGTTCCTTTAAATTTTTTCCTATAGGTACAGCTTGAGTCCTTTCCCATGAGAATGCTTAGGAAGGACTTTGAAAGGAAGCCTAAGCATTCTTAAGTATATTCTGTATTTTTATTTCCAATTTAATCAGTTTTGTTTTTCCATGTTTCAATGAGATTTAATAGTGTAGATAAAATGAAATAATATGCAAACTCTTATCTTGAAATGTAATAAAATGATCAGATTTTGCTTTAAGGACTATTCAATGATTCAGGTTTCTTTCCCTTTAATCTTAATGAGTTCAATCATTTGATGTGCCTAATGCATAACTAAACAACCTAGTGCATTTCTGAAAGCTGAATAATTTAAAAATAATTATGTTTTCATTATGACACAAGGAAACTGCTGACCGTTTGATGCTAAATGAAAACTTTCTGAGAAAATATCAGAGTGAAACAATCTAGAAGGGAGAATAAATAAATTAAATTCAGTGATGGAGGCAGATCCCCTAAAGGTAAGAAAATAGAGGGTTTTGGTGTAAGTTTATTTAGGGCTAAAAGACTAGTGTTATTATTTGCTTTTTAAGCAGGAACCAGCAAAGTTTTAAGATTTTTATAAGGTAAATTGAAATAATCTACTGCCATCCAATTGATTCTGACTCATAGTTACACTATAGGCAGAATAGAACTGCCCTATAGGGTTTTGATGGCACATAACAACAACAACAACATAGGTTTTTGAGGGAGCTCTGGTAGCATAGTGCCTAAGGTACTGGAATGCTAACCATAAGGCTGGGGTTTCAAACCCACCAGCCGCCCCTCAGAAGGAAGGTTGAGCAATCTACTTCTGTAGTGATATCACCTTGGAAATCCAAGGAGGGGGTTGCTATGAGTCGGGTCTGACTCCACAGCACAAAACAACAACAACATAGGGTTTCGAAAGTTGTAAACCTTTATGCAAGCAGACTGGCTCATCTTTTTCCTGCTGAGTGGTTAGAAGTTTCCAACCACTGAGCAATGGGTTGGTAGCTGAATGCTTTAACCACTGCACCATCAGAGCTCCTTATAAATTGAAATAGTGCATTTTAAATAGTGAGAAAAATGTCTAGCACAATGTAAGCATTCAACAATTTTAGTTTTATCATAGAGAAAACGTAGGCTGTAAGTGGTGATTAACTAAAAGCAACCAAAATCCATTGCTGTCAAATAGATTATGACTCACAGTGACCTTAAAAGTCAGAGTAGAATTGCCTCGTAAGATTTCCAAGCTATAATCTTCGTGGAAGCAGACTGCCACACCTGTCTTCTGAGGAGCAGCTTGTGGGTTCGAATTATCAACCTTCTGTCAACAGCTGAATGCTTAACTAGTTCATGGTCAAGGATCCTCTGATTTACTAATTACTGTTATTTTCTTAGAAGATCCGGTGGTGCAGTGGTTAGATCATTTGACTGCTAATCAAAGGGAGAATGAATAGGCAGTCTGCTTCTGTAAAGGTTTACAGCTTTGGAAACTCTATAGGTTAGTTCTACTCTGTCCTATATGGTTGCTCTGAGTCTGAAGAAGTCATTCTTGGCTAAGCATTTTTTTTTTTTTATTATTACTTTCTTGACACTAACAAGTTCATTAGTTATGAATCTGGGTGAAGATGGTGTCATTGGGTAGAGATACTAGACAGAGTACAGGGTAAATGATGGGTAAAGGCACTGAGCTGGAGGAAATCTCAGGATGGGTAAAGGGAAATAACAATGTTTAATTTCATATTTTCTATGCCTCAAGGATTCTCTCTTGAAGCACAGGGAATTGGACATACACTAAATATATGTGATGTGAAAAATTTGGAAAGACACTGAAAGACATGGAAAAGGCCAACATTTGCTGAGTTTGTGTTGTTCATATAAGTTCCCAATGTTTTTTCACTTTGTCTTCATTAAAAATTAGAATCAGTACTCTAGAGGGTCAATTTAGTGGGGTGATTTAGGACTGCAGTGGAGTTCTTGTTAAAAAAAACTACAGATGGAAAACACATATGCAATATTAGAACTAATAAGAGATTTTAGGAAGTTTCCAAATACAATATCAATATACAAAGCCAGTAAGGTTTCTCTACAACAGCATTTATCAGTTAAAATGTAATAGGAAATTATCCTTAAATTATATCAACAAACTAATTATGAGTCTAGAAATTAGCCTAACAAAAACGCACAAGATCAACTCAGATTATAATATATATCTGAGTACACATATCCCTCCGATTTTAGTGTCTGGTATCCTGGGTCTTACAGTTATTTACTCTGTCACACACCTAACAGACCTGTGGTCTATAAGTTTAACACAGAGTTTTCTCCTAGGTTCCCTTTGATTGTGGTTTCAGTAATTTGAGTTAAGAGTTTCCACACTCGGCTTAGTTGTGCTTCAGGCATTGCTAGACTTTCTTTGTAGACTCTGCTTTAGTAATGGTTGGACCTCTGATGGGTATGTTTACCTGACTGGTTCTGTAATAACACTTCAAAAAGGCCTAGATAAATTTTGAAATTCTTTGTAAAACTTGATTAATGTTAATTACATTAATCAGCTCTATCTGATCCTATGTGACTGACCTTTAATTTTTGGTCTATTTTCTGAACTTGCGACTACAACCTTGTCTAAAAATTGGAAGTTCATGATTAAATTAATTTTCTTGTTTGCTATTGCAACTTTTCTCTGATCTATCACAATTTTCTGGTTGATGTGTTTCATCGTCCACTCTAAACTGTCAAAAATTAAGACAGAAAAATGGGTAATCTGATTTTCTCCAGAAGGAGCTGAATGAGAAGGATAGTACCCTGGAACTATTAAAACTGATCATGGCCAGGTGTGAGAAGACATAAACTCTGTTGAGCATTCAGTGAATTTCACAGAAGTATAAGGCAATTACAACATGAGTTAATAAATGTTCTGAGAAGGGATTACTTTAGGTAATCCAGTGGTTTGCAATATCTGTAGCCTTACCAAGGCAAATAGGCAAGGAGTATATGCTGATAGTGTCTTTTAACAGGTACCTTGCTCTTCATCTCCACAGTTTGATTAGTGATCAGTAGATTTGAGGATTCCTATTCCCATGGAGCTCTGGTAGCATAGTGCCTAAGGCACTTGATTGCTAACCAGAAGGCTGGCGGTTCAAACCCACCAGCCACTCCTTGGAAGGAAGGTTGGGCAATCTACTTCCACAGTGATACTGCCTCTGAAACACAAGGAGGGGTCTCTATGAGTCGGGGCCAACTCGATGGCACATAACAACAACAACAACGTTCCCATGAAGTGGGGGGGAAACAGCTCTAGTGCTTAAGTAACTGGGGAATAAGACCTGTTGCCTCAAATAGGATGGAGAAACCAAGGCCAAAGTGTGATCTAGTTGTGAAAAACAGGCTACTTGTTAGGGATTTAATGTCAGGAATAAGATAACAGCTCAGTAAGCAAAACCGTCATATAAATTTATGCTTAGACAAGACGTAATGATGAGTTGATACTGAATGTTAAAGAGAGGACCTAAGTCAGAATTCCTTAAATTAGGACTTTGGTTTTCTGGAGTGTAGCTAAAATATATATTGGAATGCAAATGATCTTGACCACAGTGAAGGCAGGACTTTTTATTGTTTCATTCACTGTTGCTTCTCCTTTTAGTAAAAAGTTTATTAGGCTGGCTGATGGTCTATAGACAAAATAAGTGGGATGGATAACTGAAATTTTCCAGTGTTTATTATATTTATCATGAAAATGACTCTACACTACCCAGTAAACCAAGTACAAAATCTAATTCTTATTATGTCTGTGAAAGTGAACAAATTGAAACATTGTCTTTTTTTTGTTGGTTCATTTTGATTATTCTTCTGACAGAAAATACTTTCATAAAGGATTTATTATTTAAAGTACAAGGAAAGTGTGTTAACAATTTTCAAAGAAATAATATTTTAATCATTGGTCTGCTCCAAATGGTAGCTGCCCAATACTTTTACAAGTGTGGCATCCGTTCAGTGAGTAAATAAGTGACAGGTCATATGAGGATCAAAAATTCGTAAATTAGTGGATTTGAATTTTGTCTCTGAAATGTAATGACTGTGTACTTTCAATGTATTACACGGACTCTTAGAGCCTCAAATAAGAAAACACATTTTTTTTTTCCAGAATTTTAATGAAGACTAAAAAAAGAAATAGACATTATTATGGTTGTTTTTTCACTGTAATATCATTTATGGCAGAACAATTTTAATATATATTATGTTCATTTCCACTGCACACCATCTTCTTGTTCCTAATTTTTTATGTATCATTTTCCCCATAATTCTTTCAGTTATCTGGACTCAGATTCTCAGATTCATTTACATCCATAATAGCTCTCATTTCTCTCTCTCTCTTTCTTTCTCTCTCTCTCTCTCTCATTTCCCAATGCTTTGCAAGTACTTATTTCTAGTCCTAATTCAGTAGTGTTACCATGTGTATTTGCCTTTACTTTCTCCCTTGACTTATTACTTCTGCCATGACAACCACCTGTATGTGGTTTTCTGATTTAATTCTTCTAAAATGTGTTGTTCCTCCTCATCTAGTCCTCAAATTACACTAGGTTGACATTACCTAATACATAGAGTATTACACTGATATTTAAAATCTTATAAGAGATAGTCCTAAACTACAGTAAATACATTATATGCACACAAAAGTTAATTTGGTGCTTGAAGTGCATCTGAATGCTGATAATATTTTCGTTACCTTTAGCTTCTACAGATATTGATGTGTGATTTTATTCTGGTTTTCTTTGTAGAGAATTGCACAACTATCTAGTTTTCTAAATTTTAAACCCCTTGAAGTCAAAGTACATCTCCCTCAACAATAGCTTCTTGAAAGTATCAGTCTTTAAATTTTCTTTTTATCAAGTAGAGCATTTCTATTTCTTTTTGCAAGTAAGTTTTGTTTACATAGTAGCCTTCTTGTCCATTAGTACAATGAAGAGAAATAACAGTGTTATTTTATTAAAGAAAAGAGAGCTCTACAAAATGACTTATGATGATATCAACTCAGTTCTTTCTATAAATGTGAGTTAGGGTCTGTCAATGGGATTTAAAGGTATAAAGTAACTTCTAAAAGTTACTGGGATTATAAGGGGGCTTAGCTTAGTGAATAAGAGCAGGCACGGTAACAAGTCATAGCTAAAACATCATACTTTTTCCTGCTAGACATATGTACAGAGAAAAGTAAAGACCAGCATTGGAAAAAAAAAAAATAATAATAGTGGCAGACATCTTGACTTCCATGGAAGAAAGTTGAGTTTGATTCCTGGCCAAAACAGCTCATGCACAGTGTGATAGTTGGAGCTGTGTGTCAACTTGGCTGTACCCCAGTTCTGTGTGGTTGTTCCCATCATGGGATCAGATGACTGTGTTCTGAGTGGCCAGTCTTCCCAAGGGGAGTTTCCCTAGGGGTGTGGCCTGCTTCCAAGATAACCAGGGACATCCTGGGAAGAGAGACATTCTTTGAGGGATTGGAACCCTGGTGTGTGGACTACAAACTTCTGTGAGTGAGCAGCCCACCACGTGACCTGGAGATCTTGGATTCGTCTTTTGTTGGAGTCAACAACCACTGTACTGCCTGCCAGCCTTGAATTGCTCAGCCCCCTGCGCTTGCAGAAGCTAAGGCTGCCATCAGCCCGAAGTTTCCTCCAGGGACTTTGGACTTGCCGGCTTCTATGCATTTGTGAGCCATTTTCCTAAGATAAATTTCTCTCTCTCTCTCTTTCTCTCCCTCTCTCTCTCTCTCTCTCTCTCTCTATATATATATATATATACGCTTTGTTGGTTTTTGTGTTTCTCTAGAGAACCCAATCTAACACACACAGATACCACCTACCCATCAGTGGATTATTTCCTGTTGCTAGGATCCTGAATTGATTCCAGCACAGCTTCCAGGCTAAGACGGAGTGGGAAGAAAGACCTGATAATCTACGTCCAAAAATTAGCCAATGAAAACTCTGTGGATCACGTGGTCCAGTTTGCAATGGTCATGGGAAAAGAGCAGGGTCGGAGCAGTGTTTAGTCCTACGTTGTGTAGGGTAGCCATGAGTCAGGAGCTGATTTTGTGGAAGCTAACAACAAGAACAACATCTGTATGGTCAGTAAAGTGTCATTGAGAAAGTTGTTGAGTATGAAAGGGGCACACACGTTCAAGATACAGACGAAGTCATTTGTCAAAGGCTTTGAGATGTTCTGTCATCTTCTGTAAAAATAAGTAACTCAGAAAGCCTGGGAGGTAAAGTCTAAAATAGTTGTAGGGAAGTGATGAATCATACTGGAAAGGTGCACCAGACCCACCTGATGGTAGTGTTAGAGAGTTTGGAAGGTGCCTGTAGGCAAAAGCTCTTCCTGTGTATCTCCAGCATGCTGGGGTGGAACAGGACTTGATTTGATTCTCATATTAGGAAAGGTCCTAGTCAACTCAGCAAGGCAGTATTGTATTGGCTAATATATTCTGCCATTGAAGAAGCAACTTAAACCTGTGTAAATATCTTGCAGTCATTTTTACACTTTTCAAGATGCCTTTATGTTTACCACCTCATTTACAGGCTCTTGTAATGTGAAGGATAGAATCCAGCCTTCCTAATGACTCATTTACTGCTACTGAGTGGGGAAATGTTGGGCTGAGAAAGTAAACATAATTGCAAAAAGATGCTATTTTCTCAATATCCAGAAAATGTTTAGTTCATTGTGTTAGGTAATTAAACATATTTCAACAATGTTGCCCATATACTGGTCTCATTAACATCTCACTTTCATATGATCCCTCACTTAAATGTGAGTACATTTGATAGGAGAGAACAAAATGAGTGTTAGACTGCTTTTGATTAGACCATTTTCTTGGTTTTGTTGTGTTCCTTACCCTTCACAGTGCTGTATTTATGAGCTTTCCTATATCTTGTCCCTGCTTGATCCATATCTCAAACCTGGGTTAAAAAAGTCAGAAATGATTTTTCACAGTTCAGGGGTCAGACAAATATGTGCTGGATAAGTTTTCACAATGAGTCAAAGAACACACATCTTACAGAGCTGTCAGATACACTCTGGAGAAAAAAAAAAAATACATGTTGAAAACTGACCCAATATGGTAGTTTTAAAAAGAAATGATTATTTTTCCTGTAATTATGACTTTTAAATATGAAATAATGGAATAATTGGAAAGTAATCTTATCCTAGTATCCTAATTTGGCTCTCCTATTTCTGCAAATTATAGATTATTTTAAACCTTAGGAAGTATGTTCTTTGATTAAAAATTTGGAGTAAATCTGGGCTTTACAAATAGATAAAGACAGACAGAGAAGATGCATGGATAAATATGTATGGATATAAATATGTTTCTGGAAAATATATTAATGTAATTTATTCAAAATGCAAGCAGTACATTATATATAGTAAAGGTAAGATCGGGAGATCATTGGCCCTTTCCATATTAGTTCACAGGTAAGAGAATAGAATTTCCTCTCTATCCACAGATAATAAAATAAACATATTGTCGAGTCAGCTTTGTAAGCATGGGATAACATGTATCTGGGAGGCTAATGAGTAATAAATGCTTATCATACATCTATGAAAGAGGAAAATATTCTGTCATGGAACATAACAGCTCAAAGATTACTTAGAGAGCTTGTGCAAACAGCATTGACTTTATTCTGAAATGTACAAATTATTGTTCTAATATGTCTCTTTATTCTGTGCATGCTTACCTGAGCCTAGCTACTATTCAGTTCTAGACACCCTTTAAACATGCCTGACCCATCTGACACTTCACTTTAGTGGCTTAATTAGTGAGGTCATGACTGAATATTTTTTTGGGTAGATCATGGGCCCATAGTCCATAATACTTTAATTCTGCTTCTCATGTTAATTCATCATTTGGGATACAAGGCACAGCAGGGTTACTCGCTCTAGGTAAGCTTTTACAGAAATAATTGTGAGCTGACTAGTCATGACCTTGGCTTTATCTATGCTCAATTTTTTGATCTAAAACTTCAGTGAACATCAATTTTGAAACCATTCCCAAGTACACTGAGAAATAACGTTTGAAGCTTGGGACCATAAATTCTCCTTTAGATATTCCCCTGTTCAGGGTAGATTGAGTAGGATTAAAGGGAGCAGTCATGCACTCAGGGTTAAATAAAAAAGGTATTACACTTGAATGGTAATTTAGGTAGGACGGATGTTTTTCACATTACAGACACAGGGGTAAAGCATGGTAGGAAACTATTCAGCAGGGAAGATAAAGGAAAATGATGCTTTAAGCCTCTCTGACCTACAAACAGAAAGAAAAGCCATTATTAAGTGAAACCAGGAGCAAGTGTAAGGCAGGGGACCAACAATCCCATTTATGAATCACTCACGCAAGTTAGTTGCGGCTTTCTTTCACATGGTACAAAAGTTTAGTGAAAATTTATGTAATAACCAAGGATTAGTTAAGTGGTTAATTAAGAATATTAAACAGTGGTTTAAAATAACATCTCTTACACACACACTCATTACTGAAAAGTTCATATTTTTGCATCAGTATTTATTTTCCTGAACTTCTGGTCAGTTGGAACAAATAAAGACATATTAGGAGCTCTGGTAGCATAGTGCCTAAGGCACTTGACTGCTGACCAGAAGGCTGGTGGACCCACCAGCCACTCCTCAGAAGGAAGTTGGGCAATCTACTTCCGTAGTGATACTGCCTTGGAAACCCAAGGAGGGGTGGCTATGAATTGGGTCCCACTCGACGGCACATAACACCACCACCAACAACATGGTAGCTCAGGTGGTATAATGGATAAGGTATCCGGCTGTTAACCAGAAGGTCAGCAGTTCAAACCCAACAGCCACTCTGTGGAAAGAAGATGACGCTATCTACTTCTGTAAAGATTTACAGTCTCAGAAACCCAATGAGGGTTGCTATGCATTGGAATCAACACAATGGCAGTGAGGTGTTTGTTTTTTTAAAGTGAACTAAATAGCTGAATGATTATCAACTGAGATTATAAACTAATAAACTTACTTTAAAAAAAAAAAAAACCTCAAATTAAGGAAATATCCTGAGATTTTCAAGCAGCTTTTCCTTTTTTTCTTGGTGACTTATTGGCATAAATTATTACATACATATTTTCCTCATGATGACACATGGTGAAATTTGCTTAAGTTTAATTGAAACATCTAATTCTCACATTATAACTAGGACAAAGCAATCAATTAAGGGGGGATACAAGTGTTGTGAGTTTTTATGGATCTACTGTAGTATTAAGAAGCCCTGGTGGTGTGGTGGTTAAAGCACTTGATTGTTAACCAAAACTTGTTCTTCTTGTTGTTATTTGCTGTTGAGTTGGTTCAAACCCATCAACTGCTCCACAGCAGAAAGATGTGATAGTCTACATAGAACCAAGGATAACTATGCACTAGTTGGTGCTGTCATTCTCCTAGAGTAAATAGACAGTAATAAACTAATTCCAAACATGTAAAAATATGAATATATGATAGTGATATAGACATAACATTTAGGAAATTATAAGCTCTGTAAGGAGTAACCATAAAGGGAGAGAGAAATACATTAAAGTACATACTTCACTACATAAGAAGATATTATTTTGAAAAATGAAAAGACAAATTACAAATTTGAGGAAGAGAATTGCTGTATATGTAACCAACAAAATTTATAATGCAGAAAATATAAGGAGGCATCCAAAATCAATTAACAAAAATAAAAATGAATTTAAAAAATAGCTAAATGACATGAATTGGTAGTCCACAGAAGCAGATAATCAGGGACATTTAAACTAAAAGCAATGTGAGATATAGTTTCACACTCATCAGATTGAAATCAATTGGAAAATCCCAAATCAGAGTATATCTTAGCATAATCATCTTAGAAAGTAGTTTGGCATTACACACTAAAGATCTCAGCCATTTGTTTTGGAATTTATGGAAATAGTGTTAATCTGTTAACACATGTTATAGAGGAGACTTTTTCAAGAATGTTTATAGTAATATTTTTTATGATAGAAAGTAAAAAATACCCAAACTTTCATATAGAGATTAGTGCAAAATAAATAATGGTACATTGAAGGTACGGAATGGAAAAAATAAGTAACTTAGAGTTGTATGTATTAATATTGTTAAATCTCAGGCATGTAAATCTGAGGAGAAAGTAGCCAGAAACATTTTACAAAATACTGTTCAATGGTAAAATAATTTTAGAAATTCAAAAAAGGGGAAACAATACCGCAAACAAAAATTATCCTTGGGAATGGCCTGGAACAAAGTATTTGCCATTGATTGGGGCATAAAAAAACAAAATCCAGTGTCATCGAGTCTATCCGAGTCATAGCAACACTACCGCACAGAGTAAAACTGTGCCATAAGGTCCCCAAGGCTGTAAATCTTTACAGAAGCCGAGTTGCACATCATTCTACCATGTATTGGCTAGGGGGTTTGAACCACAACCTTTCAGGGAACAGCCATACCTGAACTGTGATACCAGGATTCTGAGTGGGGAATATGGAGTTACAAAATATTTTGTAATTTGCACATTATTAAAGATAGTGGGTCATTTACATTTTTTTTTATAATACACAGAGCATTTTGTTATATAAAATCATCATGATTAAAAATATCTTCAAAGACAAGAATCTAATACATAGGAATATTTTACCATTAATGAAAAAAAAAATGAAAGAAAAAAATAATCTCAAACCACTTTTGCTTCTACTTATCATACTAAAAGGAAAGGTTTTCAAATTCACAAGTGTAAAAAAAAATGTTTGTAAGAAAAAAAGTTTCAAAAATTAGATATATAGATAGAAGTTACTGGGCCTAGCACAGTGATCCTATGTTTCTTGAAACACTCTACATGATTTTATTTACATTTCACTGATTCTGGTCTCATTTTGGCTGACTGTATGAGAGGGTATGACTGTATGAGACTTTATGGACAGAATTAATATGAAATTATATGATGCCCAGTACTTCTTCTTTCCAGTATTTTTCTGGAAGTCATTTTCTGAGAACTGTGTTTGTATAGACACTGTAGATATTGAAGTACCAGAACCAAGATATTAAGAATCAGGTGAGTGGTAATCCTGGTTAAGAAGTAAACTCAGAAAAAGGAAAAATGAATGAATATATAAAAGTAGGAGGTTAGAATCAGCCCCATCTGTACATTCAACAAGCAAAGAACCAGGGATGTATTCAAGAAAGCCTCACTTAGTTCTACTTGGGAAAAATAAAAAGCAAAATACTGTGTTTCCTTTTTTAACTCCATACTTATTATATAAAGAACCCATCATAAGAAAGCAGTATATATGTGGCATCATAAATATTTGAAGTGGGAAAAAAATATTGTATATCTCTTTCATCTTACCTAGTTCTCTTTTTAATGAATTAATTATAGTAGATGTAATGAATGTTTTACTTCCAAATATAATGAGTGTTTTACTTCCAAAAAGTTCCCAAAGCTGTAGGTTGTTTTTTGTTCGCTTATTCTTTTAATTTGACAACTTGAATATTCTTTGAAAACTCTTGCATGCATACTTATTATCTAAACATAATTGAGAGCATCAAGAATTTATTTCAATTTAAATAATTTTATTCCAAACAAGTGTAAAATATATCCCACTGTTATTTACAGGGGATCAGCAATTTAAAGGTATATATTTCTAATAGTGAATTGATTTATATTATTTATAACTCTTTTGGTTAATAGCAGAGCAGAACTCTAGCAAATTGCAAATTAAAATAGAAGAAAATACAAATTGTATTGTTTCGTATGATTTGCTGCTATTGTTACGTGCCATTGAGCCGATTGTCGTTCATAGTCTGTCAGTGTACTACCGAAGGAATCAATGTCCTGTCCTGTGCCATTCTCACAATCCTTGCTATGCTTGAGCTCATCATTGCAGCCACTGTGTCAATCCATTTCATTGAGGGTCTTCAACTTTTTCTCTGATCCTTCACTTTATAAGCATAATTCCCTAGTCCAGGGACTGGTCTTTTCTAACAGTATGACAAAAGTAGGAGAGTCAAAGTCTGGCCATTCTTGCTTCTAAGGAGCATTATGGTCACATTTCTTCCAGGATAGATTATTCAGTTCTTCTGGCAGCACAAAAATGTTTACTTAGAGATCAATCTAATAATTACACATAAAGCAATATTTTATAGAAAATACATATTTCCTAAATTTAAAAAAATATAATCACACATTTTACATACTTTCAAAGGTAGTTTTATTTTTTTTCTTAATTAACTGACTACGAGTTCAAATATTCAGTTTTTCTCTTTGATTATGGGCATATAACCTAATTCAATTGTAAAATTAAGGCAACCATTTGTATAAGCAGGCTTTACTATTATCTCTCTATCAGTAAGTGTCACAAGAGGCCTAATACCACTGTGGGGTAAGCATTCTGCTGTTAACTAGAAGATAAGCTGTTTGAACCCATGTGGTACTCTCCATGGGAGAGAGATGAGGCAGTTGGCCTCCCTAGATTCAAAGCCTTGGAAATTCTATGGGGCAGTTCTCCTTGACCGATAGGGTCATTATGAGTCAAAATCCACGCTATAGCGATGAGGTTTTTTTTTTTTTCCTCTCTTCTTGGTAGTAAGTGTCACTGTTGCCATAGTGTTACTGTTGGGTGCCTTCCAGTGGATTCCCACTCATAACCTTTTGCATCCAGTGGATTCCCACTCATAATGATCCTAAAGGACAGAGTAGAACAGTTCTATAGGGCTTGCAAAGGTGCTTCGGTGAAGTAGTGGGTTAGGCATTTGGCTGCTAACGAGAAGGTCAACAGTTCAAACCCACCAGCTGCTCTGCAGGAGAAAGATGAGGCAATCTACTTCTGTAAAGATTTATAGCCTTGGAAACCCAGTGGAGTTGCTATGAGTCGGAATCAACTGGAGGGCAGTGGGTCTGGTATTTTGGTTTTATAGGGCTTCCAAGGCTATACATCTTTGTAGAAGGCGACTAGCACAGATTAGCAGCCACGCCTTAATCACTGAGCCATCAGGGCTCATTTCCGACTCATAACGACCTGATTTTACAGAGTAGATCTGCCCCATAGGATTTTATTGGCTGTAATTTTAATTGGAGTAAACAATGGTATTTCTCCGGAGGAGCAGCTGGTTAGTATGAATAGCCAACCTTTTGGTTAATAGCAGAGCACAAGGCTCCAAAATATCCTAGAGAATAGAATTTGAAACAAATAGTTTATTTGGGAAATGCATGAGACAACAGAATGAGAGAGAAGTGATGCAGGGAAGGAAATTCAGCCATGAAGGGTGATCTTTCACGAGAGTGACTGGTATAGACTCCTAGAGGTTAAGTGGATGAGGAATCTCTGGGAAGTGGTACAAGACATGTTTCTGTCTTTTCAGTTTCCAAGTGTGAGGTAACTGGAGTATTTATGCACCAGCTCCCAAGAGTCAAAGTTTGAGAGATGTTGTTAAGTGTTATGTATTAATTCCTTGCTGTTGCTGTTGTTATGTCGGACTCAACTCATAACGACCCCTCCTTGGGTTTCCGAGGCATTATCACTACAGATACTGGAGATACTGAAAGGGGATTAAAAACCAGGAAGCCAGAGAGAGAGCAGAGCAGAGAGAAGAGCAGTCAGCCTAAGGGATTAGGTGAGGAGAGGCAACTCAGGCCCGCCCAGAGTAGCAGGCCGGAAGAGCAGGAGAAAGGGGATAAAAAGCCAGGAATCCAGACAGAGGAGCAGTCAGCCCCAGGGACAACTCAGGGATGCACAAAACAGCAGGGCAGAAGAGCAGGAGAAAGGGGATTAAAATCCAGGAAGCCAGACAGAGGTACAGTCAGCCACAGGAAACAAGTTGGGGGTGATATGAGAGGTCTCCA
>NW_006921973.1:2164032-2193169 GCF_000298275.1 Orycteropus afer afer
GTGGCTGGTGGGTTTGAACCACCAGCCTTCTGGTTAGCAGTCAAGTGCCTTAGGCACTATGCTACCAGAGCTCCTTTGCAAGATATAGATAGGGAACCCCAAAACAGAAAGAATCAGGCACAGATATACGGTAGTTTGCCAGAGCACAGAAAAAAGGATGGAAGTTGACATTGATAATGTCTGCTACCACTGCCAGCCATCTAGTTATCAAAACTCTGGCGAAGTTTTTAAGAAACCTCTTTTTATTCCCTCTACCCACACATCTAATGAATGTACAAGTCCTATAGATTGTACCATCTCTCAAATATATACACATAGTCATTTACCTAGTAAGAGAATTCATCTTAATTTATCACTTGTTTCACTGCAAGAGCAATCCATCCGGAATCCTTATATCTACTGTTTCTATCTTTCATTATATTACTGTTGTAAAGATTGTTATCATTATTATTTTGCAAAGACAATTATTTACCATTATAAGTTTTTAACCTGGGGAATTTTCTAGCAGACTATACTTAAAGAAAATATTCAATTTGATCAGAAGTCTGACCATACCAATCTCCTGCTTAAAAACATATCAATGATAATCTGTTTATATTTTTTTTCTATTTTTGTATGTTTCCCTCTTAAAAAGATATAAGCTATAATTTGCATTAGGATTTCCAACTGTTAACCATTTATTAGGTTAATTCTGTGTTTCAGTTCAAAAGATGGAACAGCCCAAGGAAATCTCAATGAGCATTTGTTTTTCAGAGAACTATGTACATAGATTATGGATCTTTCCATATTGGAATAGATCTTCTAAGTAACCAGTTTTGTAACTTCTCATCACTGTCATAACTCTGGTCCCTCTACACACAGTCAGGGCTATTATCAAGAAAGGAAGAGGGGGAATCTCCTTAGAGTTCTCTTCTAGGTGT
Organism: Orycteropus afer afer; assembly: GCF_000298275.1. Lineage (NCBI taxonomy): Eukaryota > Metazoa > Chordata > Mammalia > Tubulidentata > Orycteropodidae > Orycteropus > Orycteropus afer. The sequence goes on from NW_006921973.1 coordinate 2,164,953, forward strand.
TTGGTTGTTCCATTACACTTCATTTTTCAATTAGGAAAAACGGCATACTGGTAAATAAATTAAATTCACACTCTAGAAGAAATATATATAGTTTTTAGCTCTCACTTATGATATTATTTGGGCAAAGTAATTAATCTTTCTAAATTTTAGTTTTCTCAACTATAAAATTCTAATGAATATTTTTAATATTTTATAAATTTGTTTAGGGAATCAAATGAAATAGCAGAGGTTAAGAAATTATCCAATGCCTATCAAATATTAAGCACCCAGAAATCATGCCAGAAAAATGTTGTTACTTTACACATCTTCTAAAAAGTTAAACATATTACTTACATTGTCCATGGAGATAAATATTTACATACAAAATAATATACTATACATCCACATGCAATGTGCTATACTTTAAAAGACTCCATCTTTATCTCTGAGATCTACTGATAAAATGAGAGATTAATGACAAAAACTATTTTAGATAAACAAATTAAACAAGAAAAGATTATTTCGTAATAATTTATATTCCTAACTTACATAAAGAAATACATTGTATGAGGTGGTTGTCAAGTTTTAACCAGGTAAACTAAGAGGACTGAGGAAGGCTTGTTCAAATGGCTTTGAATCCTCCATCACATTAAATTAATTATCATGGTAATCCCCTTTGAAATTAGCATTTCTTAAAATTAGATGAATCAGTAATAACTTTAAGAAGTGATGTTATTGTATAAATTCTACTACAATTTCCATTTTTAATTGGATATGTATATTTATCACTTTATAGCATAGTATCAGAGTAAACTCGTCTGAGTTTGATATTCAATGAGATTATTTAAATCTAATTAAAAAAAAAACTCACTACCATCAAGTCGGATCCAAGTCATAGTGACCCCTCCTTGAGTTTCCGAGGTGGTATCACTATGGAAATAGATTGTCCAACCTTCCTTCCTGGGAGTGGCTGGTGGGTTTGAACCACCAGCTTTTTGATTAGTAGTCAAATGTCTTAGGCACTACTCCACCAGAGCTCCTTTAAAACTAGTATAAAAATAATATAAGGATAACATACCCTAGCTGTAAGACCCAGGCCAGATTTCTAATGTCATGGGCTGCTCTATCTCTCTCTCTTTTTTTCAATAGTAATTCTTATGTTCTATATCCTATATTAGAAGCTCTGTAGCATAGTGAGCATAGTGCCTAAGCCACTTGACTGCTAACCAGAAAGCTGGTGGTTCAAACTCACCAGCCACTCCTCAGAAGGAAGGTTGGGCAATCTGCTTCCCCTTGGAAATCCAAGGAGGGGTTGCTATGAGTCTGGGCGGACTTGACAGCACATAACAACAACAACAACATACCCTATATCATATGTTTTAGCATATTGTTAGTTTCAAGAAGAGTCATGAGCTGTACACACAGCCCAAAAGTGAACATCTATACAAAAAAGAATAATAAAAAACAATTACAATGCAGTACTCTTCATTATGGGAATATATATGACTCTTTTAGAATAGGGTACTCTTCCCAAGATGTACTAGACAATGAGCAGTTAAGATGAAACTGAGTTCTCTATTCCCAATTTCTATAAACAACATTTACTAGGGTAGGACACTCTTCTAAGATGTACTAGAGAACAAGCAGTTAAGATGCCATTGATTTCTCTATTCCCAGTTTCTATAAACAACCTTTCCTAAACCTCTCCTAAACCTCTCTGAGAACAGGTCTGCATTCACAATAGCTCTTCTACTTTCTACTGTTAATTTTGCCATGCCATATTGTCTAAGGAATATTCTTTTGTCCTTTAAGTATTATTCACATAACTATAAGCCATTGACTTCATGGTCTTTCTTCATTTTATAAACTTTTGTTAAGTGTAAAAACTGGTTTTGGAAATGGGATATTTAGGGCATATATTAGCATATTCTAATCTAAAATACAGGATAATAGAGTATAGCTAAGGAATTCTGGGTGTGCAGTGGTTAGGGTATTCAATGGCTAACCAACATTTTGGCTGGTTGAACCCAACATCCTCTCCATGGGAGAAAGATGAGGCAGTCTGCTTCCATAAAATTTTATAGCCTGCTACCCTATGGTTAAGGAGCTCTGGTGGCATAGTGTCTAAAGTATTTTGACTGCTAACCAGAAAGCTGATGGTTCACTATGAGTTGAAATTGACTCAATGACAGTGGGTTTGTTTTTTCTTTTCTTTTCTCTTTTTCGTTTAGTGTGTAGTTGGAGAAAGGACAACTTCAGTTTAAGAATTTTGTCTCTTTCTCATCCTGACTATTGTTAAAGAATACATAGACTTTTATGAAGATTCCCTGAAAACAAAGAAGTTCAGAAATATTTGGATTAAATGCTAAAGAGTGTTTTTCTGCAAAAGACTTGTCTAATGTATTAAAAAGCAAACATGTCACTTTGAGAACTATGGTGTGCCTGACTCAAGCCATGGTATTTTCAATCTCCTCACATGCATGTGAAGGCTGCACGATAAATAAGAAAGACAAAAGAAGAATTGATGCCTTTGAATTATGGTGTTAGTGAAGAATATTAATTATACCATGGAATATCAGAAGAATGAAAAATCTGTCCTGGAAGAGGTACAACCTGAAAACTTCTTAGAAGTGAAGATGGCAAGACTCACATACCTTAGAAGTGTTGTCAGGAGGGATAGATCCCTCGTGAAAGACATCATGCTTCTTAAAGTAATATGTCAGAGAAAAATAGGAATACCCTCAATGGATGAACTGAAACAACTGCTGCAACAGTGTACTGAAACATAGCTAGGATTTTGAGAATGACACAAGACCACACAATATTTTGTTCTGTTGTACATAGCATCACTATAAGTCATTACTGACTTGATGGCTTCTAATAGCATAAACATCCTCAACATTTATATTTAGAACATTCATGCCATTGACTAAAAACAAAAATGCCTTCAATCAGTCAATGCAATACTCATGATATATATATGCAATCAATCTTATGTATTTAACTAGAATATTTTTGGACTGTAAAATGTTTTAATTGATGAATAAGGTGCCTGCGTGCATTCTTTCATATTTAGTGTGTTTTAGTCTATCAGATATTTAAAACATTTTATTAAAACATATCATTAAATAATTAATCTACTTATGATCAATTTTCATTGTTTCATAAAATTAATGTTTAATATTTTATATTTCATTTAAAATAAAATTATTTTCTTTCCCAAAAGGCTGAACAGAATTTAGCAGGATATATTATTAACTTTCATTAAAAATATTGGAAAAATTTTGATTAAGGTATCAAGAAATGTATATAACTTTTTATTATTTTAATATTTTATTATTTTAAAATTATATTCAATGATTGAATATCTAGATTTGTTTTATGACACACACATGTTCATTTACTAAAGGAACCATGCCTGTTATATATAACACTCCTCTATTTATTAAAAGTATTTACAATTTTAGCAACAAATTTACTTAGTAATATTTTTAATTTAATAATGATAATATTTATTCACTATTTTGTTATACATTTTGAAAATGATAAATTACATTTGTGCATTTCATCTTAAGCTTGATTATTTTAATAATCATTGTTCAAAAGATAGGTTATTTACATTATTCCCATTAGTATCTACAGAATGTCTTGGAATTTGTATTTTTTCTGACAGAGAAATTTGTATTAACATTTTCTATTCTGGTAAAATTAAAGCCTTATTTGATTGATTGATTTGGTAAAATATACTGAACTTTATAACAGGTTTTGTGAAGGACATTTCCAACAAATTAAGTTAGTCAAATCTGTAGTTTTAAGGAACTATTATTTTAAGAGTTCAAATTAAGATGAAAAATAATCAAAATTAATGTGTTAACTAAGACACCTATTTCTGTCAATTATAAAGTATTTATTTTACTTGATTAGCCTGTAGACCAGATAAAATAAAAGAAGCAATTATTTTCATATTTTTGGCTTTAGCCAGTAGAGGACTAAGATCTCTGATGAATGAAATAATCAACCCTGGACAAGTAGGTGCAGTACATTTCAAGTACCTTCGTCTCACTGAGCTGGAGGATAGAAATAACCATTTAGAGATGTGGATCTGTTGGATTTGTGGGATATAATACTAGAAAGAAAGGATCTTCAAAGAAAAGATGATCCAGAGAAGTGCTTAAAGTGCCCTTAAGTTTTGGTCAAATACCAAACTGAGCATGTGCAGGATGAAGCTCCATAAAGACTGATGGAGATAATTAAGGGAGTTGGGAACTGAGTTGAGATTCTGGAAGTGACATAGAACTGACCAAGACATTGGGGCTCTGAGCAGCCAGAATGAAATGACATCATTGAATATTGCAGATATTTTGTTGATCCCATAGAAAAGCCATGCCTTAAATGTAGATGTATCCTAACAGAAGAGTAAGAACTATTGCTTGACCATTCCTTACAAAGTTTAAGTCTGCCTTGAATTTCCAGCTGGCTTATAAACTTATAAGCAAACAAAGTGGCTGACATGATAAAACTCAACATTTCTAAAAGAAAAATAAGGAAATCTAGAAACTCAAAATACCATAAATACACAGAATATACCAGGAAATAAACAACAACAACAACAAAAATACCAATAAGTAAGAGAAAAATCAGTGAATATAATCATACCTGGAAATGTCACAGCCTTTTTTTATGTTCAAAGATTTTTAAAATACATTTGCATTATGAGGAAACAGTTTGGAAATCATAGTAGAAAGATGGAAACTATGAACAAGTAAAGAAATGGAAAGTCACAAAATAAAAAAAATAAAATAAAAAAGAGATAATAATGCAAAACCTGAAATAGAAATATATATATATCAATGAATAGCCATAGCAGTGGTCTAGTTTGGAGAAGTAAAAATCAGTGAATTTAAAGACAGAGCAAAATCAACCATGAGATGATATAATATGAAAACTTTGATCTACACAAAAGAAAGATCTAGACCATAGGTAATAACAACTGTGAGGACAAAACACTTTTCTTTATATTTTTTAATATTCTTAAACAAAGGAGACCAGGAAGTGAGCTGGTAGAGGTTTGGAAAAACTAAGGGAGATCAGGAAGCAAGCAAGCAGCAGTTTGGAAGCGCTAAAGGAGACCAGGAAGTGAGCCAGTGGTGGTTTGGAACAGCTAAGGGAGACAAACTTGTCTGTCAGTTTTTCATACTGTGGTGGTTTTCATGATGCTGTGAGGCTGGGGCTGGAGTTTCAAATGCCAGCAGGGTTACCCATGGTGGACAGAGCTTTCAGGATAAGACAAACTTGGTAGAAAGGAGAGGCCATCCACTTCTCAAATAATTGGTCAGTGAAAACCTTATGAATAGTAATGCAACACTGTCTGATCTGTTACTGGAAAACTTTATGAATAGCCCTAGAACCTTGTCCAATATTGTGCCAGATGATGAGCCCCTCAGGCCAGACGACACTCAAGAAATGACTGGGAAAGAGCTGTTTCCTCAGAGTAGAGCCAACCTTAATGATGTGGATAGAGTAAAACTTCCAGGACTTCCATTTACTGATGTGGCACAACTCAAAATGAGAAGAAACAGTGTCAGGCATCCATTAATAATTGGAACATGTAATATATGAATATGAATCTAAGAAATCTGGGAGTTGTAAAAAATGAAATGGAACACGTAACGATCGATGTCCTAGGCATCAGTGAGCTGAAATGGACTGGTTTGGCCATTTTGAATCAGACAACCATATGATCTACTATGTCAGGAATGACATATTGAAGAGGAGTGGCATGGCATCACAAAGAATGTTTCAAGATCTCTTCTGAAATACAATGCTGTCAGTGATAGGATATATCCATATACCTACAAGGAAGGCCAGTCAATACTACTATTATTCAAATATACACACCAAGCACCAAAGCCAAAGATGAGGGAATTGAAGATTTTTACCAACTTCTGCAGTCTGAAATTGGCCAAATATGCAATCAAGATGTGTTGATTATCACTGGTGTTTGGAATGTAAAAGTTGGGGAAAAAAAAGAAGAATCCCTGGTAGTTGGAAAATATGGGCTTAGTGATAGAAATAATGCTGGAGATCAAATGATAGAGTTTTGCAAGACTAATGACTTATTCATTGCAAATATCCTTTTCCAACAATACAAATGGTGGCCATACATGTGGACTTTGCCAGATGGAGTGCACAGGAATAAGATCGACTACATCTGTGGCAAGAGACCATGGAGAAGCTCAATATCTTCAGCCAAACAAGACCAGGAGCTGATTGTGGAACAGACCATGAACTGCTCATATAAACATTTAAGTTTAACTTGAAGACAGTTAAAACAAGTCCAAAAGAGCCAAAATATGACCTAGATTATATCCTTCTTGAATTTAGCAACCATCTAAAGAATAGAATTGATGGATTGCATACTAATGACCAAAAACCAGAGGAATTGTGAGATGGCATTGAGAACATGATTCATGAAGAAAGCAAAAGGTCATTAAAAAGACAGGAAAGGAGGAAAAGACCACAATGGATGTCAGCAGAGACTTGGAAACTTGCCCTTAAATGGAAAGTAGCTAAAGCAAATGGAAGAAATGACAAGATAAAAGAGCTGAACAGAAGATTTTGAAGAGCAGCTAGAGAAGACAAAATCAATTATTATAATGAAATGTGCAAAGACCTGGAGTTAGAAAACCAAAAGGGAAGAACATACTTGGGGTTTATCAAACTGAATGCACTAAAGAAAAAATGTAATCCTTGAGTTGCAATATTGAAAGATTCTATGGGCAATATATTGAATGATGCAAGAAACATCAAAAGAAGATGGAGAGAATATCCAGAATCACTGTACCAAAATGAGTTCATCGATGTTCATCCATCTCAAGAGGTGGTATATGATCAAGAATCCAGGGTATTGAAGGAAGAAGTCGAAGCTGCACTGATGGAATTGAGTAAAAGCAAGGCTCCAGGAACTGATGGAATACCCATTGAGATGTTTCAACAAACAGGTACCATGTTGGAGGCACTCACTCAGTTATGCCAAAAGATTTGGAAGAGAGCTACTTGGCCAACCGACTGGAAGAGATCCCTATTTGTACCCATTCCAAAGAAAGGTGATCTCACAGAATGTAGAAATTATCAAGAAATATGATTAATATGATTAATATCACAAGTAATAAAATCTTACTGAAGATAATTCAAAAATGATTGCAGCAGTGTTTTGACAGAGAACTTCCAGAAATGCAGGTTGGATTCAGAAGAGGATGTGGAATGAGTGATGCCATTGCTGATGGATCCATCCAAGTTAGACGGATCTTGGCTGAATGCAAAGAATCCCAGAAAGATATTTACTTGTGTTTTATTGACTATGCAAAAATGTTAGATTGTGTCAATCATAACAAATTATGGTTACATTGAGAAGAGTGTGATTTCCAGAACACTTAATTGTGCTCAAGAGGAACCTGTGCATAGACCAGGAGGCTGTCGTTTGAGCAGCATAAGGGAATACTGCATGTTTTAAAATCAGGGTTGCATCTTTTCACCATATTTATTTAATTTGTATGCTGAGCAAATATTTCCAGAGGTTGAATTATATGAAGATGTACATGGCATCATGATTGGAGGAAGACTCATTAACAATCTGCAATACACAGATGACACATTACTTGTTGAAAGTGGGGACGACTTGTAGTACTTACTGATGAAGATTAAAACTGCAGTCTGCAGTATAGATTACACCTCAATATAAAGAAACCCCAAATCCTCATGACTGGACCAATAAGCAGCATCACAATAAATGGAGAAAAGATTGAAGTTGTCAAAGACTTCATATTATTGGTTCTACAATCAATACCAATGGAAGCAGCAGTCAAGACATCAGACAATGTACAACATTGGGCACATATGCTACAAAAGACTTCTTTCAAGTCCTGAAGAGTAAAGATTCCCCTTGAAGACTAAGGTGTGCCTAACCCAAACCATGGTATTTTCAATCACCTCATATGCATATGAAAGCTGGGCAATGAATAAGGAAGACCAAAGAAGAGTTGATGCTTTTGAGTTGTGGTGTTGGCAAAGAATACTGAAAATATCATGGACTGCTAAAAGAACTAACAAATCTGTCATGGAAATGCTGCTGGAATGTTCCTTGGAAGTGAGAATGGCCAGACTTCTTCTCACCCACATTGGTCATGTTGTCAGAAGGGACCACTCCCTAGAGAAAGACACCATGCTTGTTAAAGGGGGTCGGTCAACAAAAAAGGGGAAGGCCCTCAACAAGATGGGTTGATAAAGTGGCTGCAGTGATGGGCTCAGATATAGCAAGGATCATGATGCTGGCACAGGACTGGGCAGTGTTTCGTTCTGTTGTACTAGGGTCACTATGAGTTGGAGATGACTCATTGGCACCTAGCAACAACAACAGAAGACAAGTGACCATCTTGTAAAATAATAATAATAACATTGTTAAAAAATATCTCAAAGGTTACAGTTTAGATGTAAACACAAAAGTATCAGAGTAAAAAAGATAGACGTTTAATGGAAGGACATCATTATAAAGTTTTTTTTTTTTTTTTTTTCACTCTGAGTCATTTTAGAAGAGTAATTTCTAAAATATTTTAAATTTAAGTGGAAATATAGGGGCCTAGAATATCTAAAATAGTATTGTTTGGAGGACTTTCATTATCATATTTCATGTTGCATTGCAAAGTAAATGTAATCAAGGTACTGTGATTATATAGAAATCAATTGGTATAAAAAGAAAAATCACTGAAACAGAAAAGCCTCTAGAAATACTTATTCTGTACAGTCAACTGATTTTTTGACAAATTGCCAAAGAGAATCCAACTGAGACATGGAAGCCTTTCTTAAAAAAATTTTGCAGGATAATTGGATGTCTGTAGGAAAAATAATAAACATTGAAATTTCCTCACACTATACACTGAAACATATTATGAGATGGATCACATACCTCCACTTCTAATTGAAAACTAAAATGTTTTAAAACAAAATGTAGAAGAATATTTTGGTAATTTTGACATTGGTTAGTGTTTCCTTGACATTACCCCAAATAGGTAACTATAAAAAAAATAATAATTGGTAAATTGAACATCATCAAAGTTAAAAAGTTATATTCTCCAAAAGCCAGTAAAATTAACAATAAAGACACAAACTGTAAGAAAACCTTTGCAATATACATATATGACAACCAAACCAAAACCAAACTCAATGCCATCAAGACAATTTCCACTCATAGCAAACCTCACTGAGTTTCCAAAGCTATAAATCTTTACAGAAGCAGATGGTCTCATCTTTCTTCTGTGGACCAGTTGCTGTGTTTGAACCACCAACCTTTTGGTTAGCATCCAAATGCCTTAACCACAAAAGATCCTGCTGTAATTAAAGTCATAGGGAAATTTGACCTGGTGGTCAACTGCATGTTCTTCCTTGTTCTAAATGGTGTGCATTGGTGAATGAGTTTTTGTTAGCAGCCAAATGTCATATACGCATGACAAAGCACTTGAATAAAGAATATATAGAAAACACCTATAACTCCATGTTATAAAGAGAAACAGCTGAGCTGCTTGAGAAAAATAATCAAAATACTTGAATCTATACTATATAATGAAGTAATAGGAATGTTCAGTAAGCACATAAAAAAGGTTAAATGTCATTTAATTATTCCAGTCACCCCTGCCATTGAGTCAGTTTTCACTCCCAAAGACCCTCATTATGTTTCCAAGTCTGTAAATCTTTTACAGAAGTAGATTGCCTCATCTTCCTCCCACAGAACAGCTGATGGGTTTGAACCTCTTATCTTGGGGTTAGTAGCCAAATGTCTAAGCAACTATGCCACCAGAGCTCTTTATTTAGTCAGTAGGGAAATGCAAAATAAATTGTCAATGTGATAGCAATTCATATGCATTGAAATTGCTATAATTATAAAGACTGATTGATAAAGCCAAACTTGGGAAAGAATTGCTGATGGATATGTAAACTGATAAAAGCAGTTTCGAAAATTCGTTGGCAGTTTCTTAGAAAGTTAAGCATAGCTTTTATTTAAAAAAAAAAAAAAATCCAAAGCCACTTAGTTTTTAATAGTCTCAAACTGGAAATAACCCAAGTGTTTATCATCAGAAGAATGGATAAGTAATTTGTGGTTTGTTAAATAATGGAAATGTACTCAGCAATCAAAGGGAATGAAGTAGGGCTATATAAATAACAAGGATAAATTTATCAAACACACTGGGTAAAAGAAGTGAGAGGGGGGAAAAAGAATGCATACAAGATGATCCCATTTTACGTAATTCTGGGCAACATTATACCAATGGGAGGAGGAGGATGTTGGACTTGTTTTCCTCTTGGGGAATATTTTAATTATGACCTTGGTGAAAATTGTCAGTGATAATAAAATAAAGACTGAAAATTAGTTCTCTTTATGGTTATTTGTGTTAACTCTACTAATGGTTATTTGTATTAACTCTACTAATACTGCACCTTTTATTGTTTGATTCCAGCACATATTTCTGACACTGCCTTTCCTCTTTGATCTATCATTGTTCTAGAACAGACAAAGCTAAACAAAGGTAAAATAATCAGAATAGTAGTTGCTTTTGGAGAACGAGATGGAGATCGACCAAGAGGATGCACAAAGGAAATTGCCTGGGAGATACAGATGTTGTGAATCTTACTAGTGGTACGGGTGTCATGGTTGCATGCTTTTCTTAAAATTGGTAGAGCTGCACATTCAAGATCTGTGTATGTCAAGTTTTACAGCATTTATCTTAATATTATAGTACTTAAAAAGATGCAATAAAATTAAAGAGTATTTTAATTTGCCAAACCTTTCTATATATATAATTTTAAATGAATTTACCGTAAATGATAATGAATATGATCCTTGGTAGAACATATTTTTTCCACATCTTGCACAAAATGTGCAAATGAGGGATTGTAATGAGTGAATATTAAATATTTACATAAATCAAACATTATTCTTATTTTTTGTAAAGTAATCATGGTGGTTATCACATTGCTATGATTTTTAAATTCTTATGATGCAATGAACACATTTTATTATGGGAAATTTCCAGCTATACAAAAGCAGAGATAATAGTAATATAAATCATTATATACCCATCAATAATTATTGAATAATTGTTAAGCCAGGGCCCATTATTATGCATCTATACTCCCACTCAATTTTCCTACTCAATTATTTTGATGCAAATATCAAGATAGCATCACTGATTTTTAACAAGCAGGATGATTGGAAGTGCCTGGCACTACCATTTAGCCTGGAGATCTAGTGAATTAGTGAAGATAGCACTTCATGGGACACTCCAGTGATCATTTCCATAATACTTAGCTATTTCTCCAAAATATAATGAGTTAAAACAGGAGCCATCTACTTCTAAAAAAATACTGGCCTGTGGAAACTTTATGGATAAAAGCAGAACACTGCCTGATATAGTGCTGAAAGGTATGTCTTAAGCTTGGAAGGCACTCAAAATATAACTGGGAAAGAGCTATCTCTCAAAGTGGAGCTGTCCTGAATAAAGTAGATGTAGTAAAGCTTTCAGGAGCTCTGGTAGCATAGTGCCTAAGGCACTTGACTGCTAACCAGAAGGCTGGCGGTTCAAACCCACCAGCCACTCCTCTGAAGGAAGATAAGGCAATCTACTTCTGTAGTGATACTGCCTCAGAAACCCAAGGAGGGGTCGCTATGAGTTGGGTCCGACTTGAGGGCACATAACAACAACAACAACGGTAAAGCTTTCAGAGTCTTCATTTGCTGATAGGATACAACTCAAAATGAGAAGCAGATGTAAATATTCATTAATAATTGGAGCATGAGATGTATGAAATATGGATCTAGGAAAATGTGAAGTTGTTAAAAATGAAATGGAACATATAAAGATCAATATCCTAGGTGTTGTTGTTGTTGTTGTTTTTATGTGCCATCAAGTTGCACCCAATTCTAATGACTATACCTTGGGTTTCCGAGGTGGTATCACCACAGAAGTAGATTGCCCCATCTTCCTTCTTAGGACTGGCTGGTGGGTGTGAACCACCAGGCTTCTGGTTAGTAGTCATGTGCCTTAGGCACTATGCTGAGCTAAAATGGGCTAGTATAGACTATTTTGAATTGGAAAATCATATGGTCTCCTACGCATGGAATAAAAAATTGAGCAGGAAGGAGTTTCATTCATCATCAAAAGGAAAAATTCAAGATATATTCTGAAGTACACTTTCAAAAATAAGATAATATTCATATGCCAACAAGAAAGACACTCATTTCTCAGTTTGTTGCACTGTGGTGGCTTGAGTGTTGCTGTGAGGTTGGAAGCTATGTCACTGGTGTTTCAAAGCAGGGTCCCCTTAGTGGACAGGTTTCAGCAGAGCTTCCAAACTAAGACAGACTCAGAAGAAGGAAGGGGCCATCTACTTCTCAAAGAATTGGCCAGTGAAAACCATAAAAATAGCAGTGAAACACTGTCTATTACTGGAAACCTTTATGAGTTGCTCTGAAACATTGTCTGATATAGTGCTAGAGGATGTGCCCCTCAAATCAGAATGCATTCAAAATACAACTAAGGAAGAGCTACCTCCTCAACTTAGAGTTGACTTTGATGATGTGGATGGAGTAAAGCTTTCTGGACCTCCAGTTGCTGATGGGGCATGACTCAAAATGGGAACAAACAGCAGCAAATACCCATTTAATTGGAACATAGAATGCACAAAGCATAAATCTAGGAAAATTGGAAGTTGTCAGAAACGGAATACATAAATATTGATATTGTAGGCATTAGTGAGCTAAAATGGACTGGTTTTGGCCATTTTGAATGAGATAACCATATGATCTACTATGCTGAGAATGACAAATTGAAGAGGAATGGAGTTGCATTCATAATCACAAGGAATGTTTCAAGATCTACCCTGAAGTACAATCCGGTCAGAGAGGATAATATCCATATGCTGACAAGGAAGACCAATTAATAACTACTATTATTCAGATTTACATACCAACCACTAAAGCCAAAGATGAGGAAACTGAAGATTTTATGAACTTCTGCAGTCTGAAATTAATCAAACATGGAATCAAGATATATTGATCATTACTGGTGATTGGAATGTGAAAGATGGAAGCAAAGAAGAATCACCTAGTTCGAAAATATGGCTTTGGCGATAGAAATAATGCTGGAGATCATGTGATAGAATTTTGCAAACCAATGACTTATTAATTGCAAATACCCTTTTTCAACAACATAAATGGTGGCTCTACATGTGGACCTTGCAAGAATGCAACTATAAGCTCAGTGTCTTTAGCCAAAACAAGGCCAGGAGCTGACTGTAGAACAGGCCATCAATTGCTCATATGTAAATTCAAGTTCAAGCTGAAGACAATTAAACAAGTTCATGAAAGCCAAAGCATGACCTTGATTATATCCAACCTGACTTTAGAGACTATCTGAAGAATAGATGTGATGCACTGAGCACCAATGACCAAACACCAGACACATTATGGGATGACATCAAGAGCATTATCCATGAAGAAATCAAAATGTCATTAAAATATAGGAAAAGAAGAGAAAAACAAAATGTATGTCAAAAAATTCTCTGACACTTACTCTCAAATGGAGAGTAGATAAAGTGAATAAGAAATAACAAGATAAAAAAGCTGAAAAGAAGGTTCAAAGAGCAACTAGAGAAGCCAAAGTCAATTATTATAAAGAAATGTACAAAGACCTGGAGTTAGAAAACTAAAAGGGAAGAATGTGTATAGTGTTTCCCAAGCTGAAATAATGAACAAAAAATTCAAGTTAAGAGTTGCAGTATTGAAAGGTTTTATTAGCAAAATATTGAATGATGTGGGAAGCATCTAATCATGATGGAAAGAATACCCGGAGTCACTGTACAAAATAATTGGTCTATGTTCATCTATTTCAGGAGGTGGCAAATGATCAAGAATCAATGGTAATGAAGGAAAAAGTCTAAGCATCACTGAAGTAATTGGTGGAAAGCAATGCTCCAGAAATTGGCAGAATATCTGTTGAGAAGTTTCAGCAAACAGGTGCTGTGCTGGAGACACTTAGTTGTCTATGTCAAGAAATTTGAAAGAAAGCTACCTAGACAACTGACTAGAAGATAACTATATTTGTACCCATTTCAAAGAAAGGTGATCCCACAGAATGTGGAAATTACCAAACAATATCATAAATATAACACACAAATAGAATTTTGTTGAAGATAATTCAAAAATGGTTGCAGCAATATATTGACAAGAAACTTCCAGAAACACAAGCTAGATTCAGAAGAGGATGTGGAATGAGGGATATCATTGCTGATATCAGCTGGATCTTGGCTGAAAGCAAAATATACCAGAAAGAAGTTTAATTGTGTTTTATTGATAATGCAAAGGCATTTGATTGTGTTGATCATAACAAATTTTAGATAACGTTGTGGAGAACGGGAATTCCAAAACACTTAATTGTGCTCATGAGGAACCCGTACATAGACCAGGAGGGTATCATTCGACCCAAACAAGGGATGTGCATCAGGGCTGCATCCTTTCACCATACTTATTCAATCTGTATGCTGAGCAAATAACCCAAGAAGCTGGACTAAATGAAGAAGAGCACAACATCAGCAGTAGATGAAGACTCATTAACAGCCTGCAATACGTGGATGATACAATCTTGCTTCCTGAAAGTGAAAATGACTTGAAGCACTTACAGATGAAGATTAAAGATGCAGTCTTCAGTATTGATTACACCTCAACACAAAGAAAATGGAAATCCTCACAAATGGACCCATAAGCAGCATCATGATAAATGGAGTAAAGTTTGAAGTTGTCAAATATTTCATATTCCTTGGAGCCTCAGTCAACACAAATGGATGTAGCAGTCTAGAAATCAGTTGTCCTATTGCACTGGGCAAATCTGCTACAAAAGACCTCGTTAATGTGCTGAAAAGCAAAGATGTCTCTTTGAATACTAAGGTGCACCTAACCCAAGCCATGGTATTTTCAATAGCTTCATATGCATGTGAAAGCTGGACAATGAATAAAGGAGAATGAAGAAGAGTTGATGCTTCTGAATTGTGGTGTTGGAAAAGAGTATTCGAAGTACCACAGACTGTCAAAAGAACAAATAAATCTCTCCTGGAAAGAGTGCAGCCAGAATGCCTCTTGAAAGATAAAATGGCCAGACTTCATCTCACCTAGTTTGGTCATGTTGTCAGAAGAGACCCTTCCCTGGAGAATGATGTCATGCTTGGTAAAGTAGAGAGACAAGGAAAAATAAGAAGACCCTCAACAAGATGGATTGACACAGTGGCTGCAATGGCTGAAATAATTGGCTCAAGCCTAGCAAGGATGGTGATGATGACATAGGGCCAGGCAGTGTTTCATTCTGTTGTACATAGGGTTGCTATAAGTCAGAGCTGACTTGAAGGCACCTAACAACAACAACAACAAGCAATTCCAGGTAATACAATTATAATTCAAATTTTCCACCAATGATTAATGTAAAACATAAAAAACTGAATATATTTACCAATTTCCACAGCCCAAAATTTATAAAGCATGCAATTAAGATACATTAGTAATTATTGATGATTGCAATGTGAAAGTTGGAGACAAAGAACAAGAATCTATAGCCAGAAAATATGGCTCTGGTCATAGAATCAACACCTGAAATTGCATTATCAAATTTTGCAAGACCAAGGACTTATTCATTTTAAATACCTTTTTTCAACAACATAAACATGTACAATACACGTAGACATCACACATGGATTACACAGGAATCAAATAGACAGCAATGATGGAAAATGACAAAGGGGAAGCTCAATATTATCAGTCAGAACAGGGCCAGTGCTTGACTGTGAAACACATCATCAATTGCTCATATGCAAGTTGAAGTTGAAGAAAATTAAAACAAGTTCATGAGAGCCAATATATGACCTTGTGCATATACAGACTGAATTTAGAGACCCTCTCCAGACTGGATTTGACATATTGAATATTAATGGCTGAAGACCAGATAAATTGTTGTGTGGTACAAGGACATCATACATGAAAAAAATGAAAAATCATTAAAAAGACAGGAAAGAAAGAAAAGACCAGAATGGATGTCATCAGAGACTCAGAAACTTGCTCTTGTGGAGTAATTAAAGTCCACAGAAGAAATGATGAAGTAAAAGCATTGGACAGAAGATTTCAAAGGATGACTAGAGAAGACAAAGTAAATTATTGTAATGAAATCTGCAAAGACCTGGAGTTAGAAAACTAAAAGAGAAGAACAGGCTAAGAATTTCTCAAGCTCAAAGAACTGAAGAAACAATTCAAGACTTGAGTTGCAATACTGAAAGATTCTACAGGCAAAATACTGATCACGCAGATAGCACCAAAACATGAAAGGAATATATAGAATCATTGTTCCAAAAAGAATTGGTAGACATTCATCCATTTCAAGAGGTAGCATATGATTGAGAACCAATATTGAAACAGTTGTTCAGACAGAACAAGGGATATAGCATGGTTGAAAATCAGGAAAGATGTGTGTCAGGGTTGTATCCTTTCAGCATATTTATTCAATCTGCATACTGTGCAAATAATCTGATACGGTGGGCTATATGAAGATGAACGTGACATCAGTATTAGATGACTATTTGTCAACGATTTGCAATATGCTGATGAAACATCCTTTTTTGCTGAAAGTGAAGATTTGAAGCACGTACTGAGGATTATTAACAATATTAAAGGTTACAGACTTTAATATGTATTATAACACAATCTAAAAAAAAATCCTCACAACTGGACAAATAAGCAATATCATGACAAATGGAGAAAATATCACGGTTGTCAAGGATTTCATTTTACTTGAATCCACACACAATCAATGCTTATGGAGGCAGCAATCAAGAAATGAAATGATATGTTTCATTGGGCAAATATGCTGTAAAAGATCTCTTCAAAGTGTTGAAAATTTGAACATGACATTTTAAGGATTAAAGGGCTCCTGATACAAGTTATGGCATTTTCAATTGCCTCATAAGTATGAGAAAACTTGGCAATGAATAAGGAAGACTGAAGAAGAGTTGATGCCTCTAAATTATGATTTTCAGAACAATATTAAATATATCATGAATTTCCAGGAGAATGAACAAATTTATCTTGGAAGCACTACAGCTAGAATGCTATTTAGAAGCTAGAATATTAAGACTTTGTCTCACATACTTGGGACATGCTATAAGAAGGGACCAGTCCTTGGGGAAGGACATCATGTTTGGTAGAGGTTCAGTGAGAAAAAAAAAGACCCTCAATGAGATGTAATGACCCAGTGACTGCAATAGTGAGCTCAAGCAGAGCAACAGCTTTGAGGCTGGTGCAAGACCAGACACTGTTTGGTTCTGTTGGATGTGGGGTTGTGCAAAGAGTGTGGGGACAGCTTCTTCTCACCTCCTCTAAATTCAAAAGGTGGAGACAAAATCATTATCAGCAGCATCAGACAAAGGCTAATTCCTATGAATCAGAAGTCAGAGATGTCTCCACCCTCTGACCTTTTTACCAATTCTTATACCAACCATCCTTCCCATGGCACACTACTTCTCAGCTGGTTTTGAGAATTTGTTGCAATGGACACACAGAACTCACAGATAATACTCATGATCATGAGGTTTATTAAGAAAGTAATAGATTACAATTCAGCTTCAATAATGCTCAGAATATCCTTCTTCAGTCAGGACAGCCTTCCCCTGGTCATGTCTTCAGGCATGCTTGATCTGGCCTCTTGATCTGGCCTCTGCTTTACTTGTGCAAGTGTTACAAAGCTCTTTTAGCTCTGTCAATAGGTGCACCCCACTCTTCCAGGAGATTGCCTGCTCAAAGGAACTCAGCTTTCTTGCTCTTTGTGGCAGCAAGACCCGTGCTCTGTCTCATGCTGATCTCTTGGTTCTGCAGCCTCTACCACCACCTTCTCTCAGCTAACTCTCTACCACCATTTCCGTGCAGGGATCTCCAGCCCAAGACACTACACTCCCGGCTCATCTGTCTTGATGGCAATGAGATTCCCCTTTCTATCTCCTGTATGGGTTGTTTAATCCTAGTGAAATGGGAAAACTGACCAATCCCCACATTAGTTCTATACACCCCATATGCCCATCCCCACTTTCACAAGGGTGCCATGTACATTATTTACATTATTAGCAGACTATCCAATCCCCCTGATGGGCCACAAGCACCTCACATTTGCATAGACCTACCCAGTGATTTGGTGGGCATCACAAAGACCACGGCTAGAAGAGCCATACAAAGTAACTCACAGGTAACTAGGAGTTGGAACCCGACTTGATGACACTGAAGAACAGCAATATATATTTATAGTCTTAAAAAGTACTGTGTTGTCATATTACTTTAAAATAACTAGAAAATGTGGTTGAAGAAACTGGTCGCTTCCTAGACTATAAGACAACTAACTATATGTTCATCACTTTTTCTCCTTATGCCAAGAAAGACTTTGAATGGGTTAAGTTGGTGAAAAACAGTTGGTGTAGGTGGTATATGCAGAGATGCTCTTGTTTTGCAAAAAAATCACCTCATAAGTAATTTGCAATGTGTAGAAATACTTGAAAAGATTTTAAAAGAATTAAATAAAGAATGAATAAATGACCAAATAACTAAATTTCTAATATTCCAATACTTTAGCAAATATTATTGTGTAACAAAAATAAATGTATTATGGGGACTAAAGAAAGCCTTTAAGATTGAAATATGTTCCTAAAGATTTTGCAGCACTTATACATTTACTAAAATTGCTAAAGTGATTATTCTAGACTCTGGAAGAACTCAGAGTTGTAATTTTACTAAAAGGCTCTTAATGATGTAACATTTACTGATATTTGAAGTAATATAACTGGAATGTACTATTTGAATAAACTTTAATGCACTTGAAACAGTTTAGAAATAAGAAACACTGCCACTTATGTTTTCCTCTCACTTTACTTTAATAGTGAAAAACAACAAAGACTCATTGACTTATTTTTAATTCTCCAATAGACTTTTGAGAGAAAGTAGAAAATTATTTTATTTCTAGCATTTTCTAAATAATATAAACACTTTTAAGAACTTATAAGAAGTTTTTTATTCTATTTGCGATAGTATTTTGTTGTTATAATGAATAAACAACTATGCACTATCCTTAAGATAAGGAGCTCTGGTGGTGTAGTGGACAAAGCATTTGGCTGCTAACCAGAAGGTAAGAGGATTAAACCCACCAGCCACTCTGTGGAAGGAAGATGGGGTAACCTACTTCTGTAAAGATCTATAACCTTGGAAACCCAGTGGGGTTACTATGAGTCTGAATAGACTCTATGCAGTGTATTTGTTTTTTTGGATTTTATCCTTAATATAACATGCATATATTTATAATACAAGTAATGGAGATAATTTCTAGTGGTCTTTAAAATTCACCATTGCAAATATTCAGTGACAGGGTAATATGAAGTTAAAGAAGAAATTTTCTTTATATAGATATGGAAAATATACAATTTATATACCAATAGTGGAATTCTTCTTCAAAAACTGCTTTGTTCTGGAACATCTAGAAGTTTTTTTCCAAGGGATATAAACATAATCTCCTAAGTATAGAGTTTACGAAGGAGTTCCTATTAATAGAGTTTAAGCTATACAAAGCTCTCAGGATGAGGAATTTACATCACATTTTACATGAAATGTTTGGAGATAATGACCAACTATAAGAACATCTACTCATAGCAACTGAACTTGTTGTTGTTATGTGCCACTGAGTCAGACCAGACTCATAGTGACCCCTCCTTGGGTTTCCGAGGCAGTATCACTATGGAAGTAGATTGCCCAACCTTCCTTCCAAGGAGCAGCTAGTGAGTTTGAATCACCAGCCTTCTGGTTAGCAGTCAAATGCCTTAGGCACTATGCTACCAGAGCTCCTGCAACCAAACTTACTTCCATAGATGCTGTTTATTCTTCCTTCATAGTGCTCTACAATGCATATTGACCCACTACTTAAAATTCTTCATCTGCTCATGTAAACTTTACATTTCTTAGCTTTTCATCGTCTGACTTCCATCTTCTTAAAATATCTGACACATCCTTTGCAGCTAGAATAAATTATATTAAACTCCTGCTATTCAATTCTTTGAATCTCCTGTATTTGCCTGTGCTACAACTTCTGCCAAATACCTTTTCAATAACTGTGTAGTCAACTGTCCCAAAAAAATTTTTTTCAGATTCAGCTCAAACATTACTTCCTCCTGACCATTGCTTCTCCCTGGCCCCTCCACAGATGAGCTAAATGTCCTTCATAGATATTTCTGTCTCTAGTAGCCTAGGAGTTGTGACTATTTAAATAACAGCACATTTCATCTGCAAATAGATTATGCTCTTGTCTATTATACCAATAAAATTTGTTTAAATAAAGAGGACTATGCTATGTTTACGTATATATTTCCAGAGCTGTGTTTCTTGTGTAGTTTCATAAAATCAATCCTACTAACAAATGATAAAGATATGTTAACATTACTATACAGTTTCTAAATTACAAGCATCCCATTCATGGACAACTCCTACTTGTCTTTTCATGCAGGGCTTCAAACCAGTTTTGTCATGGCCATTGAAGTGAAACAATCACAGACCAGAATTTTCACAATTTGGGTGATACATCTCAATAACTAGAATGGGAAAAGTTATGGGTTGATGCTCTCGAATAGCAGACTCACAAGAGGCATAGTGAGCCTAATGTGTGTGACTGGATTATTGACAAGACTGTGGAAAGCCATACATATTCAAAACGATACATTCAGCCTCCATCTTTGAGTGAGTCCCCCCAGCTTTGAAGCCCTACTTTAGTGTTATGTAAATTTGCCCTCACTTTGAAACAGTTGAACCCCTGCTTGAAAAAAATTCTTCATCAAAATAAACTTAACTTGCTGCACATGCAGCTTTTAAATCATTGAAAAGGCTTTGAGCCTTTTCTTGCACTAAAGTAAGGAAGGCTAAATAAGAGCAGTATGCACTTTTTCCCACTGACCTAAGAGACACGGGTAGGGTTTAAAGATACAGTTAGGAAAGGATCTTGCACATAACTTGAAGACTTCCTGTATTTAAAACAATATTTTAGATGAACTAAAGAGCAGCACAAAGGATTAAGTGCTTGACTATTAGATACAGAGTTGATGGTTCAAAACAACCCAGAGGTGCTGCAGAAGAAACGCCTGGATATTAGTTTTCTGCAAGGTCACAGCTTGAAAATCATTTGGAGCAGTTCTACTCTCACATATGGAGTCACCACGAGTCAGAATGCATTCAATGGCCACCAACAAAAACAACAAAGAAAATTCTAAATTTAAAAATCCAAAAGATTATGAATAATGGTAAAAATGTGTGAGCAATTTATTATTTCTAAAACAAATTCCTTGACATTTTCTATTTTTATCTTTTATATAACTTTCACTTAGGTTATTTATATTTATTTACTGGGAGAAACTTAAAAAATATGAACCTTATGTTGGTTATATTTAAAGCAAAACTATAGGCTTATTTTTTTGTCCTTTTATTTTACTTGCTATTTTTGATGTTACATTTTTTTCTGTATATTCAAATTTGCATATCTATATTTCAGTTTTATATCTAGAGATACTTTCTCTTATGCATTAATTTAAAATAATTTTTAAATATAGATTTTATTTTGATTCATGGTATAGTGTAGGGACTTAAATGTATGAACTGCCCTCTTCCAACCAGTTTTCAACAAGTAGAATTTCAGTAAGTGTAGATAATGGCCAAGGGAGGTAAAAACAATCCAATCAAAAACATTCAATTAATAATCTATTTTGACTGAAAGTAATATAATATAATTGAGAATATAACATTTTATCTTTATTTTTACTGTGATTTGGGTGAAAGTTTACAGAGAAAATTCATTTTCCATGTAGCAGAATATAACATTTAGATAATTTTTATAAAGAAGTTAGACTAAAACAAGTAAATTTAATTAATAAAATTAATAAATTAAATCATGATATACTGTATTTAATATGAAAAATGGTCAATCAATACAAGTTTATCATGGGTTATGGTAGGTATTTGAACATGACTGTGATATGTTCAAAGCTGTGTTTTAGGTAAATTATAATTGTCATAGTCTGTTTGGGAACATATATAGAACATGCATGAAAAGCTACCAATGCAGGAAGAACAATTTGGAGAGTATTACAAGCATGTTTGTGAGAGACAATAAGGATCTAATTCCAGGCAAGTTTCTTTAAGAATGACAATACAGAAATGATTTTAAGAAACACTGAAGGGTTGAAATGAACTCTTGAATATCATAAATATGCCAAGGAAAGAGGAGTCAAAGTGATATCCATATTGGTGTTATGTGAATCAGAGAGTTGTTATATTAACCAAAAAGACATAGTTATCATAATTCCTTTATTATTTTGCAAAAAATAGTACATAATAATAATGTTTAAATTCTTCCCAGTTTGAAAACATATGACATTTTTCAATTTAATTTTTATATTTTTCCTTGGTATACTCAAACCAAAAACCAAACCAAACTCATGGCCATCTAGTTGATTCCAACTCGTAGTGACCTCCATTGAGTTTCTGAGGCTCTAAATCTTTACAGAAGTAGATGTTGCTGTCTTCCTTTCATGGAGCAGCTGGTAAGTTTGAATTGCTGCCCTTCTGGTTAGCAGTAAAATGCCATATCCACCTAGAAAGGACAAAAAGCTCAAGACACAAAATAAACATAGTTCATGTTTCTTGGGTAGATTAACATAACAATGTTAAAGATTATTGATGATTATTTTATATATGGGCTATGTTTTACTATACAAAACAAGAAAGAGGACAACTTTAGTAATTATCAATTTGTAGCCAGACAACACAAGTTAGCCATTGATGCTTTTAGCCATTATTTGCTTTGACTGTCTACAATGATTTAAAATGCCATATCCACCTAGCATAGTGGCTAAAGCACTTGACTGCTAACCAGAAGGCTGACGGTTCAAACCCACCAGCCACTCCTCGGAAGGAAGGTTGGGCAATCTACTTCCGTAGTGATACTGCCTCGGAAACCCAAGGAGGGGTCGCTATGAGTCGGGGCCGACTCAACGGCACACAACAACAACAACAACATCCACCTAGAAAGGAAAAAAAAAAAAAAAAAACTCAAGACATCAATATAGTTCATGTTTATTGGGTAGATTAATATAATAATATTAAAGATTATTGATGATTATTTTACATATGGGCTATGTTTTACTATACAAAACAAGAGAGGACAACTTTGTTGTTGTTGTTGTTGATATGTGCCATCGAGTCAGACCCAACTCACAGCAACCCCTCCTTGGGTTTCCAAGGCGGTATCACTACAGAAGTAGATTGCCCAACCTTCCTTCCAAGGAATGGCTGGTGGGTAGAGGACAACTTTAGTAATTATCAATTTGTAGCCAGACAACACAAGTTAGCCATTGATATTTTAGCCATTATTTGCTTTGACTGTCTACAATGGTTTAAAATGAGCTGATAATTTTTCAACTATCCCTTGTTTTTTATGAAACTTTCTTGATTATTACAATTAAGATCATACAAGGGGACGTCAGAAAAGTGATCTCATAATAAATGAAAAAATAACTTTTCCTTTATACGTATAAAGTCTAATTTCAGTGCAGATCTAGTAAGAAGTCTGAGTTGTACCCATACCTGGTCTTAATGAAGCATTGTTCCTCCCTGGTGGTGTCATATGAGGCCTAATAAAACAGAAGATTTAAATACAATTCAGAGTGTCATAACACAGTATCCCAAATAACCAGGATATAAAATATCTTGTCATTCCATGAACCAGCAAATAGTACCAGGAAATACAACAATGCTAAGAAATATAAAACAAAAATAAAATCCATTGCTATCAAGCCTATTTCAACTCATAGTGACCCTATAGTACAGAGTAGAACTGTATTATATGGTGACTATAGTGTGACCATCCTGTAATAAACCGAAGAGTCCATATGCTTCCAAGTATGTACATTTAATCATGTTAAAAGATCTCTGGTGGTGTAGTGGTTAAGGCATTTGGCTGCTAACCAAATGTTCAGTGGTTTGAATCCACCAGCCCCTCTGTGGAAGAAAGATGGGAGCAGTTGGGCTTCCATAAAGATTCACAGCCATGGAAAGCTATGAGTCACAAACAACTCTATGGCAATGAGTAAAGCCCACTTAAAATAAATAAACATCTCAGCAATATCTGAGGATTATAGGTAATGGCATAGTGCCTAAGGCACTTGACTACTAACCAGAAGGCTGACAGTTCAAATTCACCAGCCACTCCTTGGAAGGAAGATGGAGCAATATACTTCCGTAGTGATACTGCCTCGGAAACCCAGGCAAGGGTCGCTATAAGTCAGGTCTGACTCCACAGCACATAGCAACAATATTAGAATTAGGAGCTCTGGTAGCATAGTGCCTGAGGCATTTGACTGCTAACCAGAAAGCTGGTGGTATAAACCCACCAGCCACTCCTAGGAAGGTTGAAGAAAGGGGCTGCCGAAGGATTTAAATGTAGCATATTTTAAAAGATGATTTACTGGACAACTAGAAACATCAAGAAGGTAATGAATGGTTATTGAAAAAGGGAAGAGGGGGTGGGTAATTTACCTTATAATTTTACTGCTATTTTCAAAAACTCTTTTTAATTATATTACAGTGGTGCTTAGCTAGCCATGGAGGATTTGTTCCAAGACACCTACATCCCCCATACCAAATTCCACAGATGCTCAAGTTTTTTATACAAAATGGTGTGGTACTGGCATATAATCCTCATACTTTCTCCTGTGTACTTTAAATCATCTCTAGATTACTTATAATACCTGATATAATGTAAATGCTAAGTAAATAGGACTTCATGCTCCCTCTTAACCTTGCAACAATTGCTTTGATCACATAATTGTTTTATTTTGTTCCTAATGTTTTTTATCTGTGGTTAGTTGAATCGATGGCTGGCTGGCTGTATTTCATTTGCTTTATACTTCATCTTTAAAGCATATAAAATTATTAGCTAGTAATTAATACTTTCTTTAGAATTTTATTTAAAGTATTTTACATATCTTTGCTCTGAATAATTATATTGTCAAGTATGGGGAAACCTGGAAGCTCTGGTGGCATAGTGCCTAAAGCATTTGAGTGCTAACCAGAAGGTTGGCAGTTCAAACCCACCGCCACTCTTTGGAAGGAAGATTAGCATTCTTTTTCTGTAGAGATACTGCCTTGAAAACCCAAGGAGGGGTCTCTATATGTCAAATTGACTCAACGGCAGTGATTTTTTTTTTTTTTTTTTAATGGGAAAACCTGATAGAGTTTGAATACATATGTAACCAGGAACACTATGAATACGAAGCAATATGTGGAACTGTCAACATTCTAAATAATTTTAATTATTACTACCATGTCAACCACTCTTAAGGGATCAGTGAAGGAAATCCTGGATAAAGTAGGAAAATAATGTGGAACAAAACTCAAAATCATCAAAAGACCAGGTTTACTGGTCTGATAGACCTGGTGAGACCCCTGAGACTATGTCTGAAATTGAATTGACTATGTGGCTTCTAGCTTAACAAAGGCAGGCTTATGGAGTGAACATTTATATCAGGTAGATACACTCCTTAGAACAATCAATCATGGGAGAACAGAAGGGCAGTATTTGCACAGGGAGATAGCTCAGAGGGCATGAATGCACAGGAAAGAAGGACAAAGGGAAGAAGTAACTACAGAGAGGAAGTGGGAAGAGAGCTGTTATATTGTGGGGAATTGCAGTCATCAATGTTATGAAATAAAATGTGTATGAACTGCTGTATGGAAATGAATTTGCTCTGCAAATTTTCACACAAATGACAATAATTTCTTTTTTTAAAATCATTATTATATTTAAAAAATATGCATATTATAAGAAAACAACTTTTTTTGTTTGTTTTTAATCACATGGACTCTTTCCATAAGTCTTCTATTTCAGGACATATGCAGAAATTCAGGTCCATCTTTATTAATTAGTTTCTGACATATAGTATAATATAAAATTTCTTAAGTACTATCAGTAGTGTTGCTGTGTTGTTATGTGCCGTCAAGTTGGCCCCGACTCATAGCGACCCCTCCTTGGGTTTCCGAGGCAGTATCACTACGGAAGTAGGATTGCCCAACCTTCCTTCTGAGGAGTGGCTGGTGGGTTTGAACCCCCAGCCTCCTGGTTAGTAGTCAAGTACCTTAGGCACTATGCTACCAGAGCTCTTCAATCAGTCATAATGAACCAAATATATAATTGTAAAGTCAAATCACTGAGTATTAGATGGACAAGATTCATGGAAAGAATAGGTTAGAGAGTATGAACCAGATATTAAATATTATTATCCTCTTTTAGGAAACTCACATTACATACATTTGGTCTTTACTTTCAGACCAAATTGGGCCTCAACCAAATAATCTTTTTTGCTAATTTTGTTTAAGTACAAAACAATGTTTTTATGTTTATCTGATTAAAAAAGTTAGTAATACAAAAATAGTCCTTTCTGAAGAATTCTATATAGACTATTTAAAAGTTATCTTCAGCTTTTTAAATTAAAAGACTATCATGAATCATTCATATAAGTTGTCATTACTGTAACACCTCAAAATGTGATTGTTTACTTGATGTGAGTGACCTTATGAACTCTTTGAAATGAAAAAAAGAATATAGATAATTGTATTTTACTCTCACAGCTATAAGCTGTACTGTGTACAATCTATGTAGAATTGTTATATTGTAATTTTGCAGTCTATTTTATGTCTAATGTTTTCATTGTGGCATTTCTAAATTTCTCTGTTTAACAATTTGAAATTGAACTGTAAGGTAACAACATAATTTAGGCTACTGATGTCAATTAACTCTGCATGATACTTGAGAAAAAATTGGCTTGTACAATTGTAATTTCAAAAAAAAAAGTTTCATTTTTGTTTGTAAAAAGTAGCTCACATCAAGGACTATTATTCTACTGGAATATATTTTTGGCTCCAACCTAGGAGAAAAGAAAGATTTCCTTTTTTTCTCTTTTACATTGTTGACCCACAGTATGCCCCTAGCTGAAAAACTTTCCACTGAATATTGTAATATATTCAATTCTTTGGGTTGCTTTAGGGATTGTTGTCTTAAAAAAGATTAAACCACTGATGACTTTAGCTTTTAACCTCTGTCATAAAATCCAAGTACTCGACTGTATCTTCACAATTTAAATGCAAATAATCTTTAAACAAATCTAATCTTGAGGGCCTTTGGATAGTGAATGATAAATGGAAGGAAATTATATAAAGTGTGATAGCGAGCAACTTAGATATCTTTTTTCACATCAATCATCTCTCCACATGGATCGACAATTAAAATAGTTCAGTGCTTTTGAGAGAGTCTGAGAAAGCAAGTTCATCATTTAGTTGTCCATGGAATTACTTTGGGGAGAAGCAAGCTGACCCAAAGGGTAAGTGTTAATTAGAAAATGTGTAAAGTAACCTGAAGAGTCCCCATCTAGGTTTGCTCACCTGCAGAACAATTTTTGAATTGTGCACAAAAAAGCCTATTGATCTTGTCTAAAGTAGTGCATGCTTACCACAAAAGAGGTACATAATTATAGTTGAGCTCATTCATATTGAAGAGATTAAGGTATCTTTTCAAAATATTATTTTCAGCAGAATTATGTGGTAATAATAATGGTACTTTATTGAATTTAAAAATTCAACTGAAAGTAAACTTACTTTTGCTATTTTAATTGTTCCTAATCTTACAGTTTAAATAATTGTTACTTACACCAAAAATAAAAATAAAAAAAATTCACTGCCCTTGAGTAGAATCCAACTTGTAGTAACCTCTCCTTGGGTTTCTGAGGCAGTATCTCTATGGAAATAGATTGTCCATTCTTCCTTCTGAGGAGTGGCTGGTGGCTTTGAACTGCCAGCTTTCTGGTTAGCAGTGAAATGCCTTAGGTACTGTGTTAGATTGGGTTCTCTAGAAAAAGACAAAAACCAGCAAAGTGTATATATATATATATTTAGAGAGAGAGAGAGAGAGAGAGAGAGAGAGAGAGATTTATCTTAGGAAAATGGCTCACAAGCGTATAGAAGCCGACAAGTCCAAGTCGAAAAGTCCAAGTCTCTGGAGGAGATGGGGCTTGCGGCCGCCTTGGCTTCC
>NW_006921973.1:2194289-2200631 GCF_000298275.1 Orycteropus afer afer
TCTAAAGTCACAATACTGACACAAATTAACATCTCATGTATCCTGATACAATACTTTGACTATTGAGGTGAGTATTTATTGATGCTGTTCACTTGGAGAGACTCTGTTGACTACGGAGTAGGGTTGGCTGTAATGTTGGGGGAAGTCATTTGTCAGTCTTGTGGCAGCACAGCACTGTTGAGTGGGTTTTTACCCCCAGCCTTCGCCTACCAGTAGAACACAGACCATCTGTTCTGGTTACCTAGTGCTGCTCTGAAAAGAAATATACCACAAATGGGATGGCCTTAACAAACAGGAGTTTATTCTTACAATTTGGAGGCTTTAATTCCAAGTTCAAAGTGCCAAGCTCTAGGGGCTGGATAAAAGCCCCTCAACCTTGGGGTCCAGCTCTGCCTCCTGCTCCCAGCCCACTGGAGCTAGAGGTGTTTCTTCACTCAGACAGCTGCTGGCTGCTAAGGCTGAGAAGCCCCAAGGTTGACAAGGAAAAAGGCACAGTCCCGATGTTACCAAACCACACCGCAGGCCATTAACTTAAGTCCACTTCAAGTCTCAAGGTCAGCGGAGCATAGCAGGCTGCTGAGCAATGACACAGCTACATGCAGGGTCCAAGCATGCCAAAGGCTAGAGACCATTCCCAAAGGCTTCTCCTTATATACAGGAAGCAGACTACACACCCAAAGGCAGCTACCCAGCTGCTTGTGGTAAATCCCACCATGGAGTTGATTGCCAGTCTCTTCATGGGGATTAATTACCACCAGCTGCCCGGCCACTCAACCGGGTCCAGCCAAGTTGACACACAAACTGAACTACCACACCATCTGTGCCACCCAGGGAGCTTCTGATACTTAGAGATGGTGTGGCATTCATACAAAAATATTTGAAAAACTCAAGCTGAAGGACAAGTCTAAACAACTCACCTCTATTCTTCAAAACTGTCAAAGTCAAGAAAGGACAAAGAAAGACAGAGAAAGGCCATGGATTGAAGAAAACCAAACAAGCAGCTGCAATTCAAGATACTGCATCAGATCTTAAACTGGGCTGAAGTTATAAAAGACATTTTTAGAAAAACTGATGAAGTTTGAATATAATCTACATTAGAACAACTTATGAAGTTTGAATATGAACTACATATTAGTTAATAGTATAGTATCACTATGAAATTTTCTGATTTTGAAAATTATGTAAAAATATACAGTTTTTCATAGAGAGTATATTATGAAGTATTTAGGTTTAAAGTGATGTGATTCTACAATTTATTCTCAACTGGTTCAGGAAAATTAATTTTTTACATTCATATTTGTTTGTGAATATGAGCATTGTGTGTATGTGTGTGTACGGAACATGAAAGAGCAAAAGAAACAAAATATAAACATTTGGTCATTTTACAAAAAGTGTCTGTGGGAGTTCTCTAAAATATTCTTGCAACTTTTGTGTTGGTTTAAACATATATAAAAATAAAAATTTATTAAGGTATTAATTATGATTTTTTAACTCAGTTGTGTTGATAAATGTAAGAATTTTTTTTTTAATCACAGAATAAAAGGCACCAATTTATCACCATATCACAAGTAACACTGGACATGAATAAAACAGGTGAATAATTCAGACTGATAAGGTCATAAGGGACCAGAACTATTTTGATCTAAAAGTTGAAAAAATCTTGAAATGAATGAATTGACAGACTAAATTTTTTAAATAATTCATTGTGATTGTTTTCATTACATTTTTTTATATACTTGGTTGCACTAGCAACCCGTAGCATACACATAGTCATGAGTATTACTAGAGCCACAAGTAGGTGATGTTTCTTACCTCGGTTAGTCCATATTTTGACACCAGTGTCTAATTATGATAGTCACATATGATCTAAATATCTAGTATGCTACTCAGAAAAATTTCCAGGAGCTGTTTATCTCAAGACTTAGAATTAAAGAAAAAAAAATAATGAGAATAATATAGAGAATAAACTATGGAAAGAAAGCTAGTTGTATCATGGCTTTTGGTTAACTATATTGCTAAAAGATGAATGTTTGGGTTTGAATCTAAATCTCTATTTTCTCTTCTCAAAGAACTACAGAAAACTCAGCTAATTTTAACAGGGAGAACATTTACTTTTCTGGTACAGCCTAGAATATTATTTTTTCCAAAATTTAATGACATTTTCGATATCATGATTTTCTTCCTATTGTATATTTCAATAAATAACTTATTCATCAAATAAATACTAGAGCATTAAATGTTCCATGGCAATGATAAAATAAATAGTAATACAATCTCTGTTCTAGGAGTTACGATCTAGTGGGAGAGATCGATATAAGGATTAGTTTTGTTTTGGTATAAGTTTCATACTGTCAGCGTTCTTATTATTCCTTAAAAAGTATTCATAACTTTGTATAGTTGTTTAAAGTTAACTTTAAATAGAATGTCATCATTGTACTGTTAAGGAATGTTATGTCTTCTGAAAAGCTCTCTTGGAAATCGTTTTTGTTTTTTCACCTGAGAATGGATGTCCTGGCTTTATCTTTTATTATTTTCTTCTATTTTCAGTACTCTGCACCTTATAGTTGCAATGTTGTCAATCTGTGGCAGTGGGAAGAGTTAAACACCCACTTCTTATTTGTTAACTGGTTAAGTTCTAAAGACCAGATTGTAATGTGAAAATAAGCATTATGCAAAAATGGAGGATAACCACATAATCACTTAACTGCCAAAGTATATCGTAACTGATATATACAATTGCCAAATTACAAAGCACAACTGTCAAACCACTGAGAATCATGGCCACACCAAGCTGACACATAACCTTGACCATCACAGCCAGCGTTACTTTCATGTCACACTTTGGGTTGGTTATTGCCAGACATACATTGTCAATGCTCAAAATCATAGATTTTTTTCACTATTGTTGTAAGGGAAATATGTTGGCTAACTAGATGGTCAACAAGGGAGAAACAGGTGTATTCTGCCTAATTTTCCAGGAAAAATATTCATTAGTCAGCAATATGGATGCAGAGGCTGACACTATTAAATGTCTCTCCTCAGTGTCATGCTCCACTTCACCAGTGCTGTTCAGTGATGTAACCTGTCACACTACTCTTGCACTCCAAATCAGCAACAGTTCTCCAGTACATACAGTATAAAGTTTATAATATTTCCACCATCTGCTCTATTAACTACCTATGAATTCCTTTTAATCTTTTAACATGTTATTTAAATGTCATTACCTCTACAAAATACAAGATCTTTCCCTAAATCCACCTCTCATATTAAATAACTTCTTCCCAGAACATCATCTTTAAAGCATACTATATTGTAACACATCTATTTCTTGATTACTTTTATGTATCTATTTTCTCTGCTTTTTGAGATTATGAGTGATCTGCTGATCTTTGTTTATCCTCTCTATAACCTACCTCTACTGACCCTACTATAACCAACACCTAGTATAATGCTTAGGAACTCTGGTACCGTAGTGCCTAAGGCACTTGATTGCTAACCTGAAGACTGGTGGTTCAAACCCACCAGCCTCTCCTTGGAAGAAGGGTTGACCAATCTACTTCTGTAGTGATACCGCCTTGGAAACCCAAGGCAGGGTCACTATGAGTCAGATCTGACTCGACAACACATAACAACAACAACAACAGTATAATGCTTATAATAGAGTAAGTTCACCACATATTTTTGTTGGTGGTAGAGTCTCATGTAGTCATCGATGTTATCTTTCCAAAGTAGAAAAAGTATGGGCTTTGTATTCTCACTAGCTGCATTTGAATATTGACTGTAGAATTTACGACCTATGCAACCCTAAACAAATGGATTAATCTTCTCATATAGCCTCAGTTAAATGGTTTGTAGAAAGGAAATGTTGGTGTTACCTTCTTAGAAGGATTGCTGCAAGAAATACATACATATATATATATATATAAAGGATATGCATTAAAGTTTAAAGTTGGAATAGCAAGAGGGGGACTGGTCATGCGTACTTAGAACAAATAAGATGGAAAAAAAAAAAAAGATAAAATATGGAAATTACCAGAATCAAGTTGATAACTACTAAAACCAGAGAATTAGAAGGGATGTCTCCAGAAAGGAATAACTCCAAAGAGGCAGGAGCAAATTGGCCTGAGGAGGAAATCTATAATTGTAGAAAATGAATCTTCATTGGAAAAATAAATAAATAAATAATGCGATATTTAATATTTTCCTCATGCAATGAGTCTATTACAGCCCTATGATTATAAATACAATTCCTTCCACCCAAGTTAATTACTGACACTACTATTTATTTATTTATTTAAAGTAATCCACTGATGAAATTTCTATATTTCTTTTCTTTTTTAGGAAAAACAGGACTTGCTTAAATGGATAGCAATACTTGTAGTACCTGGATAGTAGTATATGAGATAAGATCAGAGAGAGAACAATAGTAACAAGACTTTGTAGGACTTTATAGGACGTTAATACAACCTTAACTTTTCTTCTGAGTAAAATGATAAAAACAAACCAAGCTCACTGCCATCTAGTCAATTTTGACTTGTAGGGCCCTCATTGGATTTCCAAGGCTATATATCTTTATGGAAGCATTCTATCTCATCCTTATTCCATGGAGCAACAGTTGGGTTCAAACCACTGACCTTTTGGTAGTCAGCCAAATGTCTTAATCACTATGTCACCAGAGCTTAAAGGAATTTAAGCAGATAGATGACATTATCTGCGTTATATTTTTGAATCTTGGTGTTATTTAAGAAGAGTCTCTAAAGAGCAAGGGTTAAAGCCATGAAGCACTGATTAGAAGACTATTTAAAGATACAGTAAACAAATATCCTGGATAGTATTAGTATAGGTATTGAGAAGTGGTCAGATTCTAGATATTAAAACAAAGAAAATATAGAGTCGAGATTATCCTGCTAGATTAATCATGGGTCTGAAAGATAGATTAATCAGAGATGCAAAGGTGAAAGTTTTAGAAAATATTATTCTGACTGGTACACAGCTGAGCACTTAACCACTGAACCACCAGGGCTCCTTCAATTTCTCAGTGAAGGAAAATGTACAATCATCATTTGAGAATGGAGACAGAATGAGAGATGCTGAATTTCTACCCTTAGGACTTATCTCACTGCTCAATCTTGCATCAGTTTTCAAAAATGAAATCCTAACATTTTTAAGAAAATTTTTTAACTTCAGTTTCTGCTTCTGAAGCAAACCAGCTACTATGTTTCTGTCAGTGAATCAACATTTCAATTCATTTTATGTCTTTCATATTTCCCAAATCTACTATAGGGCCTTTGGAAATAGTTAAAAGTACATGGGGTAATGTAATGAGATTATTTTAAAGTCTGTGGAAATGACAAAATTTTAATGAGGCACAAATAAATAAATTGCTATTAAAGCAGGACATTAAATCCGAAAGAAACAAGTGTGTCTGTATGTGTGTATAACTGGGAATCAAACTTTTTACTAGAATAAAAGCTAATTGTGAAAGGTAGAATTTTCCATCAACAATTGTGGTAACAATAACAATCACAATGAAGACAACATCCTATACTGATTGTATTTGCTCTCTGTACCTGGCACAGGAATAAGTTTTCAAAAATGGGAGGTAATTTAGTTCTCAAAAGAATTCTATGAGGTTGATAGTGCTTTTATTCTCATTTGCACAGGAAACAAAAGAAACATAACTTTGAGTAGTTAATTATTTGTTCAAGTACACCCCACCCAACAAGTAAGCAGTGGAACTAGGATTCAAAGGCAGACAATGCTTCCTTGCATATCTAATCACTCTTACACATAATATTTATCCTATCTAGGAAAGTAATATAGTTCTATGAAATGCCATAAGATGACTTCATCAATTCTTCGTGAAAAGTTGTCTATATACTAGATATGGGGGGGGGGGACACCTAATTTTAATAGGATAACTTTTGTTCTTTAAAGCAGAGATGAACTGATACAGGTGCGTTCTAACCACTGGTATGGAGGATTGATGACAATGTCAGCCAGCAAAGAACAGTTCCACCAGCCAAACGTTTAATAAAGTGTTTCTCCTTGAATGTTATGATGTTATCATGCCTTAAAAAAGAAGATTGATGTGAAAACTATACTACTTTTTAACTTCTTGAACAAGAACTTTTTATGATGAACACATTCCTTCTAACTAAAAGAAGGGAAAAAAAAACATATTTCATCGGTATAAAAATACCTTTGGAAGATATATAAATGTAATATTAGTATTTTGACATTACTAACTAGCATTAAGGAAGATTGGGCAATCCTACTTCCATAGTGATACTGCCTTGGAAACCCAAGGAGGGGTCGCTATGAGTCGGGGCCAACTCGATG
>NW_006921973.1:2200926-2203811 GCF_000298275.1 Orycteropus afer afer
GATTTGCATATTTTAATTATCTCAGTTCAGAGATGAGGAAACTGAGTAACATAAATATTAAGTAATTAATCCAAAATTACACAGCGAGTGGAAGCCTAGAGATGAAAGAATTATTTATTTGTGCTTTTATTTGGAATAGAATTTAAATGCATATCATGTATGCTATTCTATATAAAATACCTTTGCAAAGATTGTCCACCTTCTTGGATTATTTGCACAGTATACAGTTTAAATTAGTATGGTGAAAGGATACAATACTGATGCCACCTTTCCTGATTTTAAACCACACAATATGCCATTGTTCTGTTGGAATGACTGCCTCTCAGTCTATGTAGAGATTCCATATGAGCACAATTAAATGCTCTGGAATTCCCACTTTTCACTATATTATCCATAATTTGTTGTGATCCACACAAATGAATGCCTTTGCATACTCACTAAAACACAGACAAATGTATTTCTAGTATTCCCTGGTTTCAAACAAAATCCATGTGACTTCAGCAATGATATCACTCTTTCCATGTCTTGTTCTAAATTTGACTTCAACTACTGGTAATTTCCTTTTGATGTACTGCTACAACCAATTTTGAAATATCCTCAGCAAAATTTTACTTGGGTGTGATATTAATGATATTATTCAATAATTTCTGCATTCTGTTGAATCACCTTTCTTTGGAATCCACAAATATACATCTCCTCATGTTGGTTGACAAGACAACTATCTCTTAAATTTCTTGACATAGATGAGTGAGCTCTTCTCACATTAATTTATTTTTAATTAATTTTTTTTTCCCTAGGAAAAATGACATTTCAATTCTACCTTCTGGCCCCCCAAAATTCATGTCCTTGCCACATGCAAAACACATTTACCCCATCCTACCATCCCTAAAGCTTTAAATCAACTCCAAGTACACAATCTTGTCTTCTGAATCATCTAAATCAAATATGAGTGAGATGTTAGGTGTATTTCATCATGGGACATCTTCAATTTTGAATCTGTTGAATCTAGACTACAAGTTCTTTACTTCCAAAAATATAATGGTGGAACAAGCATAAGGTATACATTTCTATCACAAATGGGGGAAATTTGAGGGAAGAAAGGATAATGGACATCAAGCAAATCCAAAACCTAGCAGAACAATTTGCATTAGCTCTCAAGGACTGAAAATAATCCTGTGTTCTGAGACCATCTGGGCAATGGCCCTGCCTTCCAGAGTCTGGTTATTGGTCATACATACCCTCTGGATTCCGAGTGGAGGCCTCTTGATACTGAGCTTCAGCTCTGCTTTCCAGGCTCACTGTGACAGAAATTCTGTTCTTTAGCTTTGCAATGCCTCTTTCTCCTAGTCCATCTGAGTGGCAACTCTACCTCTTGAGGTTCAGCAGGCCCTTGAGTATGGAAGCACTGCTCCCTAAGCTCTGATGGTGACCATATCCTCCAGGCAAACATTAGTGACAGCCCCACCTCCAGAACCGAGTGGGCAAAAATCTGACTCTTTGAAATCTGGGAGTCTGTGGGATCCAAGAAACTGTAGCTTCACTCTTTGCAACCAACAAAGTCTTGCCTCCTGTATTCATTCCAACCGTTCTACTAATATCAGAGATTGAGGGATGGTCTTTTTCTTCTCTTTGCACAGAACATATGTAGCTCCTTAGGCCTGTTTTCTGCCTGTAGAATTCCAAGGGAAAAACAGTGTTCTGTCTTTTCATTCTTTCTCTGTCCCCTTCAGTCTAAGCTGAAGATTTTCTTTTTTTGCTATTGTAGCTGGTTAGATCCATCAGCCATGGGCTTAATCTCCTTTAACAAAAGACTGTGTCATCACATTTTTGGTGAATACTCTAGGGCATGTATTCTTAGTTTGTACAACAGAGTATTCCAAATCTTTAAGGTCAGTTTTCCTCTTGTACAGTTCATGTTTAAGTCCATCTTTTTCCTCTCACATTTTTCTATAAGCGACAAGAAGAAACCACATGGCTGCTGTAAGATCTTCCTTAGAAATCTCCTAAGCCAATTATTATCCAAGTAAGTTCATCACTTACAAGTTCTACTTCCACCAAGCATTTGAACATAATTCAAATCAATTCTTTGCCACTGTATAAAAAAAAAAAACCATCACATTTCCTCCATTGTTCAATCATATATTCATCATTTTCTCTTAAACCTTCACAGGAAACTTTAAAACATTTAATATCCACATTCCCAGTAACAGTCTGTTACTGGTGCCATATATATGTATTCTAAGATGATAGAAACTTTTCTGTATCTTCCATACTTTCTTCTAAGCCCACCAGAACTACATTTGACTGATATCCATAATTCTACCAACAGTCTCTTCAAGAACAATCTACATTTCTATTATTAGGTACCTTAAATATTTTCTAGGCTCTGCCTATTGCCCAGTTCCAAACTGATTCTGTTTTGGGTGTCTGTTACAGCAGCATCCCACTCTTCTGCTAACAAATTCTATTTTAGTTACCTAGTGCTGCTATAACAATAACAGAAATAACCCAAGTGAATGGTTTTTATAAACAAAAATTTATTTATTTATTTTTCAATAAAATTCCAAATTCAGAGTGCCAGCTCTAGGGAAAGACAATCTCTCTATGTTGGCTCTGGTGGAAGGTCCTTTTCTCTTTGAGCTGCTTCTGCTCCCAAGTGATCCTCATGTGGCTTGATAGTTCTCTCCCCACCCCTCACCCCCACTTCTGTTTCTTTTGCTTGTTTGTTTACTCTCTTTTATATCTCAAAAGAGATTGACTTAAGACACAGAGTACACTAATCCTATGTTATTAACCTAACAAAGAAAATTCATTACCTAATGGAATTATAATCACAGGCATACAGGTTGGGATTTACAACACACACACAGTTTTTTTTTTTTTTT
>NW_006921973.1:2206861-2208497 GCF_000298275.1 Orycteropus afer afer
CATTCCTGTCCCTTTCTCCTCACCCCTTCCAGTGAGTCTATCATCTTATTTATTCAAAATTTGCCTTTTTATTCTAGTTTCTGAACTTTTCATAATGTTCCCCCATCTACCCAATAGGCTTCTTAGAATCTTTCAAGTTCCTTCATTAGCTAATTATATGGCTTATCTCCTCATTCTAGTTACTGTGTTACATTGTAATATTTATATTTATGTCTGTGTTTACTACAAAGCTATGAGTACATTAAATGTACTGAAAGTTGTAATTCATTCTTATATTTTCAGTTTCTAGACCACAGACTAGCACGAAGAAGTAAATCTTTAGGAAAGCAGACTGTCTTATCTTTCCTCCGTGGAGTGTCTGGTGGGTTTGAACCACCAAGTATTTGGTTAGCAGCCAAATGCCTTAACCACTCTACTATCATAGCTCCTTACAAAGTAGTAAGTCACTACATATTTTTTGAATAAATGAATTAAAGTATTCTTAAGACATGTTGCATGATCTTATTTTATCCATTCATAATTACTAAACAGGTAAAGGATTTCTATGGGCAAGAGGGGCATCAGAGAGGAAAACAAAAGAATGAACACTGCAACCCAGGAGAACTTTGGAGTATGGTCTTCAAGAAGAAAATGTTCTCCTTTATTATATATTTTATGGTGTGTTAGTTTCACAAAGAGCATTGTCTAACATCAGCCAGTGTTTCCAAGTCCATATATTTTCTTTGCACCATCATTCTCTTTGAGTGATGACTTGTCTTTTAAAAAGCCTTTTCATTTCCAAAAGGACAGATCTTGAAGGTTATACAAGGAATTCTCATTAAAATCTATGTCAATTTGTCCATTTTTAATCATGCCTTTAGATTGAATCTTTGTTTCATTCTATTCAAAATAAAGATTAGTGAATGTCATGTGACTTTGAAAGGGTACCAATGGTATTTAAAAGGTGAGTACTTTAGGAAGAAATTACTCTTATAAGAGAGCTACATACCTTTACAATTGGAAGCAATTGAAGAACATGCTATATACTTCATAAATTTCCATAGCACTTTTTTTCTGTCCTGTTATTCATGTGTTTAGACAGGAGTCTAAAATGTGTTCAGCCCACTCAGTGAGGGAAAAGAACATGATTGTGCTTGAATTATTGTGCTCTCAGAGGAGACAGGCACTTTTGCTTTGCAAGGTAATCATTTTTTTGGAAACTAGGCTTTTAGTTTCTGTAATGTTCAACTATGATTTTAGTTTCTGCAATATTCATATTCTGCAAAATGAATCATTGTATATAGAGAAATTGATGCACTATTTTTTAGTGATTCATTTGGGACTGCCTGGCAATGACAAATCAAACCAATCACACATAATTGCAGATAGAGTACTACATCCAAATTGTGGATATGTGCATGATATTGGCATGAACATTTGAAACAGACTAGATTTTTTTATGTTCAGGTAGTTATAACTGCCTCAATAACTATCTGCTTTTATTACAAACAAAGGCATGAAATGAGAAGCTTCATAATTAAAATGTGTAACTATCCAAATGCTTTCAGCATTTTCCTTAGTGCATTAAAGTTTTTTTTTTTCTTTCTTTCTTTCTTTCTCCTGTAAATTTGCTTAAGGGAAAGGGGTCTAATGAAAT
>NW_006921973.1:2208833-2210005 GCF_000298275.1 Orycteropus afer afer
AAAAATGCTGACTGAAATAGAAATATTTATATTCAAAATTGAAACTATCAAAACTACCATTCATAGTTTATAGAAACACATGTAGTATGTCTTTAGTGGGTCAGAGGACTATGTCCCCTGAGAAAGCATTTATGATTACTATAAAATATATTTCCTAATATTACTTTAGATGGTAAAATACAAACACTTCAAAACGAGTACAAATACATGAAATAAATTGATAGCTACATCAATTATTTTAAAGTTAATAGTAAAAACTTCTAAATTGAGAATGAATGAGTAAAAACAAAGCAATATGTCAAAGTTAAATTAGAAAATTGTTCCTACAATACATGGAATATTTTGAGAACAAAAGAATTAAAGAACACTAGAAATGGATTTATCATTTATCTCATGATTTACACGTTGAAATAATTGATTTTAGATACATAATTTTGTGATACAATTTAATTGTATAAACACAATTATGGTTATCATTGTTCATGGAAAAACAGATGTATTAATTAATACTCTGGTCAAGTTTTCAATGGAAAAACCTGATCAAAGAACTTATAAGGTACCCAGTTGTTTTTGTTATTGTTGATGGTGACAGTGTTAAAAATTTTTTTCTTGCTATTTCAATAAATGTGGAATTGTGAATATTAAATGTCCAGTAATTAATTTTTTTCTTATAAGAATGGTTCAATGATTCTCTGTATCTATGTTTAAGATTTTTATAACTCTCTCTAATTATGAATCATGGGCTCCAATTGTTTTAAATTTTAGATATCTATATTTTGACTAAGAAGCCCAGGTACTACAATAGCTAACTGCATGGCTGCTAACAAAAAGGTTGGCAGTTCAAACCCATGAGGGAAAGATGTAGTCTGCTTCTGTAGAGATATACCATCCAAGAAACCACATGGGGCAATTCTACTCTAGTTTATACTGTCATGATGAGTTGGAGTCAGTTCAATGGCAAAGGATATATTTTGATTAAAATTAATGCTTGGCATAACCTCTTCTCCTAAATATCCTTGTTGTTGTTAAGTGCCATCGAGTCGTTTCCAACTCATAGCAACCCCATGCACAACAGAATGAAACACTGCCCGATCCCACGCCAGCTCCACAATCTCTGCTATACTTGAGCCCATCATCGCAGCCCCCATGTCAATCCATCTCGTTGAAGGCCT
>NW_006921973.1:2212565-2227064 GCF_000298275.1 Orycteropus afer afer
TGTGTTGGTGTAATGCCTAAGGCATTTAATTGCTAACCAAAAGGCTGGTGGTGCAAATCCACTAACCACTTCTCCGAAGGAAACTGGGCAGTCTACTTCTGTAGAGATACCACCTCAGAAACCCAAGAAGGGATCACTATGAGCTGGATTCTACTAGATGGCAGTGAGTTTTTAGTTCTAAGGACATATAATGAAGTAAAAAAGAAAGAATTCAAGGATGGCAAGACTTTGTTTTGCTTACTTTAAGCACATTATCAAGAAAGACCAATTGGTAGATAAAATCATCATGTATGGTAAATTAGAGGGTAAGTGAAAACGAGGAAAACTCTTCAGAAGAGGGATTGACACAACAGCTGCCCCAATGGGCTCAAATATACTAACAATTATGAGAACAGCATAGGACTGAATAATGAGTTAGAGCCAACCCAACAGTAACTAACAAAACAAGGATTTATAAGATCAACATCTTCTTTTGTCTAACTGAACACTATGCTTTGTTTTGTTCATTCTCTAATAAAACAAAATGTTATATTTCCATGTCCTATGTGCAGTATCTATTGTTGTGTTTTCAGATTTCGCTTTTGACCAATAGAAATTGCCAACTACTACTTCAGTCTTCACATTCTTGATATCTAAATAAAGGACATTAGTTCTATAAAATTATTGACATTGGCATTTCACTTTGTGGTGAGAGTTAACCGCTCCCCCCTCCCAAAAAAAAAAAAAAAAAATACAAACTCACTGCTGTGGATCAGTCCTGATTCATAATGACCCCTCCTTGGATTTTCGAGGAGGTATTACTCCAGAAGTAGATTGCCCAACCTTCCTTCCCTGGAGTGGCTGGTGGATTTGAACTGCCAGTCGTCTGGTTGGCAGTAAAATGCATAGGAACTATGCCACCAGAGCTCCTGGTGAGAGTTAAGCTAATATTAATTATTTGCGCTAAGTTGAAACGTATAGAGGAGTTTTGTTTTGAAGAAGTGAAAATGTCTTGTTCCAAAGCAAAGACTGACAGTACTGATAAAAAGTATACCAGAATCAAAATCAATAACTTTATGACTGTCCGTAAATTAACCACAAGTCTGAAACAAACATATAGAAAAATGGTGAGAACAAGTACCAAAGGTCGCATTATTATGCCTGCTTACATTCTTAAATCAGAAGGCTGGCGGTTCAAACCCACCAGCCACTCCTTGGAAGGAAAATTGGGCAACCTATTTCCGTAGTGATACCGCCTGGGAAACCTAAGGAGGGGTCGCTATGAGTCAGATCTGACTCCATAGAAGTGAGTGAGTTTGCTTTCTTACGTAGTTCTTTTCCACTTTCTCTTCTTCAAGTTATAACAGAATTACAACATGTAAAAAAGAAAGGTTTAGGGATAGCATATGTTTCAGGAAGCAGGAAATGTTACATTGACTTAAATGAGACTAGTAGGGTAGCCCTTTCAACATGTAATGGCACTGTTACTTTTATTGTTTCAACAGTTTATATCCTTTATGAGTTGTATTGTGTTTCTTAATTCCTTTGTCATAGTGGATCAAGTGGTAAATAAGGCTGCTCTCAAAATGTCAAATGCACATACCATTATGAATTTTTAAATCTCTAAATTACTCAAGAATTTCAAAGATACAATGTTAACTGGCAGAGAGCTCTCTGGTACTGACAGAGTATTGTTTTAAATCAGCTGCTGCTCTCAAAACACACACACACACACACACACACAAACCACTACAAATGAGAATAAGGCTAAAAAATATCCTTATGGAAGTGGACTGCCCCATCTTTCTCCTGCAGAATAGCTGGTAGGTTCAAACTGCCAACTTAAGCATCAATGTCAATAAACTTGTTGATGAGTGTTGATACTTATAGCCTGTATATTGACATAAACATAAATCATGTATATAGCAAAACATATGCATATCAAGCATTCTTTCCAACCAAAGTCTGACTTCATGTAATTTTATGGAAAAGATGTAGCACATATTCGTACTGGTATAAGAAAATTGGAAAATTGCTTGGAAATAGCGAATAAATAAAATCTCCAACATTGTGCTTCAAATACTCACAGTTGCAAGTATAAATTGATTTAACTATAGGAAGAATAGGAAAAATAATTGTGGGGAGAGGGTTCCTTCAAATTAAGCAAACTTTTTATTAGCAAACATATATGAAAAATTACATTTTTCCTTTGACACCAATAGAAATCAATTACCAATATGGTTGTAATTTACGTTCAAAACAATAAGCACTAATTAAAATAGCAATTATTTTTTCTTACAAACTGATAAGGAAAAAGGAATTTTATTAGGAAGTAATTAAAAGCTACAGAAACTGTGTCAGAGCTTTTGAAGAAAATTATGAATTTTCAAATGCCGTTTTGGATTTGCAAATGCCGTAAAGTCAGTGTTTCATTATGCTTAACCAAATTTAGAGACATATTACCTTATTTTTACAAAAATAACACGTCTTCTATGCTCTTCCTCCCCAACGCATTTCATAAATGCTACTAGACCAAGTGTTTTTTTTTTTTAACATGTTGTTGTAAAAAGAATAGCATAGCATATTTACAAAAGTACCTCCTGAGAGGAGAGGGCTGTTGACAAGCAAAAGTAGAAGATGAGTGCTATTTGTGCAAAAACTACAGTATTTATCTTATTCTTCATATAGTTGTACTGTTAATGTATTTTTACACTATTTTAGTTGCCTAGGACTGTCATAACAAAATACCACAAAATGAGTGACCTTAAAGAACAAAATGTATTTTCTTACTGTTCAGGAGGATTTAAGTCTGAATCAAAAGTGTTTTAGGGCTATGGGTTCTTACCTTGGCTCTTTCACCTTCTGTATCCCAAGGTGTTCCTTGGTGCTCCTTGGCTTGTAGATAA
Source organism: Orycteropus afer afer (assembly GCF_000298275.1). Classification (NCBI taxonomy): domain Eukaryota; kingdom Metazoa; phylum Chordata; class Mammalia; order Tubulidentata; family Orycteropodidae; genus Orycteropus; species Orycteropus afer. The sequence goes on from NW_006921973.1 coordinate 2,215,451, forward strand.
ATCTTCACATGATGACCTATTTAATCCATCTTACTTCCTCCATGTGTGATGCTGTTTCTCTGTTTGTTCTTCTCTTTATAAAACACTGCTCAGAAAGGATCAGGTTCCACTGTACTCCAGTTTGACTTCCTCACCTGATAACATCTACAAAGAAAAAATTTCATTTCTCCAAAGAAAATGATATTTTCCAGTGTAGAGGTCGGGATTCCAGTACATCTTTTATGAGGACACAAGTCCATAACATACACTTGGTTTTTATGGATTTTTTAAAAATAAGAATTATATTTTATTATGTAAAGTTTATAGCAGTAAGCCTAGTGTTCCTCTGTACAAAGTACACAACACTTTTAAATGTAATTTAGAGAAATTACTAGTCCTATGACAATATTTCATACAAGAGGAATAATTTAAACATAAATTATAATCTTCTTCCTCCAAAGAGTATCTCCTGGATTTCTTAGAGATGTGGGTCCATTCCAGGCAAGGTCACAATGGTATTTGATAAAGTTCGATGCAAATGTTCACTATGTGTGCAGATCTGCTTTTTTTCGTGATATCTGTGAACGTTCTCATCTGTGCTGTCAGCTAGCTATTTCCTTTCTTGGAGGCGCTGAAACGTGAATGACTTCATTTCCACATTCTGCTTGGGCCTGACAACATAGTCCTTGTCCGAGGCCATTGGAACCCTTGCTTGAGCACAGAAACCAGGATGGCCAGGTCTAAGAGACTTTCTTCTGTCAATACCTTTTCCAAGTTTCTAACCACTAGTGCTGTTCATTCTTCATCATTAATGCATTTGTTCTAGGTCGATGGCTCCTCTCTCTTTCTTCTCTTCTCATTCTTTTGTAGTTAGCAAAGACCAAATATGGACTGAAACCATTAATTGATTAATTTCCCTGCTATGTCCTTGTTGGGCCTTGATTTCTGGAAGTGTTCATAGAGATATATCACTGTTCATCCAATCCCACTGTGTTTCAAAGTATCCCAGCTCACACTAAGTAGCTCTTGTGGAATCTTCAACAGCTTTTCCTGAATCCTTAGTTCTGGCAAACTCCTCTCTCAGAAAGGTGATTTTTAAGTGTGATGGTCAGTATCTAAGAAGGCCCACAATAATCTCCACCTCTTGGTATTCACATCCTGTAGCCCTTCACACTAGGTCAGAGTTGTTCCATGTTACCAAAAGAACAAGGAAAAAGCAATGGTCTGTCACTTCTAAGATTATATGATAAAAAACCCTTGGGCTTCTATTTTAATTTTTCTCTCTCTTTGATAGTGGAATTCACTGCAATGTCATCAACAGCAGTCTGGAGTGGCATATGTGGTGAAGAACTGGGACCTCTAAAAAGTAGCGGTTAAGAAACCGATCTCTCCTACCTTAGTTGGCTGAGTGAATTTGGAAGCACATTCATAAGTCAAGTCAAGTTTTGAGATGAGGGTGCTTCAGCCTACATCTCGATTGTAACTTCATGAGTCTCAGAATACTCCAGCTAAGCTGCTATCAGATATCTATAACTCAGAAACTGAAGTTATAAATATATGGTAAAATAAAAATATTTGTTTTGATCTACTAAATTTTGGAGTATTTTGTTATGTAGCATTAGGTAATATACACAAAAGAAAAAATTAAATCAGGTAATTAGAAATTAAAAGAAAAGGTAAAAGAAAAAAGGAGCAAAGTATAATTGCATAAACTCTTGTATGTGCGTACATACACATATATATGTCAATATTTCTGTACTACCTGGCACACCTTGGAGAGGATAATAATACAATTTTTAAAATAAATAAATAAAAATATCCATAAATGTACAACCCAACTACTAACACAATTGTGAATGAAAAATACTTACATATGTGCTCCTCCGCAGATCTTGCCTGCAATTACAGTTGTATTTTATACTTATTCATGATTTTTTCATTATCAATATAGTGTTTATTTTTGCTAGATCTAGAGTTATATGAAACAAACATCTTAGTTTGTGTAGTTTTCCTATATTCTTCTCATTAAACATTATATTTTCATGATCCACACATGGCATTATGAATATCTATTGTTCATTCATTTTCCCTGTGGAATAATATCTCATAGTATGAGAATACTAAAATTTTGTTTATCCATTTTTCCATCAGTGGACATTGAGAGTTTCCCAGGATTTTTTCTTATAAACAAGTTTGCTATGAAAATTCTTATACATAACTTCTGGTGCACTGTACTCAAGTTTTGTTGTGCATGTAAGACTACAGTGGGATTTTTGAGTCATAGAGCACAGGGATGTGCTACTTTACAAACTGATACTGAATTACTTATCACAAAGTTGCATCAATTTTCCATTCTGTATAATAGATCGAATTGATATATAACCTATTTCTTTATATATTGTGGCACAGTAGTGAAGCATTTGGTTGCTAACGGAAGATCAGCAGTTCAAACCCACCAACTACTCTGCAATAGAAAAATGTGACAGTCTGCTCCAGTAAAGATTACAGCCTTAGAAACCCTGTAACATAGTTGTGTTCTGTCCTATAAGGAAACTATAAGTCAGAATCAATTTGATGGCAATGGTGTATTGTTGGGAGCTCTGGTGGCATAGTGTCTAAGGTATTTGACTGCTAACCAGAAGGTTGATGGTTCAAACTCACCAGCTGTTCTGCAGAAGGAAGACTGGGAAATCTACTTCTGTAAATATTTTCCACCTCAGAAACCCAAAGGGGGTCACTAGGAGTTGGAATTGACCTGATGGCAGTGACTTTGGTTTTGGTTTTGGGTTTTGTTACATATATATATATATATATTTGGCCAATCAAACAGATGTGAAATGGAATCTCGTATGGTTTTATTTTGTTTATCTCAGATTTTCATTGAGGATTTATATCTCTTTTTATAGTCAATAATTTCCTCTCTTGGGGAACACCTACTGACATTTGCTTATTATTTCTATAGACTTATGTGGTAGATTGTTTAAGTAATGACAATAGCAATACATCTCATCTTATAAGCCCTTTGTCACTTCTCCCATCAAGTGGTAGAGTCCATGTTTTCTCTTTTAGATTCTGAATTGGCTCTGCAATTGATAAGTGATACTGTTTGACTTTGGGAACCGAGACTCACAAGCCCTTAACATTTCATCTTTATTCTCTTGCAGCCTTGAATCATCATATTAAAATGTCTGACTACCAAGCTGGAAGCAGAGGCCACATTCAGAGGGTACCTAGAATTTACAAGATTACAGAGAGAATCTCAGCCAGTCCAAAACCTTTCAGCCAGGAACCAGAAATGTGAGCTGTCATCTTCACTTCTTTTGCCCTGTTCTGCCTGCCTAAACCAATACCTTCTCTATCTGTCTTCTTTATCTGCCTAAGCCAACACCATGCAACCCAGAGACAAGCCATTTCCATTGAGCACTATATAAATGCTGAACCATGAGAAAAATAACAATTCTTTTTTTTTTTTTTAATTCACTAAATTCTGAGGTGGTTTCTTATTCACCAGATGATTATTAATATATATAGTTTGGTCAGATAATGGTAATGGTAGAACAACATAATAAACCTGACTGGACATAGACCAAGACACAGTCATATGCAAAGAATAAGGCGATACTGCATAGTTTAAAGTCAGGAAGTGTTGTACCCTTTCACCAAATTTATTCAATTTGTATGCTCAGTAAGTAATCCAAGAACCTACACTATATGAAGATGATTGTAGCATCAGGATTGGAGAAAGACTCACTAACAACCAGTGATATGCAGATGACACAACCTTGCTTGCTGAAATTGAAAAGGACTTGAACCATTATTTGATGAAGATCAAAGACAAATAGCTATTGGTATGAACAACATAAAATAAAAATCTTCACAAATGGACCAATAAGCAATGTCATGATAGATGGAGGAAAAATTGAAGTTGTCAAAGATTTCATTTCACTTGGATCCACAATTAATGCCCATGGAAGCAGCAGGCAGGAAATCAAATGATGTATTGTCTTGAGCAAATGAGCTGCAAAAGACTTCTGTAAAGTGTGAAAGAACAATGATGTCACTTTGGAGGCTAAAATGTACCTATTCCAGGCCATGGTATTTTCAATAAATGCATGTGAAAGTTGGACAATGAATAAGGAAGACCGAAGAAACAATGCGACAGACTTATGGTGTTGGCAAAGAATATCAACTATACTATGGACTGCCAAAAGAACAAACTATTTTTGGATGAAGTATAGCCACAATGCTCCACAGAAGGAAGAATGACAAGACTTCATCTCATTTGCTTTGGACATGTTAGGAGGGATGAAGGGCAATCTTCTCTAAGCTATTTACTAGACTACTGGTTGACCTGAAGGTGACTTCAGAGAAGCAGTTCCTTAAGCTCAAGGTTCAAAAGACACACCCAAAGATGAATGGCCTGGGTGTGTCACCCAATTTTATGAATCCAGAAATCTAGATATTAAACCAAAATCAAATCCACTGTCATTGAGTCTATTCCATCTCATAGGTTCCCAAGGCTGTAAATCTTTAGGAAGTACATTACCTCATCTTCACCCCATGGAGCAGTTGGTGGGTTTGAACCACTGTCCTTCTGGTTAGCAGTCAAATGCCTTACCATAGAGAATATAGAAATTTAGATACTAGGAGAATTAAAACAGTTTTTTCACTATGATATTTCAAAATACAAGCCATCTGGACTTGAATTATGAATATATCGTGAAATAAAAAATAATTTCTCCCCTCCCCCCCCTTACAGGTAAATTTTTGCTGCTTATTTTGCCTCTTCAGCTCTAAATTGAAGTGGCGTATTTGTATGTATCTATTCCTGGGTCCTCTATGTCAATTTGCCTGCACTTGTACAATTTTCACACTGTCTGAATTACAACAATTTCAAACAAGTCACAGCACTTAGTAGACATATTTTTTCTATTTCAGGAAGGTTTAAACTATTCATAATTTTTGCTCTTCCATATAAATGTTAGAATCATTTTATCTTTAGATCAGTTTGAATCATCAAAGAAGATATAACATCTTTATGATACTCATTCATTCCATTCCTTGGTATGGAGCTTATTGTTTTAGATCTTCTGTAATGATTTTTTCAGTAAAGTTCTATAATTTTTCTGCACAGGTCTCGAACAACTTTTGTTAGAGCAATTTTGAACTTGTTTTACTTTTTTTTTCTTGCTCTTTCAATTTCAAATTGTTGATATACAGAAATTATATTAAGCGTTACGCAAATGCATCTTATTTTCAGCTACCTTGTTATTTCCCCTTATTGTTCTTAATACCAATAATAATCTGTCACTTTTTCTCCCCCTACATAAATAACCACATCAACCACAAAGTATGCTAATTCATTTCTCCCTTTCTTATTTTAATGCTTTTTGTTTTTCTTACTCTGCTCTGGCTTTTGCTTTCTACAATGTTCAATAAAAGTGGTGAAAATAGGCATGTCCTTTATTATAAAAGAAATATCTCTCATATACTTATTTAATAAAATCATTTCCACTATTGTATATATTAAAAAACAAACAAACAAACAAATTCACCAAGTTGATCCCTGACTTATAGGCACCTCTCCTCCGGTTTCACAGGCAGTATCTTCACATAAGTGATTGCCCAATCTTCCTTTCGAGGAGTGGCTGGTGGGTTTGAACCTTAGAAACTATGCCTCTAGAGCTCCCATAGTGTAGGCTAAATAATTTTATGTTCCAAATATTCAAAATATTTACGTGTAAAATTTTTTTTAAATAACAAATGTTAAATTTTGTGAAAATTGTTCTTCACCCATTGAGTTGATGGCATAATCTTACCTACAATTTAATAATTGGCTTAACCATCTATTGATTTTTAAAATTTTAACAGTTTCTTTTTTTTTTTATTTCTAGAAGTTTTATATCTCTATATTGTTTCTCAGATTTTCTTGTTGAGTATTTGTTAACTGTATAAGTCATTTCCTTAAACATTAAAATCATATTCTATATTCTGTGTATTACCTTCCAAACAAAAATAATTAGTGGGCTTCAAATCAGTTGCAAATTGTTTCTTAAGACCTTAATCATGGTTGCATCACTCTTGAATGTTTAGTAACCTTTGGCTGTGGCTCCTTCATTCTGTGAGTATTCTGGGTTCTGTACTGAAGCTTTTCATCAGAGATGGTGTGCTTGCAATGTTGATACTTAGCAGTGAATTCAGGTTCAGTTTCCCTAATTCATTACTGTTCCAAACTTCAGTAGCCCCACACCTGTTATTGGAATCTTGCCTTGGGACAGCCTCGTCTTTTTCAGGATTTACTGGTTTTAGAAGACTGCTTTCAGCTCTCTGAGCTCTTAATACTCAGACTGAGGTTCCCATCTAATAATGCTGGTTCTCCTACCCTAGGGCCTTGGATTTTTCACAATCATCTGACTTTTTCTTCTTTTTTTAAAATTTTTCTTTTGAAACATTGCTTAAATTTATGAAACTTAGTGGATTTTTTTAACAAACAAACATATATTGTTAATTGAAAAGAATTATAATGGGAGCAGATAGGAGAAGAATTTTTATGTGCCTTTTAGAAAAATGCACAAGTCTACCAAGTTGTTGTTCACCTTTAAGGTTACAGCTCAAAATAAGAAAACTTGTTTCTCACCGATGCCATATGGCCATTGAAATCTATCAAGGGGCTATTCCCTTAGAAGTTACTCCTGGGTTGCAACTGGAAGATGTTCCATCTTAATAAACACTTAATAAACACATGATTTATAGTATGGATTACAACTCAATAAAAGAAAACAAATATCACCACAACTGGTCCAATAAACAGCCTCATGATAAATAGAGAAAAGATTGGAGTTGTCAAGAACTTCATATTACTTGGTTATACAATCAACACCAATGGAAGTAGCAGTCAGGACATCAGACAATGTATTGTATTGGGCAAATCAGTTGCAAAACACCTCTTTCAAGTGATGAAGATCAATGGTGTCTCCTTGAAAACTAAGGTGCACCTAACCCAAACCAAGGTGTTTTCAATTGTCTCTTATGCATTAAGGAGCTCTGGTGGCATAGTGCCTAAGACATTTGACTGCTAATCAGAAGGCTGGCAGTTCAAACCCACCAGCCAGTCCTTGGAAGGAAGGTTGGGCAATCTATTTCTGTAGTGATACTGCCTTGGAAACCCAAGGAGGGGTTGCTATGAGTCAGATCTGATTCAACAACAGTGAGTTTGTTTTGCTTTTTCTCATGCATGTGAGAGCTGGACAATAAATAAGGAAGACTGAAGAAGAGTTGATCCTTTTGAATTGTGGTATTGGATAAAAATGCTACAAGTACCATAGTCTGCCAAATGGACTAACAAATCTGTCCTGGAAGATGTGCAGCCAGAATGCTCCTTGGAAGCAAGAATGGCCAGACTTTGTCTCACCGACTTTGGTCATATTGTCAGAAGGATCCATTCCCTGGGGAAGGATATCATAATTGCTGAAGTGGAGGGTCAATGAAGAAGTGGAAAGCCCTCAACAAGATGGATAGACACAGTGGCTGCAATGGTGGGCTCGAGTATAGCAAGGACGATGGGGCTGGCACAGGACTGGGCTGTGTTTCATTCTGCTGTGCAAGGGGTCACTATGGGTCAGAGACAGCTCATGGCACCTAACAACAACAAACACATGATTTTGGAGGGAGGAAGAAAAAGAGAAAATAGTTAGCCACATTGTAGCACTTAGAATCTTTGCCCGGAATTGTTACCTATCATTTTATCTCACATTTTATTTGCTAAAGAAAATCATATAGTAATACCTTTAGTTAAACTAGGTAGAGATGTATCATATTTCTGGAAAGATAGTACGAAACATTTGTGAATAACCTTAATGTATAGAATATTCTATACTCTTCTATTATAAAAACGTTTTATTTTTCTAATTTACAATATATTGACTCAAAGGAGAAGGTGCTCCAGTGTTTCAGTGGTTAAGCACTCAGTTGTTAATTGAAAGGTCAATGGTTCGAATACATCAACAGCTCAATGGAAGAAATGTGCCAATAGGCTTCCGTAAAGATCACAGCTTTTAAAATGCTATAGGGCAGTACTACTCTGTCATTATGAACTGGAATGGACTCAGCCACAACAATTATGCCCAAGGGAGATAACCTAGAAGTCCAACACAATGATTCATCATGCTCCATGTTCAGGCTATATGATAATCTTGATATGTGTTCCAGATCTGGAGTTCTACAAACTAAGAAGATAGGTTATATACTCTTTATATAGTTAGTATAAAGTTGTAGCATTAGGAGAAAATAGCTACAGTTTGCCATTCTGTAGTGGCTTGCGTGTTGTTGTGAAGCCAGAAGCTATGCTACCAGAATTTCAAACACCAGTAGGGTAACTCATGGTGGACTGATTTCAGTGGAATTTTCAGACTAAGACAGAATGGGAAGAAGCATGGGGCCATAAACTTCTGAAGGGATTTGCTGCTCACCTTATGAACAGCTGTGAAACACTGTCTAATACAGTGCTGGTGCATCTCAGGTGGGAAGGAACTCTAAACATGACTGAGGAAAAGCTGCCTCCTGAGAGTAACCTTAATTATGTGGATGGAGTATAAAGCCTTTGGGACCTTCAATTACTGATGGAGCACAACTCAAAATAGGAAGAAACAGCTGAAAACATCTACCAATAACCGAGATGTGCAATATATGAGTATGACTCTAGGAAAAAATGAAGTTGTCAAAAATGAAATTAAATACATAAAGATAAATATATTTAGCATTAGTGAGCTGAAGTGGAACTGTATTGGCCATTCTAAATCAGATGATCATATAGTCTACTATGCCATGAATGACAAATTGAAGAATGGCATGTCATTGACCATGGGGAAAAAAAAAAATTAAAATCTATCCTAAAGTACAGTTCTGTCAGTAATAGGATAATATCCATATATCTACAAGGAAGATAATACTACCCTTATCAAATTTATACACCAATCACTAAAGCATAAAGCAAAAATGAAGAAATTGAAGATTTTTACCAACTTCTAGTCTGAAAATGACCGATCAAGATGTATTGATATTTACTGATGATTGTAATGTGAAAGTTAGAAACAAAGAAGCATTATCAGTAGTTGCAAAATATGGCTTTGGTGGTAGAAATGACACTGGAGATCACATGATTGAATTTTGAAAAACCATTGATTTATTCATTCCAAATACCTTTTTCTCCCCAATAACATAGAAGGTACCTGTGCATTTGGACCTCATTAGATGGAATACTCAGGAATCAAATTGACTACATCTGTGGAAAGAGGCAGTGGAGAAGCTCAGTGTCAACAGAAAAGCAAAGCTAAGAGGTGACTATAGAACAGACCATCATTTACTTATAACCAAATTCAAGTGGAAGTTGAAGAAAATTAAAACAAGTACTGGAGAGCCAAAATATGACCATGAGCATATTATTTTAACTGAACCATAGAACTGATGTATTGCATGCAAATGACCATAGACCAGAAGAGTTGTGGAATGACATCAAGAACACAATGCATGAAGAAATAAAAAGGTCATTAAGAAGACAGGAAAGGAAGAAAAGAGCAAAATGGATGTCAGAGGAGACACTGAAATTTGCTCTTGAATGGAGAGTAATTAAAACTAAGGAAGAAATAATGAAACAAAAAAGCCAAAAAGAAAATTTCTAAGAGTGTCTTGCAAAGACAAAGTATTATAATTAAATGTGCATAGACCTGCAATTAGAAAACCAAAAATGAAGAACACACTCAGAGTTTCTCAAGATGAAAGAACTGAAGGAAAAATTCAAGCCTCACATTGCAATATTGAAGGATTCTGTGGGCAAAATATTAAATGATGCAGGAAACATCAAAAGAAGATAGAAAGAACACACAGAGTCACTGTACGAAAAAGACTTGGTCGGTGGTGTTCAGCCATTCCAAGAGGTAGCACATGATCAGGAACCAAAGTTATTGAAAGAAGTCTAATTTGTTCTGAAGGAATTGGATAAAAGAAATTTCAGAATATCCGTTGAGATGTTTCAACAAACAGATGCAGTGCTGGAAGTGCTTCCTCATTTAGGCCAAGAAATCTGGAAAGCAGCTACCTGGCCAACAGACAGGAAGAGATCCAAACTTGTGCCAATTCAAGAAAAAGGTGATCCAATGGAATGTAGCAATTATTGAACAATATAATTAATATCACCATGCAAGACAATTTTGATGAAGATAATTAAAAAAGGAACTTTCAGAAATTTCAGTTGTATTCAGAAAAGTACCTGAAACAAGGGATATCATTGCGGATGTCCTATGGATCTTTGCTGAAAGCAAAGAACACCAGAAAGATGTTTACCTGTGTTTTATAAACTATGCAAATACATTTAACTGTGTGGATCATAACAAATTATGGATAACATTGTGAAGAATGGGTATTCCAGAGCACTTAATTGTGTCCATGAGGAACCTGTACATAAATTAAAATGCTGTTGTACAAGAATATACTGCATGCTTTAAAATCAGAAAGGGTGTGTGTTAAGATTGTATCCTTTCACCATACTTATTCAATCTGTATGCTGAGCAAATAATCTGAAACGTTGGACTCTATGAAGAAGAATGTAGCATCTTATTTGGAGGAATATTCATTAACAATCTGCAATATACAGATGATGGAGGCTTTCTTTTTCCTGGTGAAAGTGAAGAAGACTTGAAGTACTTACTGATTTTGGTAGTTAAGGTTATGATACAACTTGGTTGGACCCAGTGTTGAGTAGTTGACAGCTGGAAGTACTTCTTCCCCATGATGAGACTGGTAATGAACTCCATGTCTGAATTTGCTGTGAACAGCTAAGTAGCTGCCTTAGGGGTGTGGTCTGCTTCCGGTTTATAAGGGGAATCTTTGAGAAAGGTCTCTGAACTTTTGGCACATTTGGATCCTGCATTTGGCTGTCTTCATTTCAGTGACCTGCCATGTTTTCTGCTTATCTTGAGACTATTTCTGGACTTGAACTAGTGGTCTGTCATATGTTTTAATAATCTTGGCACTGTGCCATTTTTCTGTAAACCTTTGGTTTGTCAGCTTCAGCAGCCAGCAGCTGCCTTGGTTGAGATGCCTCCAACTCCAGTGGGCCGGGAGCAAAAGGCAGTGCTGAAGCCCAATGTTGAGGGTCCTTCAATAAATCCCAAGAGCTGGCATTTTGTACTCAGACTTCTAGCCTCCTAAAGTCTAAGATAATAAGTCCCAGTTTATTAAAACCTTCCGTTTGTGGTATTTTCCATTAGAGAAACATTAGAGGATCCAAACACTGATGAAGATCAAAAACTGCATAGAGTCTTCAGTATGTATTATACTTCAACACAAGGGGAAAAAAAAAAAAACTGGACCTTAAACAACACCACAATAAATGGAGAAAATATTGAAGTTTTAAGGGATTTAATTTTACTTGTATCCACAATCAACACCAATGGAAGCAGCAGTCAAGAAATCCAACATGGAGAGATTCAAAATGGAGTCTCTCCAGAGAACACATGGTTTTTTCCCTCTGGCATCTAAGAACTTTAAGAATTAGGTACAACAGTTTGAATTGAGATTTTTGGCACTCTGAACAGCTCATTGAACCAGATTGCACAGAAGAGCAGAATTGGAGGAAAGG
>NW_006921973.1:2227599-2228747 GCF_000298275.1 Orycteropus afer afer
GGTAGGATTGCATTACCACCGCGGGCAGACGGGGCAAGGAGAGCAGAAAAACTGCAGCTGAGCACGCTCACTCTAATTTTGCCCTGGAGCCATGTTTTGGTGCTGTGGTGACATGGAGGCTTTGAGTGTGCATGAAATTGGCAGAAATTTGTGACCCTCTAATAATATGAATCTTTCCTGAGATTGAGCCACGGTCTTGCAAATTAATACGTCATAAGTAAGAGCCTGCTCAGGAACTCCCCAGAGGCCAGCACACCTAAAATTGCATGCATCTATGGTGGTATCACAGACAAACTCCAGAGCTGGTCATTGGCGGTCTGGCTGGATTGAGTCAGCACTGTGGGCAGAAGGGGCACAGAGAACAAAGAAATTGGAGCTGAGCCCGGTCCCCGAATTTTGCCTTGGAGCTTCACTTTGGCATTGTGGGGCAGTGGAGGTGGGGCCTTTGAGTGTGCCTGAAATTAGTGGAAATTTGTGACCCTCTAACAAGAGGAATTTTTTCCTGAGGTCAAGCTGCAGTCTTACAAATAAATACCTCATCAATAATACCCAGCTCAAAGCCCTAGAAACAGACCCTAGCAACACTAAGCTTTCCTTCTTCTGTTCTCACCTTCTCCACCAATAACTTCACTCATTCAATAGAAGAAACCATTTTCAGCCAATTACCACAAAACCTCATGCTTTGAACTCTAAATCCTCTGTACAAAAAGCAGAAACATATACCCACACTACACATAGTGATTCCACTATCACAAAGAAAACAGCAGAGCTACCCAACACACCTGAATCAATATTAAGATAAAACACACCAGCTTCAGCTTTTCAAAATATTAAACAGTAAAACCAAGACAAAACAAATCAACATGTAACCAGCCCCCAGAGACAACCTAAAGAGAAAAATGCTCTACCAGATTTCAAGGGCTTAAGAAGAGGTTCTGTTTTCCAGGAACCCCAAGAAATCTCCAAACTGGCACTACACGACTGAAAAGGTCTGCATTTACACCTTCTTTTTTTTTTTTTTTTCTTTTCTTCTCTAGTGATTAACCCCGTTACTTGATGGGTTTTTTGGTATTGTTTTGTTTTTGCTTCTTTTTTCCTCTTTTCGCTTTGCTAGTTTGTTTTCTTTCTTCGTTATTCTCCTTCTCTAC
>NW_006921973.1:2252627-2253539 GCF_000298275.1 Orycteropus afer afer
GGAAGTAGGATTGCCCAACACTACTGGCAAAAAGTAGAAGTAAGGTTTAAAAAAAGAGAAAAAATGATGTCTGAAGTGAAAGAGAGTCTACCTCAAAGTGTCAGCCAGTTAAGTTATGTCAAATGCCTCGGATTTTAAAATGCGCTTACATAATGTGAAGAATGCATTTCTGAAAATTACTAATAGTTCTTTTCTAAGTAGTATGAATCTTATGCTTTAATCAGAGGAGAACGTTAAAGGCAGAGGAACAAACCTTTGTGAAGTCCTGAGGTGAGGGTCTGCCTGTTGTGTTTGAGGAAGAAGAAAGAGGTCCGTGTGGTTAGAATACAATGAGGATGAATAAAGAGCAGTAGAAATTGTTTCAGAGAGGCAACTGAGTGCCTGATCATGTGGACTCTTTTAGGTCATTGTAACAATATTGGCTTTCACTCTGGAGGGAAGGAGAAATGTCTGTTTTTAAACAGATGAGTGTGTGATATCTGATTTGTGTGGTAAAAGGGGTAAACTTCTGCTGAGAAATGACTCTAAGAAGTTCAGGTAACAGTAGGTAGAAATGATACTACAATAATCCAAGTAAGAGTAATGATGGCAGTATAATAACCCAATAATCTTAAGTAAAATATAAATGTACTTGAGTGCTATATTTCATGACTCTATTTTCCCCCAGTGCTGAAACCAACTTCCTGGACATTTTAGATACTCAACATTTCAAATATTTATTAATATTTATATTAAGATAAAGTAACTGTGTTGATAATTTAAAATTTCAGTATATTTCAATTAGAAATATCAACCACACACCATATTCCAAATTTAGCATTTCTCTAGCAAATAGCAAGGAATTATAGAAACCACCACTTGTGATGACAATTGCCCTGAATATAATTTCTCCACTTCTTTATACATGAAAAG
>NW_006921973.1:2255089-2255758 GCF_000298275.1 Orycteropus afer afer
TTGGGCTTCCAAAGTGGTATCACTATGGAAGTAGATTGCCACTCTTCCTTCTGAAGAGTGGCAGGTGGTTTTGAACCACCTGTCTTCTGGTTAGAAGCCAAGTGCCTTAGGCACTACACCACCAGACCTCCTTAGGATATGCTGGGCATCATGAATGAAAGAACTGAACAACAGTTTTTCATAGCATCCTATCTTTCCTCTGTTATACAGATAAGGTGATGGCATTTCAATTCATCCAGTCAGATATGAGCAAGCATAGGGCTCAGTTACATTTTTTGTAAGACTGCATCTACATCTGGTTTATGCCTGGATGTTGTTGTTGTTATGTGCCGTGGAGACTGACCTGACTCATAGCAACTCCTTCTTGGGTTTCTGAGTCAGTATCACTACGGAAGTAGATTGCTCAACCTTCCTTCCGAGAAGTGGCTGGTGGGTTTGAACTGCCAGCCTTCTGGTTAGCAGTCAAGAGCTTCAGACACTATTCTACCAGAGCTCTGCATATGCCTCCCAATTTAGCTTTGAGATCCACAGTCCTGAGAGAGAAATCCAGCTCTGCCTTTAATGTTTTCCAGATCAGCTCGCTAGCCGCATACCTATTTCAGCCTTTAATTCTGACCAATATCTTGAAGACTAAATCAGCAGATTGCTTTGTATAGTTCAGTTCCTCTG
>NW_006921973.1:2256848-2264802 GCF_000298275.1 Orycteropus afer afer
TATATATATATATATATATATATATATATATATATATACTACCTACTTGTATTTAATTATGGCAGCCCTGGGAAACTAATACAGTCTTCATCTAAGATCTCAGTTTACATCATTTTTGTAATCTCCAGTCTTCTGATATATATATATTTTAATGTTAGCTGTTTTGCTTTATCCAAGGCAGTAATGATACTAACCTGCTATAATCTACTACATATTACATTCTATGTGAAGTTAATTTCATGACACGTATTGTCTGTGATTATTCTTTCATATGATTATTATCTCCTTCTTTATTCTCCTATATTTATATTTAGCATATTTAATAGTTTAAGATTGTATTGATCAAAACAGAATTGATGTTGTTATTATTTTTTAATATAAGGTACATTGTTAATTTTAATTCTGGTTATAATACTACTTTTATTAGGCTAGATTTTTCTCAGGTACATCATTAGAAATGTTGTACTTCACTTTAATGAGCTGAAATAGAATTTTATTGATCATATTGAATCAGACAATCAAATGGTCTACTATGACAGGAGTGACAAGTGAAAAGGGATTCCTCTCATCATCAAAAAAAAAAAAAAAAATTCAAGGTAAGCCCTAACGTACAATACTGTCAGTGATAGGATAATATGCATATGCATACAAGGCAGACATCATCATCAATAGTTGGAAAATATGACCTTGGTGATAGAAATGATGCCAGAGATCACATGATAGAATTTTTGAGGACAAATGACATTCATTGCAAATAAATTTTTCAACAACATGAACTATGACTGTATACATGGACTTCACCAGATGGAATACACAAGAATCAAGTTGATTACATTTATGGAACAAGGCGATGGAGACAATCAAAATCATCGGTCAAAATAAGACCAGAACCTGACTGTGGAACAGACTTTCAATACCTCATATGCAAGTTCAAGTTGATGATAAAGAAAATTAAAACAAACCCACGAGAGCTAAAATAGGACCTCGATTATATCCAACCTGAATTTAGAGACCATCTGAAGAATAGATCTAATGCGCTGAACATCAGTGACTGAAGACCGAAAGAGTTGTGGGATGATATCAAGGACCTCAAACTTGAAGAAAGCAAAAGGTCATTAAAAAGACCAAATAGATGTCAGAAGAGACTCTGAAACTTACTTTTGAATGTAGAGTAGCTAAAGCAAATGGAAAAAATGATGAGCTGAGCAGAAGATTTCAAAAGGCAGCTCCAACAGACAATGTGAAATATTGTAATGGCATGTTCAAAGACCTGCAGTTAGTAAACCACAAAGGAAAAACAAGGGAAATGCTCTGAATTTCATAAGCAGTATACTGGCAGGGAACTGCCAGAAATTCAACCTGGATTCAGAAAAGGACATGAAATTAGGGAAATCATTGCTGATGTCAGATAGATTTTGGCTGAAAACAAAGCATAGCAGAAAAAATGTTTACTTATGTTTTATTGGCTGTGACAAGGCATTTGATGTGTGGATCAAAACAAATTATGGATAACATTGTGAAGAATGGGAATTCCAGAATATTTGATTGTGTGTGCATGTGGGACCTGTACATAGACCAAGAGGCTGTCATTCAAACAAAACAAAAGGATACTATATGGTTTAAAATCAAGAAAGATGTGTGTCAGGGTTGTATCCTTTCATCATACTTATTCAACCTGTATGCTGAACAAATAATCTAAGAATCTGGACTATATGAAGAAGAATGCTGTCAGGCTTGCAGGAAGACTCATTAACAACCTGTGACATGCAGATGACACCACCTTCCTTGAAGAAAATGAAGATAACCTGAAGCACTTAACTGATGAAGATCAAAGACTACAGTCTTCAGTATGGATTACATCTCAACATAAAGAGAACAAAAGTCCTCACAACTGTACCAATAAGCAACATCATGATAAATGATTGAGGTTGTCAAGGATTTCATTTTGTTTGAATCCACAATCAACACACATCGAAGCAGCTTTCAAGAAATCAAACATCATATTACACTGGGAAAATCTGCTGCAAAAGACTTCTTTAAGGTGCTAAGGAACAAAGATGTCCCTTTGAAAACTAACGTGTGCCTCACAGCCATGGTGTTTTCAACCACCTCATAAGCACATGAAAGCTATACAGAGAGTTGATGCCCTTGAATAGTGGTGTTAGTAAAGAATACCGGAAATACCATGGTCTGCCAGAAGAATGAACCAATCTGTCTGGAAAGAAGTGCACCTGGAATGTTCTTTAAAAATGAGAATGGTCAGACTTTGTCTCATCTACTTTGGTCATGTAGTCAGAAAGGACCAGTCCCTGGAGAACAATATCATGCTTGATAAAGTAGAGGCTCAGTGAAAAAGAGGAAGTCCTCCAATGAGATGGATTGCCACAGTGGCTGCAACAATGGGCTCAAGCCTAGCAAAGATGGTGTAGATGGCATAGGACTGGACAATATTGTGTTTTGTTGTACAAAGTGTCACTATACTTCAGAGCCAACTTGATGGCACCTGACAATAACAACCACAAATGTAAATATAAAAATAACTAGATTTGTTTAATATTTAAGAAAGAAAATAAAATAAGTAAAAAATATTTATTTATTTTAAGTAAGAAAATGAAAGATAGAACAGTCAAGTATTATGGAAGAGATTCACCACTTCTATTAGTAAATTGGGAGCTCTGGTAGCATTGTGGCTAAGGCACTTGACTGCTAACCAGAAGGCTGGTGGTTCAAACCCACCAGCCACTCCTTGGAAAGAAGATGGGGCAATCTACCTCCATGGTGATACCACCTCAGAAACCCAAGGAGGGGTCGCTATGGGTTGGGTCTGACTTGACGGCACATAACAACAACAACAACAACAACAACAAATTAGTAAATTAATTTCTACTGTAAATTGACTGTGTATTATGTCTGTATATGGGAGCTCTGGTAGCATAGTGGCTAAGACACTTGCCTGCTCACCAGAAGGCTGGCGGTTCAAACCCACCAGCCACTCCTCGGAAGGAAGGTTGGGCAATCCTACTTCCGTAGTGATACTGCCTCGGAAACCCAAGGAGGGGTCGCTATGAGTCAGGGCTGACTTGACGGCACATAACAACAACAACAACATGTCTGTATATAGCTATATATCTTATTGTTATTGAACAATAATAAAAAAAGTACTTAATTGAAACATTCTGTGTTTCATACTGAGATACTCTCTCTGTCTATACGAACACACCCATATTGTACTCTAACTAGATACATACAACTATTGGGTGATTTTCTTATGTTGTTCATTTGACCATAATAAGAACTCTTTGAGGTTGCTTTCCTCTAAAAAAGCTCAGCTGTCCAAAACCTAACAATCAGTAAAAGATGGAGCTGAGTTGGTTGGGTTAAGAAGGCTAAATCTTTTCCAGAAGAAGCAAAGTCCTCTAAAAAGCTACTATAAAAGATTCTACATCTGTCAATTGCTGTGTACATGTTTTTATAATAATCATTCAATTGCTGTCCAACTTAGTTTTAATGTTTGTTAAATGTCTCTAATAATACATACTTCTGTAGGTTATTATCATGTCTAAAATTTAAAATTCATCTAAAACCAAAACCAGACTCGCTACCATTGCATCATTTCTGACTCATAGTGACCCCACTTGGGTTTCTGAGGCAGTAAATCTTTACAGAAGTGCATTGCCTCAATTTCCTTCCATGGAGCAGCTGGTGGGTTTAAACCACCAACTTCCTAATTAGCAGTCAGATGCCTTAGGTAAATCTAAAAAACCACAAATGTGTATAGTACAATATTATTATGTAACTTGACAGCATTCATATATGTTGAAAACGTAGTCTTTAAAATTTGACAAAACCAACTATCAATCCAAATATGAATTTCCATTTCTGCCCCTTCTCTTCTTAGACTTCAAAGTCCTGACATACCGTGATGACATACTATGTTGGGTTTGTTGTTAAGTGCCACTGAACTGATTTTGGCTCAGACCAACCCTATAGACAGATCACCAGGCCAGTCTTCTGCTTTGCTCTGGGTGCATTTGAACCACCAACTTTTCAGCCAGTAGTTGAGTGCTTAAACATTTTTAAATCAATGGGACTCCTACAAGTTAGGTAATTTATATAATACTTAGGGAAGATGTTTACTTTTTGAGTAATTTTAAAACAAGTGTTAATTATGTTTCATATTTAGGCTTTATTTAAAAAATAATATCTATCTCTTCTACTTTCTTATTCACATAAACTACAGATAATTTTTAGATATTAACAATTATACTTTAAATTTAAATAA
Source organism: Orycteropus afer afer (assembly GCF_000298275.1). Taxonomy (NCBI): domain Eukaryota; kingdom Metazoa; phylum Chordata; class Mammalia; order Tubulidentata; family Orycteropodidae; genus Orycteropus; species Orycteropus afer. The sequence goes on from NW_006921973.1 coordinate 2,261,131, forward strand.
AGGGGCACTTTAGTAGCATGTAAGGAGAAGAGTATAACAAAAAAGAAACAGCTGTTGGCCTTTCAATTAAGGAAACAATAAGCTTCAACATAGTGACAAAGAACCAATACCCCACTGAACAAAGCAGCACATAAAGCAAAAACGGTAACAGATGCTGTTTTCAATATTATCAAACACTTTGTGGAAGAAACTCCCTTGAAAGTTTAGTAGTGAGAACATGCCAATTTTTGATTAATTCAGATTTTCCTCAGCCTTTAAGAGCTCAAGAAAACCTACTTGCTTCTGTGGTGCCAGAAGTAGAAACAAGGATCAAGTAATTTAAAATAAATAAAACTCTGAGTCCAGATGGCTATAGGGCAAACAATAACACTTCCAAGGGAAGCTTAAGAGTCCTCTCATTAAAAAGCCCTTTCCCTATAGTCATAGAAGCAATACTTTACTATCTACACAGAAAGCAATAACTTTTATCATAACTTGTAACGTTTTCTGATTTATGCCTTTTCAGTAGGCTGAACATAATTCTATTGTATTAATTCTATTAAAAATATTCATACACATTGCACCTTCCTTTAAGTGCAACAGCTTTAATACATTTCAGTTTGTCTGTGAGTAACTATTTGAGGATCTAATTAAAGTTATAGTTACTCTCTGGAGGAAAATGAACATTTGAAGTCAAAAGTCTATGAAAAATTCCAGAACCTTAAAAATTATAGCTGGGCTCTTAAAAAAAAAAAAGAAAAGGACCTGATACTAAAGACAAAAAGAGTTTGTAGACTTACGTGTATATAAATATTTATTTTTGTTAGGTGCTGTGGAGTCAGTTTCAACTCACGGTGACCTGATGTATAATAGACCAAAACATTGCCCAGGTCTGTGCCATCCTCGCATACATTGCCATTTTTGAACCTATTGTCACAGTCACTGTGTCAATCCATCTTGGCAAGGGTCTTCTTTTTTGCAGACTCTCTAGTTTACCAAGCATGATAGCCTGTTTCAGGGACTGGTCCCTCCTATTAATATGACCCAAGTACAAGAAACAAAATCTGGACATTTTCACTTCTAAGGAGCATTCCAGCTATACTTCCTCTAAGACAGATTTGTCCATTCTTCTAGCAGTGGAAGGTTATTCAATATTCTTCACCAATACAACAATTCCAATACATCAGTTCTTTTGTTGTTGTTTTTGTTATTGCCATTGAGTCGGACCTGACTCTTTGTGACCCCTCCTTGCGTTTCTGAGGTAATATCACTTCAGAAGTACATTGTCCAACCTTCATTCCAAGGAGTGGCTGGTGGGTTTGAACCACCAGCCTTCTGGTTAGCAGTCAAGTGCTTTAGGAAATACTCTATGAGAGCTCTTATTCATTATCCAGCTCTCACATACACATGAAACTACTGAAAATATCATGGCTTGGGTCTGGCACATGTTAGTTTTCAAAGCAACAGTTGTGCTCTTTAAAACTTTAAAGAGGCCTTTTGCAGCAGATCTGCCCAATGAAATATGTTGTGGATCCAAGTGAAATGGAAAATATTCATACACATTGCACCTTCCTTCCCCAACAATTTCATTCTTTTTTCTATTTATCATGATGTTACTTATGGATCTAGTTGTGAGGATTTTTGTTTGCTTTATGTTGAATTTCACTTACTGCCATTGAGTTGATTCTGACTCATAGCAACACCCACTGGATTTCTGAGAGGGTAAATCTTAAAGAAAATAGATTGTCTCATCTTCCTTCTATGGAGTGGCTGGTGGGTTTAAACTGCCAGCCTTCTGGCTAGCAGTCAAATACTAAATCAGAGTGCTGACTCTAGGGTCTGGGTGAAGGCCCCTCAATTTTGGGCTTCAGCTCTGCTTCTTTTTTCTAGGCCCACTGGAGCTAGAGGTGTCTTGTAATTCATGCAGCTTCTAGCTGCTAAGGCTGATAAACACAAGACTGGCAAGTTGAATGGCACAATCTCAAGATCAGCATGGCAGACCTCTGGTTCAAGTCTGGCAACTGGAGATAAATACTCGGCTAAATACAGTATCAAAACTGTGCCTAAAAGCTAAAGATTTTCTCAAAGCTTCTCCATATGTACTGGAATCAGGCCACATCCTGAAGGCAACTACTTAGCTGCTCACGTTAGGGTCTACCATGGAGGAGATTATAATCTCATAATGGGCAATAACTACATCCAGCTGCCAAGCCACTCAAAACCAAAGACTAGCCAAGTTGACACACAACCTTAACTATTTAAAGGAGGGATCATAAAACACTACTGGTTGAGATTAAATAGCTTTAATTAAATATCTCATATATTTGGTATACCCATATGTTCTAGGACCTCATTTCCCAGAAAGAACTCCTTTAAAAAAACAACAACAACAACAACAAAAAAAAAAAAACCTTTTATGCTGTCCAGGAAACTTTAGATAAGGTTGCCTCCAGGACTCTAAAAACAAATCTCTTTATTACATCCTTGTCATAAAGAAATATTTCTTAGGACCACTTTATACAAAAAGATACCTACACCAAGATTAAATTGCTTAGAGTATATTGTGTTCACATCTTGGCTTGACCAGAAAGGAAAATACTGTCTAGATCCCATGGCTTCCAGAAATTTAAAAGGCCAAATGACAGGCACCTGTGGAAAGTCTAAGTAGCTTTTGTTGAATGCAGCTAAGCAAACACAGTCACAGCCACACATGTAAAAAGACTACTTTTATTCAGTAAAAATTAAGTTTAATTAAATCATTCATTTCTAGTCAACTAAGCTTCATAAACTCCTTTGCATCTCAGAGTAAACTAAAGGATGGTCCTTCACATACCACTTACCAGCAGGACTGGGCCTTAGGTGTGCCTGAGGTACATTCCTGAATAGAATAATTTTGATTTACAATTGATAAAGACAGGTTAAATAAACCATATATATTTTTAAAAGATAAACTGGTTTTCTACTGTCAAGTCAGTACATTTCTGTATCTCTGTGTGGGTTTCTAATGAGCAGGACACAAATTTAAACAGTTCAAAGCAGCTTCTCTATTGACAAAGCCCAAGTACTTCTTACCACATCTACTGCTGTCACTGACATTCAAACGACACTTATTCTCTCCTTTGGATTATTACAGTTGGATCCAAGCAGTTCAGTCTTCTTTGATATTCCTTTGCCTAGAGTCTATTCTTTAAACAGCAACTTATGTAAAACCTTTCAAAAACACATGCAAGATAGTGATACTCTTTTGCTGAAAACTTTGTCGTGGGTCTACATGGCAATCAGAACAAAACTCAATCTAAAAATATTCTGCAATGTGAAACTAAATCTAAGCCTCAGTATCTCTCTAACCTCATCTACCTTTCCAACAGTCCAGAAAGTAAAGATTACCCAATAAATGGCTTTGGGAAAACACTGAAATGTAAATAGCAATAATAACAAAGTTAGGACAGTTGGGCACAATTTAAACCTGTGTCCAAATGCATTAATATTTAAATGATACAAAAGAAGATATAAAAATACTAAAAGGTAATACAATTACATAGTTTTGAATGTTGGAAATGCCATTTAGGTATGATGTCAATGACAATTATCATAAAGGAAACTGTGGAATTAAAAATGTAAATACGAAATTAGAAATGTAATATTTAATATAATTTTGCAATAAAAGGCCACTATTAAGGCCAGCAAAAGGGC
>NW_006921973.1:2272232-2283464 GCF_000298275.1 Orycteropus afer afer
TCTCTCTCTGACCACCCCCTTGTAGTTTTGCCTTTAAATACTGTGTAACTTTGTTGCTGGCTGCTCCACTCCTCTGCCCCTGCATAGGATATGAGTGGAGCCCCAGCACGCTGGAACTTCGAATAAACTCCTCCTGCTTTTGCATCAAGAGACGTCTTTCGTGAGTGATTTTGGGTGGCTTTATCCCTGACTTGGGTTGGGGGAGCCCTGTCGTGGGGGAACCCAACAAAACAATGAAAGCTTAAACTATGGAAAATGAAAAATTTTAATAGGAAAAGAATCTTTAAATCTAAAGTCAAATGGTAAAAGGGAATTTCTTTTCTATAGACACAGTAAACAAAATCCCATTTTTAATGTGCAAGCCTTACAAATAGTAAAATTCACTAAAATATGTAAAAATAGACAAAGTAGGTAAACTATATGAATCATAAACAAATATTTATGCAGATATTAAAAGATGGTTAATATCACTTATGACTAAAGAAATGTAAACTAGTACTAATAAATACAAAATTTATAAAAATATTACTACCACACTATAAGTAACATTAACTTTGAATTTTTATATTCCAGGTCTTGGCAAAGTGCTTTACAAGGATTATCTGATTTAATCTTACAAAGCAAATTTGATGTTTACATTGGTCTCAAGTGTGTTTTCAATCCTCAACAGAGTACCAGGAAAACAATTACTGTTCAATGTATTTTGGTTTCCTTACTACATGAATGAGGTGAGAAAATTAGAAGGAAAGATTAATTTCTGCGGGTCACATGACTAGAAAGTTGTATAGTTGAGATTTTTAGATGCTTATCAATTGACAATAATTGTGAAAAGATTGTTGTTTCTTCTCATTAGGTACTGTCGAATGGGCTCCAACTCATAGAGACCTTATGTACAACAGAACAAAACACTGCCCAGTCCTGTGTGAGCCTCACAGTCCTTCCATCATTGCAGCTACTGTGTCAATCCATCTCGTAGATAATTTTATCTAGAATATGAGGAAATAGGAATTCACAAACATAACTATGGGAGTGCATTTGGTACAATTAATATGCATGAGGGGGTGAAAATTTGTGTCTTAGTTAAAACTGTGCATATTCTAACATCTCAATCCACTTGTATAATTTATCTTGATAGCACCTAAATAAATATTTTTATTTTTTTTTATTGGCAACTTGTGATAAGAAAATAATTGGAAACTATTTATATACACAGCAATTTTGTTGTAAATTTGTGTCATAGCAAATCCAACTTTTAGCAACCAACCCCCTCTGCTACAAAGTTGAAATGATTCATAGTTCCTTGTTTTAAAATTTGATCTATTTATTTATAGTGTGATTCGGGTGAAAGATTACAGAGGATCTTGGTTTTCCATTCAATAATTCATGCACATATTGTTTTGTGACATAGATTATAATCCTCGAAACATAACAACAATCTTCCATTTACTCCCTGTGTTTTCCATTTCCCTTTTGCTTCTTTCCAGTCCCTTCCTGACTTCTGAGCTTTATCCCTAAGCAAAGCCTTACCTTTTGATGCTGTATGGTCAATTGATCTAAAGATTGCCATACCTTCCTGGTATTATTATTCACCCTCTAAGCCTAACAATTATTTGGCTGAAAGTTGATCCACAGGGGTGAGTTCAGTTCCTAGGTTGAAGGATGTTTAAAGGCCATAGTCTCAGTGGTTGCACCATTCTCTATCAGACCATTAAATCTGGTCCTTTTATTTTGTTATATTTTTTCTCACTTTATCTAGACTCTCCTTTTGTAATCCCTTTGAAAGCAGGCTGTAGTGGCAGGCAGACAATGTCTATTTCTTCTGGTCTCAAGATTGTAGAGGCTGAGCTTCACTTGTTCCATTTGTCCTTAGCACTGATTATTTCCTTGTGTCTTTCATTTTCTTCACTCTTCTTTGCTTCAGACAGGGAGGGATCAATAGTTGAAACAGATGGCTGCTTACCAGCTTTTAAGATTCCAGTCACTACTTACCAAAGTAGGATGTAGAACATTGTTTTGGGACTATATTTTGTCAATTGCCCTTAGTTTTCAAGGTTGTAATCTTTGTGGAAGAAGATCCCAGGCCTTTCTCTCACAGAGCCACTGCACATTTAAAAGTAAATCAGTTTTACCCATGAAAGAAAACATGATGTAAAAATATATTAGACTCATATGTATTTACATGAAAATATGTCCATACAATCAACGTAAATTTGACTGCAAATGATAGAAAATACAATAAGCTGTTTTAAAAAAAAATGTACTATTTTCATCTAAAGGCAATAAAGGCAGTAGTGGGAGAGTAGTTTCACAGTCATCAAGTGTCCTTAATTTTCACTTTGGTATCTTTAAAATGTGGTTTCATCTCATATGCAAAGATGGCTGCTTGTGATTATACAGTGACATCTACATTATAGCCAGCAGGAAGAACAAAGGGAATGAGAACTATACTTCTTTCCCTAGGGCAATGGTTCCTAAAGAATAATCTTTGGACCAGCAGCAGCATCTGGAGACTTGTCAAAAAGGCAAATTGTCAGGTCTCATCTTAAACCTATAGAATCTGAAACTCTAGAATCGGACCATGGCACATTGTTCTAACAAGCCTTCCACGTGACTCCAGTACTGTTAATGTTTGGAAGACAATGTTCTAGAAATATTTTCAGGAAGTTTTATACAGAGTTTCTGTTGCATTTCAATCATTCAGAATTTATTATGTGGCCATAACAAATAGGAAAAAAAAAAAAAAATCACTGGGAAAGATTAAAATTTACTCTGGACAACCACCAGAAAAGCTGAAATTTATTATTACATTAATAAAATAGAAAGGGAGAATGGATAAATGGAGAAAATGAAAAAATTCTGTTATATCCCTAGTAGAAAGTGAAATACATTTTTTTTAAAGCACTTTATTGAAAAACATATAATGGCCATATATATGTGCATGATAATCATAAAAATATAATAAAGGTATCAATATATGCTAATATTTGGGAGTGCATGTTCTCCCATTTGGGTAGCTCTACACAGTGGCCATGTCCCAAGAGTGGCATTATTAGTTGAGTCAATGTAGGAAGAGTAGACTCTTTTTTTGCTTGTGTAAAAAAAAAGAGGGGGGAGCTTTGGTAGCATAGTGCCTAAGGCATTTGACTGCTAACCAGAAGGCTGGTGGTTCAAACCCACCAGCCCCTCCTCAGAAGGAGTATTTAGCAATCAACTTCCATAGAGATATCACCTCGGAAACCCAAGGAGGGGTCGCTAAGAGTTGTTTCAACTCTACAGCAGTGAGATTGTTTTTTAGTTTATGTGTAACTATACACAGCAAAGTATTTTTATTTCCACAAATTTTACATGTATATTTCAAAAGCATTGTCTACAGTCTTCAAGTTATATAAGCAGGCTTGCTATGCTTTTGCAAATTATTCTAACACCATTAATATAAAGTCACTGTGCCTAAGCTTCTCATCTAACCTTCCGAGGTGCTGTTTGATTCCATGTCAATAAATCTTTGAGACTGCACGATACTCAAAGTAGACATATTTTACTAATTAGACTAAACTGTTGCTTGGTTAATGCTGACTTCTTGAAAAGTTTTGGTTTGAGTTTAATGCTTAGATTATCTCAGGGCAGTAGTTTTGTGTGTTCATCCAGCCTCACTGGCTCCAGTGGGTCTGCATTCCACTGAGCATTTGTAATTCTGTTCTCAGTTCTCCATTTTGATCATGATTCTTCTATAAGATCTTAAATCAAAATGTTTAGTACTAGGAAATGGGCCCAATACAGTTTTTCTGGTCTCATGGCATAGAAAGCAGATGCTCATAGAGGCAGCATTTCCTCCTCTGATTCCAGATCTTCCTTCTTCCTCTGCTACTCCATACTCTGAATGGAGACTTTCAGTTGTTCATTGTATGATTATTTGTAAGTTTTTAAGACCCCAGATACTATACAATGAACTAGTGGGTAAAACGAGAGCACTGAGGAAAAAAAAAATATGGATAGATAGATAGATAGATTGTTGTTATGTTGTTGTTATGTGCCCTCGAGTCGGCCCTGACTCATAACAACCCCTCCTTGGGTTTCTGAGGCAGTATCACTAGGGAAGTAGGATTGCCCAACCTTCCTTCCGAGAGATAGATAGATAGATAGATAGATAGATAGATAGATAGATAGGAGCTCTGGTAGCATAGTGCCTAAGGCATTCCTCAGAAGGAAGGTTGGGCAATTTACTTCCATAGTGATACCGCCTCGGAAACCCAAGAAGGGGTCACTATGAGCTATGAGTCAGGTCCGATTCGACGGCACGTAACAACAACATATATATATATAACAAATACTATGAAATGTTTGGTTGTATCTGAGCAGCATCAGAGACTACTTCTCTCCCTTTTTTTAAAAAAATATGTATTATACAACATTTGTCATTTCAGCCTATTTCAGAAGTATATCTCAGTAGTATCAATTATGTTAATAAGTTGTGCAACTTACCCTTCATCTGTGCCAAGTTTCCCATCACCAAAACAGATACTCACTGCTTCCCCCAAAATGGCTCCCCTTCCCTACCCTCCATTCCACCCACTCCTAAAATGAAACCCACTCCCTTTGACTCCTTTTGAACCCATAATGACCCTGTAGCACAGAATAGAACTGTCCTATAGGGTTCCCAAGGCTGTAAATCTTTATGGAAGGAGACTTCTTCATCTTTCTCCTGCTGAACAGTTGGTGGGTTTGAACCACTGGCCTTTTCGTTAGCAGCATTAATTATTAAACCAAAGGCCAAGAAACATTGATTTATCTTGACTTGTCTATTTTTATTGTTTTATATGAGTGAGATCATACAGTATTTATTTTACTGTCATTGATTTATTTCACTTCACATATAATCTTTAATGTCATCCATGTTATAGCATGTATCAGGACTTCAACTCTCTTTTGTTGTAGTATTTATTCTACTATATGTATGTATCACATTTTCTTTATCCACTCATCAACTGATAGCCATTTCAGTTCTTTTCTCATGTTAGCTACTATAAATAGTGCTACGATAAACATTTGATGTATATATGTCTGTTCTTATCACTGCCTGTAAGTACCCTAGATATATATATCTATATATATATACCTTAGAGTGGGGTTGTCGGGTGACATGGTAGTTCTCTTTTTGGTTTTTTAAGGAACCACCAGACTGTTATCCACAAGGTCTTCACAATTTTTAAAGTGCTTTGGAAGTACGTCTCAGTGGTATCAAGTACGTTAACAGAGGGGACTTATATTTCCCTTTAGACTTTTATACACTTCTTTTCCAAAGAATACATGCTACTTTGTTCATTTAAAACAAAGAAAAAGAGGAAAAAAAATATATAGTCTATATAGTCTTATTTAATAAATTCACAGTTTGAGATTGACATGTAATATATCCTATTTAATCCAAATGAACTTGAAAGCAAATATCTAAATAGAGTAAAACCTTTGAAACCCACAACTTGTGTGTATAGTCAGTAACTGCAACCCACCAAAAAGGCTTTCAGATTCCATTCTGTTTAGCCAGCCTTGTAAAAGCTACAAGCCATTTTCCCTTTCCCTCACTGTTATATATTCCCCTGCTCCCTCCTACCCCATCTGGTACTAACCACCTTCCTTGTTAACGTATTAACTCGCACTTACCAAAAAACAAACCAAACTCACTGCTCTTGACTTGATTGGACTCATGGCGACCCCTCTTTGGGTTTCTAAAGAAGTATCTCTACAGAAGTAGATTGCCCAATTTTTCTTTTGAGGAGTGGCTGCTGGGTTAGAACAGTGTTAAACAATAAAGCTTGCTAACTGGCAGAATCTTACCAAAGCATACACATGTGGTGGTCATAGGGCACTGCCTGGGACCCCCTCCCAATTGGGACCTGGAGACACTGAGTCCGAAGCCAGTCCCGTAGCCCCTGTCTCCAATACCTCAAATTCATGTATAAGTATCCCGCAAATTGGGAGGGGTTAGTGGTCATCTTGAACCCACTTCAGCCCTGTGCCACTGGAGGCTAAGTTGCTAGCAACACTTGTAAGCCTCCTTTCTTTTATCTTTTAAATTATCTCTCTCCTGATTTTTCTTTGTTTCTGTTCTGAATAAATGTTTATGCCACTGGCTACACCTCAGAGGAAGTTTACAGATTTTTCCTACCTACTCAGGAGGAACTTTTAACCTCCTTAGAAAATTCCCACAATAATGTGTAAGTCAGAAACCTGTCAGAACAGGAAAATTAAAATATTTTCCACAAAAAAGATGAGATGGAAAAATGAGAAGACTGCAACCTATCAAAGGCGGAAAACCTGCAAGACCCAGAGAAACAAGGTAGTCTCCTAGAGTTCTAGATTTTACAAGTTTTACCTCCTTACACCTGTTTTTGTCATTATGCTTTGGGATGTGTTTGTAGAAGTTGCTTGGTTACAGAATATGTTATCTTTTTCTTTTGAATGAAATTAGAATAAATCCAAGAAGATGGCGTGCCAACCAGAATTTTTGTAAAAAAACACATAAAGATTCTTAAACTCTGTAGAAAAAGTGATGAGATGTTAACTCTATTTGAAGATAAATTTAAAATCAGTCAATTATACTGCTTGTTAGAAACTGATAACATTTTCTGAATTATCTAGATTCCTGGTCTTTGAAGCATGATTTCCTGGACCAGCAGTAATAGCAGCACCTGTGAACTTGTTAGAAATTCACATTCTTGGGCATCAACCCACACCTACTGAATCATAAACTCTATGGGTGGATCCCAATGTTGTCCTTTAAAAAAAGCCCTGCAGTTGATGGGGATGCAAGCTCAAGTTTGAACATCACTGATCTAGGTAATTACTTCACCCTCTTGCTTTGTTCCCCTTTTGCTAATGTGTCACTAATTTCTATGGAAATGTATTATAATATAGTCAACATGCAATTATCTCTAATATTCAGGGAGAAGAATGATTTGGACAAGAGAACACCATAGATAATACCCCCATCTCTCTATAGCTGTTAGTTTCAGACTCCACCCACCATACATTTTTGCCAGAGCCCCTAATGAGAACTGTAATTGACTCACTCATGTTTCAGTTTTTTTATTCTCCCTGCCCACTCTCTGGTGAAGGTGCTAATGAGCAGTGAAATAGCCTGAAGGCAAACAGCAGGAGAGACAAAAAAGTAGAGCTTTGTCCCTCTGAATATTTGAGAAAAACTAATATCAGAAACATTTTTTTTTTTTAATTAGCTTCTTCTTAAAGCTTCTTAACATGACAGTATTAAATTCCTTCTTAAACCCTTTGTAGTAAAACTTTTAGTAGATATAGTGGCACTAAAATCTTTGCAGATTACTCTCTGTCCCTTCAACTACTGGTTGTTTTCCTCCCTTTGCTTCTATTTGATTAGTTACTTCAATCTATTCCCTTCTACAATGCTGTCAAGAAAGCCTTTCTTTACTTCTCTCTGTAACTCTGCAAACTTTCCTCTTTCTGATCAATTGGCTTTGAATGCTAGTCTGGAAACCCACTTAAAAACACTTGAGAAAGAGAGAAAAAATAAAATAACATTAGGAATCAATGTCACTATTATAGGCTTTAATTCTAAATGTGTTCCAGTCTTTGATAAATCAAAAAGCTCAATTTGAAAGGTATTATTTGTCTCTCCTTTCTGTATTCCTTTCTTTAATGTGGTAACAAGAAAAAACTCCTTTTAGAAAATTATTTTGTGATTTTGGCCAAAAAGAAAAGTAAAAACACATATCAACACAGTCACGATAATGTCAAACTCTTCTACAGTCTAGATTCCTTGATTTAAGAGGTAACCTCTGAAAAAAATATACTGCTATCTCATAAATCTTAAAAATGATTTTGAGTTTTGTTTTTGTTGTTGTTATGTGCCTTGGAGTCGGACCCAACTCATAGCGATCACTCCATGGGTTTCCAAGATGGTATCAGTACGAAGTAGATTGCCCAACCTTCCTTCCTAGGAGTGGCTGGTAGGTTTGAACTGCCAGCCTCCTGGTTAGCAGTCAAATGCCTTAGGCACTATGCTACCAGAGCTCTCTTAGACATATAATAATTATATTGCAAAATATCTCTCCCTTAGTCCATTAGAGACCACTGGACAAGATTATTGGCATGTCAGCCCAATCATACTGGTATGATTGCTGTTGTTATCAGCATTGATACTGAGGCAGTTCCATCTAGTCAATATTAATACTATTTACTACTCCTGGTTCTCTTCCTGCAAAGCATAGCTTTGTGACTTATTTAATGTGATTTAGCTCATTGATCTGTGTTAGATATCATTACTGAAATTAAAGTCATATGAAGGAAATAACAAAGGTCACTGTTACTTGTTTATTATATTTATGTTTCTAAGATTTTACAACATAGAGATGCAATCTGCAACATAGATAATATAAACAAATTCTTTGTAAAAATTAAGATAACCGGTTTTGTTATTGTTCAAAATCATTTCCTTGTGTTTTTGTTAATGTTTGAAATAAATTTGAAAAAAAGAAATTAAAAACATATTTTTTTTCAAAATATTTCTAATAATTCTCAATGTTTTCATTATATTGAAGTGGAATTTGAATTCTGGTAGAGCCAAATATATTTGGGAAAAATTCTGCTGGCTAAAGGAAGTAATCAAGTCTCAACAGAAAAGAAATACGATAACAAAATAAAGAGAAGAGAATGATATCCATGAAATATATAGCAAAATAAGAAGAGGATGATGTCCTCTGGTATAAAACAGAAGCTGACAGCAATTCCATATTTTGGTCACTAATAACATTAAAATAATTAGTTATAAGCTAGTAATTATTATATTTCTTCCAAGCATTGTTCTTATATACCCATGTGTATGTGAGAAAAGGGATCTCTGATGGTGTTATGGCTAAGGCATTTGACTGATAAGCAGAAGGGTGGTGGTTCAAACCCACCAGCCACTCCTCAAAGGAAGCTTTTACAATCTAATTCCGTAGTGATACTGCCTCGGAAAGGAGGGGTCGCTATGAGTCGGATCTGACTCAATGGCAGTGTGGTGCATTGCATTGTATGTGAGAAAAGGGAGCTCTGGTGGCTTGGTGCCTAAGGCATTTGATTGCTAAACAGAAGGCTGGCAGTTCAAACCCGCCACCCACTCCTTGAAAGGAAGGTTGGGCAATCTACTTCCACAGTGACACTGCCTTGGAAACCCAAGGAGGGGTTGTTTTGAGTTGCATAGGATTCAGTGTAATTTTTTTTTTTTTTATGTGAGAAAAACTAATATCACAAATTTTTTTGAAATCTCTTCTTCCTGTCTTAAAGTTGATAGATTATTGATAAAAATATGTGACAGATGATAAGTGGATACATGTTAGATCAAATGTACCCAATTTTGTATTATAATCAGTAATTGACTAAGTCACCCTTATGCTAGTATAAATTATAGAGAGCAGCAAAAAGCAAAAAGACCTTGTCAAAGGTGTTCTTTGTCTTATTTTTTTGGGAAATAAATGTCACTATGTTGTTGTTGTTGTTATGTGCCGTCGAGTCGGCCCCGACTCATAGCGACCCCTCCTTGGGTTTCCGAGGCAGTATCACTACGGAAGTAGGATTGCCCAACCTTCCTTCTGAGGAGTGGCTGGTGGGTTTGAACCGCCAGCCTTCTGGTTAGCAGTTAAGTGCTTTAGCCACTATGCTACCAGAGCTCCTAATGTCACTATAGACATTCATAATTATGGGAGCTCTGGTGGCATAGTGCCTAAGGCATTTGACTGCTAACGAGAAGGCTGGCAGTTCAAATCTACCAACCACTCCTTGGAGGGAAGATCGGGCAATCTACTTCTGTAATGATACCACCTCTGAAACCCAAGGAAGGGTCACTATGAGTTGGATCTGACTTGATGGCAGTAAGTTTTTTTTTTTTTTTTTTTTTGTTTTAATAACAAAAATATTTGAAGTTCCAGTAAGATGGCAGAATAGGCAGACAGACTGCACAGACCCTCTTCAACAAAGAAAAGCAGAACCAATTAACACAGATACATCAGATAATCCTGGAGCCCTAGGCTTTGAAGGAAAGGATATAGAAGTGGACTAAATTCCAACTAGTAGAAGAACCTTCATAAAATCATTGAAAAAGGAAACATACAGAGCTGTAGTCTGTCAGTGATCCTGAGAGCATGGACAGATTGTATGTTGCCATGTGGTGTTAGGATCTAAGAATTAACCTAAAAATTGGCCTTGTGGTGGTTAAGTTTGTGTCAACTTGGCTAGGCCTGGTTGAGTGGCTGGGCAGCTGGATGTAGTATTTCCCATGATGAGACTGGTAAGAAACTCTATGGTTGAATCTACCTTGAGCAGCTGAGTAGCTGCCTTTGGGTATGTGGTCTACTTCCCATATATAAGAAACAGCTTTGGGAATGGTCTCTAGCTTATGGAATGTTTGGACTCTGAATGTAGTCATATTGTTGTTCAGCAGCCTGCCATGCTCTTCTGACCTTGGGACTTACAATGGACTTGAATTGATAAACTGCCATGTGATTTGGTAACATTGGGAATGTGTCATTTCATTTGTCAAACTTGAGCTTGTCAGCCTTAGCATCCAGTAGCTGTCTGACTGGAGAGATGCCTCTAGCTTCAGTGGGCTAGTAGCAAGAGGCAGAGCTGAAGCCCAAGGTTGAAGGGTTTTCACACAGCCTCTAGAGTTTGACACTTTGAACTCAGTCTTCTAGCCTCCCAAACTGTAAAAGAATAAACTCTTATTTGTTCAAGCCAACCTATTTGTGGTATATTCTTGTCAGAGTGACACTAGATAACCAGAATAGGCCCTATTAGCAAGAAGTGCACAGAAGACTGCACTAGTGGCTGGTGAATAAAAAGGGAAGCAGTGAAGTGGGGAGTGGGTTGAGCTGTGGACTTTTGTCTGTCTAGTGGGCACAGTCATTGTAAATGTTTACAAGTGGTTTGACCTTTTTGGATATTTAAAGCAACACCATTCTCCTAGATTCCAGGGATATAAGAATAAGCTCCACTTGCCAAGGACCACAAGGATATTCCAGACAGAAACAACTAGAAAGGTGCAATATTCCCCTTGTTGCTCTTATACCTCACACCCTCTTGGTGAAAGGAGGTGCAGTTATTCCTCATTCTCCCTCACCTTCTGGGATGGCAGGAATTCCATCTCAGAATGTGTGCTTGGATGGAGCCTAGGTGCCCTGCCCAGCTCTGCTCAGATATTTTTTTTTTCTTTTTTTTTCTAGTTTG
>NW_006921973.1:2284199-2284828 GCF_000298275.1 Orycteropus afer afer
AATAAGGAAAACACAGACAAAACCCCAGAAGAATTTTGGAAGAAATTGCAAGAACAAAACGACAAAATAAATAAAAAATTAGAAATGATAGAACATTTACAGATAGAAATCCAGAGATTAACACTAAATTTTCAGAAAAAAGCTAACACATTGAAAGGGCACAGGAATAGAATTAATACAATGAAAGACAGAATTAATGAGATTGAAGACAAATACCTCAATACTTCTTCGGACAGAATCAATCAGAAAAAAAGATCAAAACAAAATGAGGAAAGCTTAAGATTCATGTGGGATACCATCAAAAGGAATAACCTAGGTGTAGTCAGAATTTCAGAAAAGGAAGAGATAAAAGAAAACCACTGGCAAATTGTCCAAGATTTATTGGAAGAGAACTTTCCTGATATGATGATAGATGAGAATACATCCATACAGGAAATCCAACAAACCCCAAATAGTATAGAACACAAAAGAAAATCACCAAGATATATCATCATGAAACTCATCAAAACCAAAGACAAAGAAAGAATTTGGAAAGCAGCATGGGAAAAACAAAAGGTTACTACAAAGGATAACCAATAAGAATAAGTTCTGATTTCTCAGAAGAAACCATGCCAGCAAGAAAGCAATGG
>NW_006921973.1:2286548-2287582 GCF_000298275.1 Orycteropus afer afer
TAGCAAATACTAAAAGAGTAGCAACAAAGGAAATGATAACACAATTCATAAACATTAATGAGCTAAACACAGAAAATTATATGGAGCAAAGAAACCATGAACACCATGAAAAAAAAAAAAAAACACATAACAAAATGACAGCAACTAATTCATACTTGTTAATAATTACACTGAATTTAATGGATTAATTCCACCACTCAAGAGATACAGAGTTGCAGACTGGATAAGAAAATATAACCCATCAATATGCTCTGGTGGCATAGCACCTAAGGCATTTGACTGCTAACGAGAAGTCTGGCAGTTCAAACCCACCAGCCACTCCTCCAGAGGAAGGTTGGGCAATCTACTTCCATAGTGTTACAGCCTCAGAAACCCAAGGAAGGGTTCCTGTGAGTTGGATCTGACTTGACAGCAGCTGGTTTGGTTTGGTTTATGCTGTCCACAAGAGACACACCTTAGAGACAAAGACAAAAATAGACATAAAATCAATGGATGGAAAAAGATATATCAAGCAAATGGCAAACAAAAAAGAACAGGACTGGAAATATTAATTTCTGATCAAATTGACTTTAAGACAAAAACTACCATGCAAGGCACGGAAGGACATTATATAATGATTAAAGGATCAATTGAACAAGATGATATAAGCAAAATAAATATATATGGACCCACTGAAAGAGCTTCAGATTACATAAATCAGACTTTAAAAGCATTGAAAAGGCAAATAGATGACTCCACAGTCATAGTGGTAGATGTTAATGCACAACTTTCAATGAAAGATAGAATACCTGGAAAGAAACTTAACAAAGACCCAAAATAACTAAATTATACAATCCACCCACTTGACCTTATAGACATCTACAGAGAACTTCACCCAACAACAGCACTATATACATTATTTTCCAATACACATGGAACATTTTCCATGATAGACCATATGTTAGGCCATAAAGCAAGCTTTCACAAATTTGAAAGCACTGAAATACTGCAAAGCACCTTCTCAGATCACATTGCAGTCAAATTAGAAATCAACA
>NW_006921973.1:2290742-2292425 GCF_000298275.1 Orycteropus afer afer
TGTATTATTTTATCTTCATCAGTAAGTCATTTAAGTCAACCTCACTTTCAGCAAGCAAAGTTGTGTTGTCAGCGTATCACAAGTTGTTAATGATTCTTCCTTCAATCCTGATGCCATTTTCTTCTTCATATAGTCCAGCTTCTTGAATTATTTGCTCAGCATATAGATTGAATAGGTATGATGAAAGGATACAACCTTGACACACTCCCTTCTTGATTTTAAACCATGCAGTGCCCCCATTCTCTTAGGAAAGGGAAAAACCAATCACTAACTTTATATGCAAAGGAAAGAGTCCTTGGATAAGAAAAGCATTATTGAAGAAGAACAAAGTAGGAGGTCTCACACTGCCAGATGTCAAAACCACTATACAGCACCAGTAGTCAAAACTGTCTGGTTTTTATATAATGACAGATAGACCAATGGAATAAAATTCAGAACCCAGAAATAGATCCACTTATCTACAGTCAGCTGATCTTTGACAAAGGGCCAAAATCCATTAAATGAGGAAGAGAATGTCTGTCTAACAAATGGTGCTGGCAAAACTGGAGATCCATTTGCAGAAAAATGAAACAAGATGTGTACCTCACGCCATACACAAAAACTAACTGCAGATGGATCAAAGACTACAATGTGAAACTAAAAACTGCAAAGCTCCTCAAGGAAAATCTAGGGGCAAATGACACATAATAACAACAGCAATGATATATGTCATAAATAGACTATCAAACATAACCCAAAATGCACAAACAGTAAAAGAGAAACAAGATGAATGGACTTTCTAAAAATGAAATTTTTACGTGCTTCCAAAGACTTCCCCAAAAGAGTTAAAAGACTGGGAAAAAATATTTGGCAATGATGTATCTGACAAGGGAATATCTCTAGTATTTATAGAAAACTCCAACACCTCAACAACAAAAAGACAAATAGTCCAATTATAAATGGGCAGAAGAATTAAATAGACACTTCACCAAAGAAGATATTCAGGCGGCGAACAAATGTATGAAGAGATGCTCACTAACATTAACTATTGTTGTTGTTATGTGTCATCGAGTCTAACCCGACACATAGCGACCCCTCCTTGGGTTGCTGAGGCAGTATCACTACGGAAGTAGATTGCCCAACCTTCCTTGTGAGGAGGTGCTGGTGGATTTGAACTGCCAGCCTTCTGGTTAGCAGTCCAATGCTTTAGGCACTATGCTACCAGAGCTCCTATTATTAACTATTAGAGAGATGCAAATCAAAATAACAATGAGAGACCATCTTACCCTAGCACTAGTAGCAAAATTCAACAAGATAGAAAATAACAAATGCTGGTGAGGATGTGGAGAGATTGGGGCTCTCAGACACTGCTGGTGGAGCTGTCAAATGATCCAACCACTGTGGAAAGCAGTATGGTGATTCCTTAAAAAGTTGGAATTAGAAATACTATTGGACCCACCCATTCCATTACTAGGTATATATCCTAAAGAAGTGAGAGCCATGACAAGAACAGATATATGAACACCTATGTTCATCACAACACTATTTACAATAGCCAAAAGATGGAGGCAAACTAGGCACCCATAAACAGAGGAATGGATAACCAAACTATGATATATACACACAATGAAATACTATGCAATCCCAAAGAATAACATAGAATCTACAAAACACCACATAATGTGGGTGAACTTGGAGGACATT
>NW_006921973.1:2293585-2294144 GCF_000298275.1 Orycteropus afer afer
GGGAGGGGAGCTGTTGCATTGTGGGAAATTGCAGTCAATATCACAAGACAAAGTGTATGTGAGCTGCTCTATAGAAAGTGAATTTGCTCTGTAAACTTTCACCCAAATCACAATAATAATAATAATAAAATAAAAATATTTTTGGGAAATTTTTCCCTTTAAATTTTTTATTTTTATATTGTTGTCTACTATACACAAAAAGCAGTACAGTTGCCTAAAAGAATTCAAGGCAGTATGTTCCTTTTTAACTTCTGAATTCTAAATAAAGATATGCTTGTTATACATCTGTCATTTGACTGAACAAGCAAAGCAATAATGCATTTTTAATAAACCAATATTAGTTTTGCTCTTAAATATGTGAAATCCTAACTCTTTAAAGCCAGCAGCTGTTCTCACATGGTGGAACTGCTGCCAGACTTCATGAAAATAGCTCCCACCCACTTTGAGTTTAGGCTTTTACACATGCTGAGTACTGGAAACATCTGGGAATCCAAAGGTTTCTGCCTATATTTAAATTCAAAACTTGATTAGTATTTTTTTTTAACATTACAGATCTTAA
>NW_006921973.1:2294566-2306073 GCF_000298275.1 Orycteropus afer afer
ATAGTGAGAATGACTTTTATTTTAATTATGTTAAAATATATATACATAACAAGAATTTTGACATGTTAAAGATTTTTAAGTGTACACTTCATGACGTTAATTAAATTCACTGTGTAGTGCTAAGGAGCTTTGGTGGTGTAGTGGCTAAGGCATTTGGCTGTTAACAAAATGTCAGTGGCTCAAACCTGCCAGCTACTCTGTGAAAGAAATACAAGACAGTCTGCTTCTGTAAAGATTTACAGGCTTAGAAACCCAATGTGAGTCACTATGTGTCATAATCAACTTGATGGCAGTGAGTTTGGTTTTCGGTTTATGTTGTGCTGCTATCACTATCTGTTTCCAAAAGTGTTGCATGACCCCAAGCAGACACTCAGTACTCTTTCAACAATCACTCCCCCTTCTCCTTCCCCAACGCTCAGTAACCACCAATAAACTTGTGTATCTATAAATTCACCTATTGTAGATATTTCTTGTAAGTGGTATAATATTTGTCCTTTTGTGTCTGACTTTGTTGTTGTTGTTAGGTGCCGTTGAGCAGTCTCCAACTCAGAGTGACTCTATGTACAACAGAATGAAACACTGCCTGGTCCTATGCTGGCCTCACAATTCTTGCTATATCTGAGCCCACCGTTGCAGCCACTGTGTCAATCCATCTTGTTGAGGGCCTTCTGCTTTTCCTTGACCCTCCACTTTACCAAGCATGATATACTTCTCCAGGGAATGGTTCCTTCGGACAACATGACCAAAGTAAGTGAGACAAAGTTTTGTCATTCTTGCTTCCAAAGAGGGTTCTGGCTGCACTTCTTCCAGGACAGATTTGTTAGCTCTTCTAGCAGTCCATGATTCTCTTAGTATCATTCACCAGCACCACAACCCAAAAGCATCAATTCACCAACACCACAACTCAAAAGCATCAATTCTTCTTTGGTCTTCCTTACTCATTGTTCAGCCCTCACGTGCATAAGAGCCAATTGAAAATAACATGGCATGGGTTAAGCACACCTTAGTGACAGAAATATTTGCTCTTTAGCTCTTGAAAGAGGTCTTTTGCAGCAGATTTGCCCAATGCAATATATCATCTGATGTCTTGCCTGCTGTTTCCATTGGTGTTGATTATAGAAGCAAGTAATATGAAGTCCTTGACAACTTCAATCTTTTCTCCATTTATAGTGATGCTGTTTAGTTACTTTAGTTGATTTAATATTTTTTAAAGTTCACTCATATTGTATCATGTGTCAGTATTTCATTTCTCTTTATGGCTGAATAGCATTCCATTGTATAGCTATAAGACATTTTGTTTATCCATTCATCCCTTGATGGTCGTCACTTCAGTTGTTTCCATCTTTTGGCTATTATGAAAAAAGCTTCAATGAACATTGGTGAACAGGTATCATTTGAATTCCTGCTTTCAAGTCTCTTGGGCCACTCCCTTATCCTACCTCTCCTCCTCATCTCTCACAAACTCAGGCGACCACTAATCTACTTTTGTTTATAATAGACTAGTTGTGTTTTTTCTGTAGGATGTTATATAAATGGAAACATATATATGTTCTGCCCTTTGTCTGGGTTCATTCACTAAGCACTTTTATTTTTATATTCACCCATGTTATTGTATATATCAATAGTTCAATATTTCATTATAATAAATGGATATGCAATTACACATTTGCCAGTTAACACTCTTCACACTGGCAACCAGTGACATTAATTGTGTTAACTGTTTTGTTCAGCTATCACTATTACCCATTTGCAAATTGTTTTGATCACCTTTAATAGAAGCTCAGTGTCCTCTAAGCAATACTGCTTAGCAGTAATAGATGGTATGGATATATCACAATTTGTTTATCTATTCACTTATTAGTGGCCATTGGAGATATTTCCAGTTTTTAATTATCACAAATTAAGTTGTTAGAAACACTCAGGTATAATGTCTTTATATAGATATATGTTTGTTTGTTTGTTTGTTTTCCTCTCCTAGAGTAACGTTTAAGAGTAGAGTGGCTGAAAGATTTGGTATTTATATGTTGAAATTTTAAGGAAACTTCCTGTTTTCCAAACTGATTTGGCAGTTCACATATCTACCAGCCATATGTGAAAGTGCCATTTTTTCCATATCCTTAACAATACTTGGTACTTTCACTCTTTTTAAAATTGTAGTTATTCTAGGGGTGCGTACAGGTACATCATCATTGTTTAATTTGTATTTCTCTGTTGACTAAAGATGTTGAGCATCTTTTCATGTACTTATTGCCATCTACATGTCTTCATTGATAATGTGTACATTGATGTATTTTGCCTATTTTTTAATTAGCTAGTTTGCTTGTTTATAAATGAATATTGTTTATATATATATATATATATATATATATATATATATATATATATATATATTTAAAGATGTTATTTAACAGACATGTAATTGGCACTTTTCTGGGCCATGATTTCAGTGTCATATCTAAAGACTCTGCCTAACACAAGGTTATAAAATTTTTCACTTAAGTTTTTATTCATAATTTTTGTATTATTAAAATTCACATATAGATCTATGAACCATTTATGAGGTAATTTTTGTATAAGTTGTGGGATATGGATTAATACTCATTTTTTTCTCACATGTAGACATCTAATTTTTCCTACACAATGTGTTATAAACTGTCATATCTCTATTGAATTGATTTTGCACCACATTTTTCTTTTTGTCAAAGATAAATTCATCTTTGATTGCATCTATTTCTGGACTATACATCTCCTTTGATTTGTCTATCTTTTCACTGATATCACACTTCCTTGATTACAGTAGCTATATAAGTCTTGAAGTCAGGAAGCATTTATCTTCCAACTTTCTTCCTTTTTTTTTTTTTTTTCCTTTTCTTTTCAAAGCTGTTCTGGCTATTCAAGAGCCTTTGGACTTGTGTAAGAAATTTTAGAAACAAGTTGTAAATTTCTTCATGGAACTCTGCTGGAATTTTAGTAAAATTACACTAAATCTATAGATCAATTTTGAGTGAATTGTTTCTTAACATATTAAATCTGTCAAATCATGGCCTTGGATTAGTACAGGTATACTTGAATTTCTCTCAACAATATTTTGGGGTTTTCACTATAGATTTTGCTCATCTTTTGTCAGATTTAAGTCTAAGAATTTCACATATTTTCTGTAACTTTAATATGAATTTTACAATTATATCCTCCTATATATTGCTAGTAGATAGAAATACAGGTTATTTTTGTATAATAATCCAGTATCTTTAGTAAACCAACACATATTTCTAGCAGTTTTTTGTTAGATTCCATAGGATCATGCTATCTATAAATGGGGACAGTTTTTTTTTTTTCCCCTAATTTTTTTTTTAAATTATTATTACTTCCTTTTAAATTTCCTATATTGCTGAAAGGAGCTCTGGTGGCAAAGAGCCTAAGGCATATGACTGCTAACCAGAAGGTCGAGGGTTCAAAATCACCAGCTACTCTGTGGAAGGAAGACTGGTCAATCTACTTGCGTAAAGATTTACCTTCTTGGAAACCCAAAGGTCACTATGAGTCAGAATCCACTGGATGGCAGTGAGTTTGGTTTTGGGGTTTTATATTAGTAAGAAAACGCAGCACAATGATGAATGAGAGTGGTCATAATGGACATACTTGCTTGTTCCTGACCTTATGGTATACAAAATTTATAGTTACTACCGTGGAGTGGATTCATAGCAACCCCTCTTTGGGTTTCTGAGTAAGTATTTCTGAGGAAGGAGATTGCCGTCTTCTTTCCGAGGAGTGGCTTGTGGGTTTGAACCGGCAGCCTTCCGGTTAGCAGTCAAATGCCTTAGGTGCTACACTACCAGAAGCAAATGTATAGAGACCAAAATTTGTTAGTGGTTATCAGGGGCATGAGGGAAGAGAAAGGGGGAATTACTGTTCATGATGATGGAAAAATCACATTGAATAAGGTAATAGATGCAGAGCTGATTAGTGTCAATGAAATCACTAAATTGCACAGCTACACTAAGTTAATTTGGCAAATGCAGTATGATTATATATTTTTTACAACAATAATAATGAAAGAAAAAATGAAGCAGCCTCACCTTTGCCTATGTGAGGTCCTCAAAGTCTTGATTAAGGCTGTGAGTCATGTGGCCAAGTGACCTCTGAAAAGCAGAAAGTGGTCTGTTTTCTGAGGGTAGAAGATATTGGAGTTCCCCTCTGGAGTCCGTGGTGCCAGTGGTTAACACACTTAGCTGCCAATGGAAGGTTGGATATTTGCCCTAGTCATCTACTTCCAGAATATCAGCCATGAAAACCCTATGGAGCACAGTTCAATCTGATACACATGGGGTTGCTATGAGTTGGAGCTGACAAAACAGCTATTGATGGTTTTGTGTTTGTTTGTTTGTTTATTTATTTATTTATTTTTGGCTCCTGCCTTTACAGTGTTGTGAAAGGCAGTCACCTCATATATAAATTTTTGATGGCTGGAAAAAGAAAACATATGGAAAGGTGATTAGTTACTGTCTGAGGAAATCTGTGAGAAAATCCCCTCCTGAGAAAGTGAAGGAAATATCTGCCTGGGCAGTACATCACCTCCAGGCTTATAGGTGGGGCCCAGCAGGCCTGAGGAAGTAAGTATGAGGGACTGGACGACCTTGCAAGGTGGGCAGCTCTCTGACCAGAGGCACACAGCCTATCACAGAAGAAAAGGAGCAGCCGACAAGCCTCCAACGGATCCCTGACAGCTCTAGGCACCCCATTCCCTTTTTCCTGCCCAAGGTGGGAAGTATTCACTCTTTCACGTCGAACAGTGATGTACGTTATTACTGTTTAAACCAAACTATATAAGTTTAATTATGATGTAAGATGTAATGTCTGGTATTATTCCTGGAGACATTTTATAAGACTTTCGACATTCTAAACTCTTCCTAATTTTTTGAGAATCTTGTCAATAGTTGGTACTATTTCTTCCTAAATGTGGTATAGAATTCACCAATGAAACCATTATGCTTGGTACTTTCTTCAGGGGAGAGTTGTTAACAGGAATTCAATTTTCAAAAATATATATAGACTATTAAGTGAGCATTTTGACTACTAACCAGACTCAAACCCACCAGCCACTCCTCAGAAGTAAGGTTGGGCAATCTACTTCCATAGTGATACTGCCTCGGAAACCCAAGGAGGGGTCACTATGAGTCTGGGCCGACTAGACGACATTTTTTTTTTTTTCAATTAAGTGATATTATTTGAGTGAGCTTAATAGTATTTGTATTTCAAAAGATGCATACATTCAATATAACTTGTTAAATCTATTGATATCAAGTTGATGGATTGTTGCTGCTGTTGTTGTTATGTGCCAGTCGAGTTGAACCCGACTCATAGAGATCCCTACTTGGGTTTCAGAGGCAGTATCGCTACGGAAGTAGATTGCCCTATCTTCCTTCCGAGGAGTGACTGGTGGGTTTGAACCTCCAGACTTCTTGTTAGCAGTCAAGTGCCAACTTATCCTAGTTGATGGATATTAGTTCCTTATTATTTGCTTAGGAGCTCTGGTGGTGTAGTGATAAGGTATTTGTCTCCTAACCAGAAGGTCAATGGTTCAAACCCACAAGCTGCTCTGTGGAAGGAAGATGGGACAATCTACTTCTGTAAAGATTTACAGCCTCAGATACCCAATTGACTCGAAGGCAATGAGAGAGTATTATTTACTTTTATTATTATTAATTTTTTGAAAGAAATATCTGTAAAGTCTGTAGAGATTACACCACTCATATTTGATATTGGTATTTTGTGCCTTCTCTCTTTTTTTTCCTAATAAGTATAGCTAGAGGCTTATCATTTTATTTATCTTCTTAATCAACTACCTCTTGGTTTCATTTTATTTCTCTTTCCTATTTTATTGATTGTCCCCAGGTCCTTATTATTTTCTTTCTTCTGCTTATTTGTGTTTTATTTGCTCTTCTCTTTCTGGATTTTTTAAGATGAAGTTAGCTCATATATTTGATAATTTTCTCTTGTAACATAAATGTTTAAAACTATAAATTTCTTTCTAAGCACTCTTAGGCTGCATCCCCACAGATTTTGAAATACTGTTAATTTATATATTTATTCAGTTAAAAATTCAATATTGACTGATTGATTACTTACTGTATTTTTACACACACACAGAAAAAACATGACCACACATGTAGCACATGGAAATGATGAAATTAAGTAAAAGAGTTCTGGTATAGTGCATATGTTTCTTTGAGTAAAAATGTGTTTGCATTTTGTTATTTATGCTCAAAATATTTAGAGATTATCCAGCAATCTTTCATTTACTGATTTAATTTATTACATTGTGGTCAGTGGGTATACTTTGTACAACTTGAATTATTTCAATTTTTTGCATTTTTTTCTCAACATACATGGCCTGTATTTGAGTGTTCCCTGTACACTTTGAAAGGATGTGTATCCTGCTGATTTTGGATGAAGTGCTCTGTAAATGCCAGTTAGGTCTAGTTGATTAACATAGTGGTATTCTAGTCTTTTATATCCTATGTCATTACTGACTTTTCATTTTTATGTTTTATCTGTTATTCAGAGGGTGGTATTAAAATCTCTTATATTTATGAATAGGACCTCTGGTGGAATAGTGCCTAAGGCATTTGACTACTAACCAGAAGACTGGTTGTTCAAACCTACCAGCCATTCCTCAGAAGGAAGGGTGGGCAATCTACTTCTGTACTGATACTTCCTTGAAAACCTAAGGAGGGGTCATTATGAGCCAGATCTGACTCAATGGCAGTGTGTTTTGTTTCTTTATATTTATGAATGTGACTATTTTGCTTATAGTTCTATCACTTTTGACTTTATGTATTTTAAAATTTAGTTATTATGTGTATAGTGCTTAGGTTTTTTCTGCTCTTTTGATGAACAACTTATTCTTTATCATTATGAAGTAGCCTTCTTTATACCTGATAATCTTGCACTGAAATGCATTGTGTGATATTAAAATAAACACTCCAACTTTTTTTGATTAGTGTTAGTGTTGTATTTCCCCCCATCCTTTTAACTCTATTCTTTTTCTGTCTGTGTATCTAAAGTTGAATTCTTTGGAATATTTTTAATTTCTCTAATCATTCTTTTTAAATAATTCCAAGAGGTTTTTAATGTCCATCTCTTTCTGAAATACATGAATTATATTAGAATTACAATTGATTATATCTACATAAGGCACAGGAATTATAAATCTGCTTAAAGTTTCTATATAAAAGACCAACTCTCCTCTGAATACAAAATATATTGGATTCTGAATAAGTTTCACAATATATGAATATGTTTTATGCAAGAGTGAAAGAATCAGAGAAAACTGTTATTTTTCTACTTTGAAACCCAACATATTTTAAGAGGTCAATGACTATGAAAATATGTCCTGAGTTTTTCACATGAAAATCTTATCATACAGACTCAAAATAATTGAAAGTATTGAATCAACTTTATGTCATGACATTTTTAGTAATCTCCACACCTAATGTAATGTTGTACCTCTGTATTCTACAAATGGTCAACCCCTTATATATAACATATCATACCTCTGGTTTATTTTAACAGCTTACATCAGGTTGTTGAGTGTTGTCAACAAAAAATCCTTCCTACTTCTTACTCTACTTCATGACAAAAGCAAACCAAACTAATAATTTCAATATCAGCATCCCATGTCCAATATCACATAATGACCTTAACAGGTATGTGAAGGTCCAAGGTACTATACTTGGCATGCATTTCTTATCTGCAAACTGCAGAAAAAACCCAAACTTCACCCTGGCATTTTAACTTGCCAAGGAAATTATTTAAAAATCACAAGATATACATCAGGCTTTCTTAGACTTACCTCTTTCTTGAAAATCTTCACTAATGTCTGTACTCTAGCCACAAGAATAATATATTGAATGACTATCTGGATGATTTTACAAGATGACACTTGAACAATGAATCACACAATTAATGACATAAAACTGCTTATATTTTCAAAGGAGAAAGGAGGATAGCAATATTCAGCATTACATATTTTGGACAAGTTATCAGGAAGGATCAGTTCCTAGAGCAAGATATAAAGCTTGGTTAAGCAGATGGTCAGTGAAAAAGAGGGGGATCCTCAATGGAATGGATCACCATAGTGGCAACAACATTGGGCTTAAATGTAGCAATGATTGTGAGGATTGTATAGGACTGGGTAGTGTTTCATGCTGGTATAGATAGGGTTGATATGAATTGAAACCAGCATGACATCACCTAACTATAACAACACATTATTATTATTATTATTATTTGCATTTTCTTTGGGGAAAAAGTGTACATAAGGCAAAAAGTTAATGCATGAGTATTTAATCCTAAAGTTGCTAAAATTTCATTTTCATGAGCTTGGTTCACAGGATACTAAAATTATGATCTGGAGAACAATTGTTTGTTGTTGTTAGGTGCCATTGACTCATCTCCGACTCATTGCAAGCCTATACACAGCAGAATGAAACACTGCCCAGTCCTGAGCCAGCTCCACTGAATTTTTCATATGAAAATCTTATCATTTAGACTCAAAATAATTAAAAGAATTGAATCAGCTTTATGTCATGATATTTTTAGTAATTTTTTCCAAGTGAGCCAGCTACACTTGAGCCCATCATCATCACCACTGTGTCAATCCACCTCCTTGAGGGCCTTTGCCTCTTTCGTCGACCCTCCACCTTCCCAACCATGACCTCCTTCTCCAGTGAATGGTCCTTTCTGATAACATGACCAAAGTATGTGAGACAGAGTCTGGCCATTCTTGCCTCCAAGGAACATTCTAGCTACACTTCCTCCAGGACAGATCTGTTAGTTCTTTTAGCAATCTACAGTACTTTCAGCATTCTTTGCCAACACCACAGCTCAAAAGCATCAATGCTTCTCTCGTCTTCCTTATTCATTGTCCAGCTCTTAAATGCATATGAGATGATTGAAAATACCATGGCTGTGTCAGGCACACCTTAGTTTTCAAGGAGATATCTTTCCTCTTCAACACTTGAAAGAGGTCCTTTGCAGCCAATTTGCCCAGTGATCTTTGTTGTCTGATGTTCTGACTGCTGCTTCCATTGACGTTGATTATAGGACCAAGCAATGTGAAGTCTGACCATTTCAATCTTCTCCATTTATAGGTCCAGTTGTGAGTATATATATATATATTTATATATATATATATATATATAGAGAGAGAGAGAGAGAGAGAGAGAGAGAGAGAGAGAGATGTAATTCATACCGCAGACTGCATTCTTCAATCTTCATCAGTAAGTACTTCAAGCTATCCTTATTTTCAGCAAGCAAAGTTGTGTTGTCAGCATATCATTCTTCATATAATCCAGCTTCTCTGATTATTTGCTCAGCATACAGATTTACTAAGTATGGTGAATGGATACAAGCCTGACACAATCCCTTCTTGATTTTAAACAATACAGTGTTCCCTATTTCTGTTTGAAGGACAGCCTCCTGGTCTATGTACAGGTTCCTCATGACTACATTTAAGTTTTCTCGAACTCCCATTCTTCTCAATGTTATCCACAATTTGTTATGATCAACACAATCAAATGCTTTTGGATAGTCAATAAAACACAAGTAAACATCTTTCTGGGATTCTTTACTTTGAGCCAAGATCTATCTGACATCAGTTATGATATCCCTTGTTCTATGTCCTCTTCTGAATCCAGCTTGCACCTCTGGAAGTTCTCTGTCAATATACTGCTGCAACCATTTTTGAATTATTTTCAGTAAGATCTTACTTGCATTTGACAGTAATGATATTGTTCTATTATTTCCACATTCTGTGGGATCACCTTTCTTTAGAATGGGTGCAAATATGGATCTCTTCCAGTCAGTTGGCTAGGTATCTGTCTTCCAAATCTTTTGGCATAACTGAGTGTCTCCAGTGGGGCATCCATATGTTGAAACATCTCAAGGGGTATTCTGTCAATTCCTGGAGCCTTTTTCCTCATCAATTTCCTCAGTGCATCTTCGACCTCCTCCCTCATTATCATTGGTTCTTGAACATATGCCACCTCCTGATATGGATTGAGATTGATGAGCTCTTTTTGGTACAGTGAATCTGCGTATTCCTTCCATCTTCTTTTGATACTTCCTGCAACATTCAATATTTTACCCAGAGAATCTTTCAGTACTGCCAGTCAAGGCTAAATTCTTTTCCTCAGTTCTTTCAGCTTGAGAAAGGCTGAGCGTGTTCTTCCCTTTTGGTTTTCTAACTCCAGGTCTTTGTACATTCCATTATAGTAATTGGCTTTGTCTGCTCAAGCTGATCTTTGAAATTTTCTGTTCAGCAATTTTATCTTGTCA
This sequence comes from Orycteropus afer afer, assembly GCF_000298275.1. NCBI lineage: Eukaryota > Metazoa > Chordata > Mammalia > Tubulidentata > Orycteropodidae > Orycteropus > Orycteropus afer. The sequence continues at coordinate 2,304,905 of NW_006921973.1, forward strand.
TTTCTTCCATTAGCTACTCCACACTCAAAGGCAAGTTTCAGTGTCTCTTCTGACCTCAATTTTGGTCTTTTCTTTCTTTCTCATATTTTTAATGACCTCTTGCTTTCTTCATGAATGATGCTCTTGATGTCATCCCACAATTCTTCTGGTTATTGGTCATTAGTGTTCAATGTATCAAATCTATTCTTTAGATGGTCTCTAAATTCAGGAGGGATATATTCAGAGTCATATTTTGGCTCTCATGGACTTGTTTTAATTATCTTCAACTCCAAGTTGAGCTTGCATATGAGCAGTTGATCGTCTGTTCCACAATCAGCTCCTGGCCTGGTTTTGGCTGAAGATATTGAGCTTTTCCATTGCCTCTTGCCATAGATGTAGTCAGTCTGATTCCCGTGTACTTCGTCTGTGGAAGTCCACATGTATAGTTGCCATTTCTGTTGTTGAAAAAAGGTATTTGCAATGAATACGTCATTGGTCTTACAAAATTCTATCATGCAATCTGCAGCATTATTTCTGTCACCAAGGCCAAATTTTCCAGCTACCGGTGATTCTTCTTTGTCTACAACTTTTGCATTCCAGTCACCAATGATAAGCAACACATCTTGATTTCATGTTCAGTCAATTTCTGACCCCAGAAGTTAATAAAAATCTTCAATTTCCTCATTTTTTCCTTTGGTGGTTGGTGCATAAACTTGAATAATAGTCACATTAACTGGTCTTCGTTGTAGGCACGTGGATATTTTCCTATCACTGAAAGCATTGTAGTTCAGGACAGATCTTAAAATATCTTTCATGATGATGAATGCCACGCTATTCCTCTTTAGTTCATCATTCCTGGCATAGTAGATCATATGGTTGTCTGATTCAAAATTGCCAAAACCAGTCCATTTAAGCTCACTAATGCCTAGGATATCAATCTTTATGTTTTCCATTTCATTTTTGACAATTTCCAATTTTCCTAGATTCATACTTCATATATTCTATGTTCCAGTTATTAATGGATGTTTGCAGCTGTTTCTCCTCAATTTGAGTCATGCCATGTCAGCACATGGAGGTCCTGAAAGACTTACTTTATCCATATAATTAAGGTTGGTTCTACTCTGATGAGGCAGCTCTTTCCCAGTCCTATTTGGAATGCCTTCCTACCCAAGCCACATCAGTAGGAATAT
>NW_006921973.1:2306173-2306711 GCF_000298275.1 Orycteropus afer afer
ATATATATGTATATGTATATGTATATATGTATATGTATCTATTTCCCCTATGTCCAGGTGCCTTATACCTAGTCACCTTTTGGGATGGCAGGAACTTCTTCTGATAACAGAGCCATGGGCCAAACTGTCTTCTGGAATAGGAGGAAACTTTTCTGTCACCAGACACCTTACCCCAAGCTGTTTTTGGATAAGTAGGAACTCCTTCTGGAACCAGGTACCTTTCTCCCAGATGCCTTTTAGTCTAGCATGAACTTCTTCTGTGAGCAGGTACACTATACTCAGCTTGCTTTTGGGGCAGCACCAACTTTTGGGGGGGACTAAGTAACCTAGGTATAGCACCTTTGTGATGGCAGAACATTTTTCTGGGATGGGGCACCTTATGCCCAGCCACATCAGTAGGAATCAGTAGGAATGCCTTCTGTGTCCAGGAGCCCTGCTAAAAACTTCCTGTTTAGCAAGCAGGAACACTACCTAGATATAACCTTCACACCCAGTTTTCTCTTCTTTTTGGAAAAAAAAAAAATTTCCTTTTTTTTTT
>NW_006921973.1:2306908-2309576 GCF_000298275.1 Orycteropus afer afer
GATTATGCTCTTTTTTTTATCTCTCTGTCCTCTTGTTTTATCCTTTTTATTTAAATTTATTTTTTTCCTTTTTTTGTGGTAGTTGTTTAATAATGTTGATTTATTTTTGTTCTCTTGTTTTTATTTCATTTGTTGTTGTTCTGCTTTTTTGGTCCATCTGATGGGAGACAGCAATCATGCCCATACAACCCAACTACATCTGTACCTCCTGCAGCCCCACCTACTGGGTGAAGGTCAAAATCTTCTTCTGTACCAACTAATCAATGATGGATGGCAGCTGATATCAGTCCAATCTTCCCTTAACTACTCAACATGAACAGTGAACAAAGATTTGTGCACACTTTTTCATTTTCTATCACACTCACTAGGAGAGAGATGGTGAGTGCATCAGTGCTGCTAAACTAGTGAATAAAGTAGTACCCCAGCCTCACTCACTCAATGTACCAAAACAAAATAAAGGAAAGCAAAAACAATCAAACAAAAACAGAATCACATCACTGTACAATCACCAATTAAATATAAATATCATAACATCAAATATCTCATAGAAAACTGACAATCTCAAGTCACACAATGGTGCAAGATAAAGTAGTACAAATAAGAGCTTGGGAAACCAAGCCTGAATATCTCCCTGAGGAAGAAGTGGCATTGGAACAACCTGGTAAGAAAATTAAAAGAATTATATTTAGGTAACTTCAATGGATTGAGAGAAAGATGAAGGAAAACACTGACAAAATTAAGGAAAACACTGACAAAATTATGGAAAATGTAGACAAAGCTCTAGACAAATTTAAGAAATAGTACAAGAAAAGAAAATGACAAAATAAATGAAAAGTTAGAAACCATACAAAAACAGCAAAGGGAAATCCAGAAAATTAATACTAAAATTTCAGGAATAGATAACTCATTGAAAGGGCAAAGGAGTAGACTTGAATCAACAAAGATAGGATTAACAAGATTGACAATAAATCTCTCAATATTAGTTTGGTAAGGGAGCAATCAGAGAAAGAAAATAAAAAAATGAAGAGTCAAAGATTAATGTGGGAAATGAAGAGGAATAACTTAATAACTAACATGTTGTCAGAATTCCAGAACTGAAAGAGGAAATTATAAAAGATGCCTTGGAAGAGAATTTCCCTAACATGATGAAAGATAAGCAATATGTATTCAAGAAGCTCAACAAACCCCAAATAGGATGAACCCCAAGAGAAAAGCACCAACACATATCATAATCATACTTTTGAAACTGAAGAAAAAGAAGGAATACTTAGCTTAGGAAAAACAATATATTAACTACAAAGGGCAGCCAATAAAACTAAGCTCTTATTTCTCAGAAGAAGCTATGCAGGCAAGAGGCAGTAGGGTAGCATATATAAAATGTTGAAGGAAAAAATTGCCAATGAATGATTATATACCCAGCAAATTTATCCCTCAAATATAATGGTGAAATTTGGACATTTCCAGATAAAGATAAATTAAGAGAATTTGTTAAAACTAGATTAACATTACAAGAGAGGCTAAAGCAAGTCTTTTGCACAGCAAACGAACAATAGCAGTTAGCAGCTTATGATTAACGCACATGACAACATCACCCAGAAATCAACCTAATTGTAGAAGTATCAAAAGTAAAGTAAGCTTAAGACTGAAGATAGGGAACAATAGCCACCAATTTATAAATTTGTTGTTGTTGTTTGCTGTTGAGTCGGCCCTGACTCATTGTACCTATTTATAAATTAGACAGGTACATAACAAAAAGAGGGAATAAAAAACATAGTAACAGAACTTCCAAATAGAGAAGAAGTCAGGATGATTTCCAAATGGAACGGACAGTTTTAAATTTAGGGAAAAAATGATAAATAACAGGGTAATTGCAAAGAAAGTTAATAACCTATCTTGTCAAAATAAAAAAAAAAGGAAAGTCAAAAATAGGTAGCAAATATGAAAATGATAGAAACAAAAAAAATAAATAAATTGTAAATAAAATAATCTCACCAAATAAAATCATATGGAATGAACCAATCAGCAACACCACAAAAATACACATGATTAAATGACAGCAAAAAATTCTTACTTGTCAATTAAAAAAAGTAATAATAACTCACTGCTGTAAAATTGTTACCAGCTCATGGAGATCCTTCCTTGGGTTTCTGAGACAGTATCTGTATGGAAGTAGATTGCCCAATCTTCCTTCAGAGGAGTGGCTGGTGGGTTTGAACTGCCAGCCTTCTAGTTAGCAGTCAAGTACCTTAGGCACTAGACTACCAGAGCTCCTAATGACACGGAATATAAAAGGATTAAAATGCACCAATCAAGAGACAGAGACTTACAGAGTGGATAAGAAATTATGATCCATCAATATGCTGTCTACAGGAGACACACCTTGATATAAAGACAAAAATAGACTAAAAATCAAGGTTGGAAAAACAAAATATCAAGCAAATAGTAATCAGAAAAGAGCGGGAGTAGCAATATTAATTTCTGATAAAATAAGTTTTAAGGCAAAAAGCATCAGGAGAGACAAGGAAAGATACAATATAGTGATTAAATAATCAATCAAATGAGGCTATAGCCAAGATAAATATTTATACATCCAGTGAAAGAGCCCCAAAATACATAAATAAAATTTCAACAAAATCGAAAAAAGAAATACACAACTCCACAATAATAG
>NW_006921973.1:2316946-2332087 GCF_000298275.1 Orycteropus afer afer
GTATTTTCACGCAAATTCTTCTGCTAGTTGGGGTTTAGTCCAAATCTGCATCCTTTCCTTCAAGGCTCAGGGGTCCAAGATTATCTTCTGTGTCTGTATTAATTGGTTTCCCTTTTCTTTGTTGAAGAGGGTCTGTGCAATCCTTCTGCCTAGTCCGCCATCTTGCCCCACTAATACCCCACTTTCAATGAAGGATAGAACAACTAGGAAGAAACTCAAGAACAAACTGTTCTCTTTACCAGGTTCTGCTCTGACAGGAATATACCACAAATAGGATGGCCTTAATAAACAGGAATTTATTTTCTTAGAGTTTGGATTAAGTCCAAGTTCAAAGTGCCAGGCTCTAGGGGCTGGGTGAAAGTCCCTCAGCCTTGGGGTCCAGCTCTGCCTCCTGCTCCTGGCCCACTGGAGCTAGAGGCATTTCTTCACTCAGACACCTGCTGGCTGCTGAGCCTGACAAACCCAAGGTTGACAAGTAAAAGGCACAGTCCCAATGTTACCAAACCACACAGCAAGCCAATAATTTAAGTCCATTGTAAGTCCCAAGGTTGGCAGAGCATGGCAGGTTGCTGAATAATGAGATGGCTACATGAAGTGTCCAAATGTGCCATAAACTAGATATCATTTCCAAAGCTGCTTCTTATACATGGGAAGCAGACCACATACTCAAAGCAGCTACTCAACTGCTTGAGATAGATCACATCATTGAGCTGATTGCCAGACTCATCATGTGGCATAACTACCACCAGTTGCCCAGCCAATCAACTAGGCCCAGCCAAGTTGGCACACAAACATAACCACCACACAAACCAATAATTAGTCAAATTGACCTTATAGACATGCACAGGACACTTCATCCAACAAAAGCACAATACTGATTATTTTCCAGTGCTCATGAATATTCTTCAAAATAGCCTATGTATTAGGTCACAAAGCAACCCTCAATAAATTAAAAATATCAAAATATTACAAACATTTTCTCACATCACAACCAGAGCTCCTGCTATAAAATTAGAAACTAAAAATAGGAAGACAAAGGAGAAAAAAGGAAAAACATGGAAACTTAATAACACCCTGAAAAAATCATTGGGTAATAGAAGAAATAACATATCTAATAAAAAAATTCCTTGAATCAAATGGAAATGAAAACACAACATATCAAAATCTTTGGGACACAATAAAATCAGTGCTCAGAGTGCAATTTATAGCAATAAATGCACACATCAAAATAAAAGAAGTAACAAAAATCAATGCCTTAACCTGACATCTCCAACTACTGGAAAAAAAGAACAATAAAAAAGCCTACAGCTAGCAGAATAAAAATAATAAGAAGAATAAATATTTGAGCAGAAATTAATGAAACAACAGAAAGAATCAGTAAAACTAGAAGTTTGTTTTTTGGAAAGATTAATAAAATCACCAAACCACTGGAAAATTTAAGGAAGGAAAAGGAGAAGGTGGAAATAACACAAATAAGAAATGAAATGGGTAATGTCACAAAAGAATCAACTGAAATAAAAAAGATAATAACAGAATACTCTGAAGAACTATATTTCAACAAATTTGAAAACTTAGAAAAAATGGACAGATTTATAGAAATCCATTACCTACCTAAACTAATACAGACTAAGGTAAAAATATGAACAGACTGATAATAAAGCAAGAAATTTAACAAGTCATAAAAAAAAAAAAAAAGACTCCTCATACACACACACAAAAAAAATCCTGGCCCAATGGCTGCACTGGCAAATTCTTCAAAACATTTACAGAAGAGTTGACAACAATTCTACTATAACTATTCCAGAATATAGAAAAAGAGGGAATAATACTTCTAGATGTGTTTTTTTGAAGCAAGTATAATCCTGATACCAAAGCTAGGCAAAAAAATGAAACACAAAATGCACTGCCGTCGAGTCCTACCTGACTCATAGTGACACCTCCTTGGGTTTCTGAGGGGGTATCACTACAGAAGTGGATTGTCCAACCTTCCTATCAAGGAGTGGCTGGTGGGTTTGAACCACCAGCCTTCTAGTTAGCAGTCAAATGCCTTAGGCACTATGCTTCCAGAGCTCCTAAAATTAGGCAAAAATACCATTAAAAAGGGAATTATAGACCAATATTCTCATGACCATAGACATAAAAATTCTCAACAAAATCCTAGCCAGTAGACTCCAGCAGTATATCAAAATAAATAAATAATGCATCATGACCAAGTGGGATTCATATCAGATATGCAAGGATGTCAACATAATTCATTACACAAAACAATGGAAAAGAAGCACACAATCATATCAACAGACACAGAAAAGACACTGGACAAAATCCTACACCCATTCCTTTAAAAATGCTGAGCAAATATGAATAGAAGGTGCATTCCTCAACATAATTCAGGGTATACCAACAAAACAAATGGCCAACATTATTTTCAATGGAGAAGGATCGAAAGCATTCCTTTCACAAATGGGTAACAGACAGCAATGCCCTTTAATACCACTCCTATTCAATATCATATTGAAAGTTCCGGCCAGAGCAATAAGGCAAGAAAGGGACATAAAAGTTATCTAACTTGGTAATAGACATAAACAATCTCTATTTGCAGATCATAGGATAATATACATAGAAAATCTCAAAGACTCATTATGAAAATTACTGGAACTAATTGATAGTTTCAGCAAAGTGGCAGGGTCCAAAATCAACAGACAAAAGTCAGGTGGATTCATTTACACTAATGAATAGAACTCAAAAAAGGAAATCAGGAAAACAACCCCATTTACAGTAACCACAAAAAGATGACGTACTTAGGAATAAATTTAACCAGAGACACATAAGACCTATAAAAGAAAACTGCAAAGTGCTATTAAAAGAAGCCAGAAGAAATGTACATGAATGGAAGAATATACCACACTCATGAACAGGAAGGGTTAACATCATGAAAATGTTGATATTATCCAAAGCAATCTACAGATATTATGCAACCAAAATGCAGAATTCATTATCCTCTTTAAAGTGATAGAAAAACTAATTACTAACTGTATATGGAAAGGAAAAAGACCCCAGATATGCACAACTGAAGAAGAAGAAAAAAGTAGAAAGTTTCATACTCCCTGATCTCAAACCATACTATACCACTACAGTACTTGAAACACCCTATTACTGTTACAATGACAGACATATAAACCAGTGGAACAGAACTGAGAACTCAGTAGTAAATTCATCCAGTTATAGACAGCTGATCTATGAGGTTGTTGTTGTTATGTGCCATCGAGTTGGACCTGACTCATAGCGACCCCTCCTTGGGTTTCTGAGGCAGTATCACTACGGAAGTAGATTGCCCCATTTTCCTTCCTAGGAGTGGCTGGTGGGTTTGAACCGCCAGCATTCTGGTTAGCAGTCAAGTGCCTTAGGCACTATGCTACCAGAGCTCCCTGGTCTATGACAGAGGGTTAAAATTGGGAAGAGGTTGTCTGGCAAAACTAGATTCCAATTGCATAAAAATGAAACAGGACACATCATGTACAAAAATGAAATCAAGTTGGATCAAAGACCTGGCATAAAACCTAAGCCACAATGATCATCAAAGAAAAAATATGGAGAAACTTAGGGGCTCTAATTCAGGGCTTAAATGCATTATCAAATACAACTAAAAGTGCACAAGCAGTAGAGACAAAATAGATGACTGAAACCTCCTGAAAATTAGACACTTAAGTGCATCAAAAGATTTCACCAAGGAATATAAGGAGAATCCATAGACTGGGAAAAAATAATTCAGCAATGGTATATCAGAGAAGGGGCCACTCTCTAAAATTTATAGAAAATTTCATCACCTCAACAACAAAAGGACAAATGATCCATTAAAAAATGGGCAGAGGACATGATCAGACAATTCAACAAAGAAGACATTCAGGCAGTTAATAAACATTTGAAGAAATGCTTGCAATCATTAACCATTAGAGCCATAAAAATAAAAGCTAGATATCATCTCAGCCCAGCACTAATAGCAAACTTAAAACAAACAAACAAATGGTGGCAAGGGTTTGGAGAGACTGGAAACTTCATACACTGCTGGAGGGACTGTATCATACTGTAACGACAATCAAAAATGGTATGATGTTTCCTTAAAAAGCTGGAAATAGAAATGCTGTATGATCTAGCAATCCCACTACTAGGTATATGTCCTAGAGAAGTAAGCCATCACACAAATATATGCACACCTGTGTCCATTGCAGCACTATTTCCAATAGCAAAAAGATGGAAACAATCAAAATTCCCATTAACATAAGAATAGATCAACAAACTATGGTACATAAACAAAATGGAATACTATGCAATATTAAAGAACAATGATCTGTGAAACATCTAGTAACTTGGATGAACTTAGAGCCCATTATGCTGAGTAAAGTTAGTCAATCACAAAAGGTAAATATTGTATGAGACCAATATTGTAAAAAATCAAGAAAGAGTTTCTTGAGAAAGAAATATTCTTTGATGGTTACTAGGGGACTGTGGAGAATTAACTCCCAACTTGAGTAAAGGAAAAAATTAATAAAAGGAAACAATCTAAAAAAAAAAAAAGTTCAAAAGTCAATGTTCTATGTTATTTCATGTAGGATTTATAAAAAAACTTTCTTGAACTGCTTGTAAAAAAGTAAAAAGAATATACGTAATGGTCTTATGTCAGTGATTTTTAGTCTAGGCATATTTAATAATCACCTAATATTTAGTAGTCTTTTAAATATCAGACACCTGACTCTTTGGGATACAAGTTCTGATATAGGGTCAGAAAATAGATGTTAAAAGCTGTCATTTTTTACAAAGGTTTCATACGTGATCCTAAAATATTCTGCATTTAACAATCATAAATTTTAGTGGATATGATTTCAAAATGCTCATCCTTGTAGGAAAAGGTGAAAGTGTAATCTATTCCCAAGTCACGTTCACATAATGAAAATAAAATTTTTACTCAGGCACTGCTTTTTAGTATAAATTGCACAAACATATATTTAATCATATAGATAGATAGATGGTAATCAACAGATTGACAATTTTTTGCTACCAGTGTATAAGCTACTGTTTGAATACAGCTTTTTATAAAAATAATTTTATTTTTCTTTAGAATAATTTAATTGCTCTGATACCTCTTAAACATAAGGTACTGCTAAGTGCCTTTTAGGAGTTACTGTTTAGTGTCTCAAAAGATAGTCCTGGCAGTCTGTTTCTGTAGTTCAGAGCCTTCAATACCCTGTGGAGCAGTTCTGCTTCTCATACTGGGGTGGCCATGAGTCAAAATCTACTCAATGGCAACCAATAGTAGCAATGGTAACAACAACCAACATCGAGTAACTTAGGATACATTAGGCAGGTAGTAAGGTTCAAAACAATATACAATTGAATTGATAAGCCTTCCTAATGATTAAAGGAATCAACACTTCTGTTTTCTCATAGACTTTTATTAACACAAATTTATTAAAATGTAGTTGTTTTTAAATACCAGAACTTTGACCTTTATTAACTTCATATATTTTTGTCAATTTTCTGAAAATATAAGCCACCTCAAGGAATCAATCATCTCTTGCATAAACTCAATGTTTTATTTTTCCTTTTTACTCATGATGATTTTCATTTCTCCCTTATTTATATTTTAATATGACTTTCTGCATGAGTCCAGGCAGTTTGTAAAATGAATAAGAATGCTTATGAGATTGAAACTTCATTTGGAATTTAAGTTCATGTGAATGGGTGACTGATGGATCTTATATAAACAGAAAACTTTAGAATAATCAATGGAAATAGAGACTAAATTTGAATCAAAGATCGTGGAGCTGGCACAGGACATGGGGTTCTGCTGTACATGGAGTCACTATATGTTGCAGATGACTCCACGGCACCTAACAACATCTTCCTTCAAAGCAATGTTATTGTTGTTATGTGCAGTCAAGTCATCTCCAACTCATAGCAAACTTGTCTATAACAGAATAAAACACTGTCCAGTCCTATGCCAGTCTCACGATCCCTACTACACTTGAGCCCATCATTGCAGCCACCATGTCAGTCCATCTTCTTGTGGCCTTTTCCTTTTTCATTGACCCTCCACCTTAACAAGCATAACATCCTTCTCCAGAGAATGGGCCCTTGGGACAACATGACCAAAGTAGATGAGATGAAGTCTGGCAATTCTCACCTCCAAGGAGTATGCCAGCTGCACTTCTTCCAGGACAAATCTGTTAGTCCTTTCAGCAGTACATGGTACTCTCAGAATTCTTCACCAAAATCATAACTCAAAAGTATCAACTCTTCTTTGATCTTCTTTATTCATTGTCCAGCTCACACATGCACATGAGGTGATTGAAAATACCATGGCTTGAGTTAGGCACATCTTATCTTTCAAGGAGATATCTTTGCTTTTCAGCACATGAAGGAAGTCTTTTGCAGCAAATTTGCCCAATTCAATATGTCTTTTGATATCTTGACTGCTACTTCCATTGACGTTGATTGTAGAACCAAGCAATGTGAAGTCTTTGACAATTTCAATCTTTTTCTTCATTTATCCTAATGCTGCTTATTGGTTCAATTGTGAGAATTTTTTTTAATGCATTTTATTGAAATATAATTTATGTACAGTGAAAAACATAAAACTAAAGTGATATGGGTCAATGCATTTTTTTTTTTTTTTTTGTAGTGTACCTTCCCATCCTCTCTCATCCATGGCAACCAAAAAAGTTTTCCTCCATATGTTAACCTTTCCTTGACCCTACTCAAAAATGAACTAATACTATATTTGTCCTTTTGTGATTGACTTATTTCACTCAGCATAATGTTCTCCAAGTTCATCCATATTTTGTGGTGTTTTGTAGACTCTATGTTATTCTTTAGTGCTGCATAGCACTAGGTGTATGTACCATAGTTTGTTCATCAACTCTTCTGCTATAAATCTTAGAGATAAGTCCCTTGCCTTGACCCATGTCAATGACAAAATAAATGAAAAATTAGAAATGATACAAAATCTACACACAGAAATCCAGAAGATTAATACTAAATTTTCCAAAGTAGGTAAGACATTGAATGGGCAAAGAAGCAGAATTGAATTAATGGAAGACAGAATTAAGTCAATAAATCACAAGTAAACATTTTTACGGTATTCTTTGCTTTTAGCCAAGATCCATCTGTCATCAGCTATGATATTCCTCACTCCTCGTCTTACTTGCTCCCCTAGTACAGCTTGCATCTCTAGAAGTTCTCCACCAATACACTGCTCAAACCGTTTTTGAAATATCTTCAGTAAGATTTTACTTGCGTGTGACATCAATGATATTGTTCTTTAATTTCCACATTCTGTGGGATCACCTTGCTTTGGAATGGGTACAAACATGGATTTCTTTCAGTCACTAGGCCAGGTAGCTGTCTTCCAAACCCCTTGACATAGCCAAGTGAGTGCCTCCAGTGTGGCATCCATTTGTTGAAACATATCAGTGGGTATTCCATCAACTCCCGGAGCCTTGTTTTTCACCAATTTCTTTAGTGCAGCTTCAACTTCTTTCTTCAATACCATTGGCTCTTGATCATATGACACATCCTAAAATGGATGATCATCTACCAATTATTTTTGGTATAGTGACTTTGTGTATTCCATCTATCTTCTTTTGATACTTCCTGTATCATTCAACATATTGCCCATGAAATCTTTCAGTATTGCAATTCAAGGCTTAATTTTTTTTCCTCAGTTCTTTCAGGTTGAGAAATGCCAAGCATATCCTTCCCATTTGGTTTTATAACTGCAGATCTTTGCACAGTTCATTTCAATAATTGACTTTGAGCTGCTCTTTGAAATCTTCTGTTTAGCTCTTTTATCCGGTCAGTTCTCCCATTTGCTTTAGCTACTCCATTCAAGGGCAAGTTTCAGAGTCTCTTCTGACATCCATTTTGATCTTTTCTTCCTTTCCTGCCTTTTAAATCACCTCTTGGGAGCTCTGGTAGCATAGTGGCTCAGGCACTTGACTGCTAACCAGAAGGCTGGTGGTTCAAACCCACCAGCCACTCCTCAAAAGGAAGATGGGGCAATCTACTTCCATAGTGATACTGCCTAGGAAACCCAAGGAGGGGTTGCTATGAGTCGGGGCCAACTCGATGGCACATAACAACAACAACAACAACTTGGTTTCTTCATGGATGATGTCCTCAAAGCCATTCCACAATTCCTCTGGATTTCAGTCATTGATGTCCAATGCATCAAATCTATTCTTTATGTGGACTCTAAATTCAGGAGGAATATGATCAAATTCATATTTTGGTTCTTGTGGGCTTCTTTTAATTGTCTTCAGCTTCAACTTGAACTTGCAGATGAGCAGTTGGTGGTCTGTTCCACAATCAGCTCCTGGCCTTGTTTTGGCTGAGGATATTGAGCATCTCCTTTGCCTCTTGCCACAAATATAGTTGATTTGATTTCTGTGTACTCCATCTGGTAAAATCCATGTGTATAGCCATGTGTTGTTGAAAAAAGATATTTGCAATGAATAAGTTGTTGGTCTTACAAATTTCTGTCATGCAATCTCCAGCATAATTTCTATCACCAAGGCCATACTTTCCAACTACCAGTGATTCTTCTGTGTTTCCAACTTTTGCATTCCAATCACCACTGATAATTAACACATCTTGATTATGTGTTCGGTAAATTTCAGACTGCAGAAGCTGGTAAAAATCTTCAATTTCCTCATCTTTGGCTTTGGTGATTTGTGTATAAATTTGAATAATAATAGTATTAACTGGTCTTCTTTGTAGGCTTATGCATATTATCCCATCACTGACAGTATTGTACTTCAGGATAGATCTTGATGTAATGTTATCAGAGCAATGTTACTGCTTCTGAAAGATGATACAACCTAGATTTCTGTTACATCATATGCCATTTATTTGTCCTATTCTCTCTATCTAATGCTTTAGAAATAAGCAATAGGTTACAAAATTGAGTTTTGCGGAATTATTCACTTTTGTTTTACTATCTTTAGGAAAACAAGGAGATTTTTAACATGACAGTTACGGTCTCTAGCTTGATAGACTCATATACCAAAAAGCAAACCCAAACCACTGTCATTTCTGATTCATAGTGAACGTATAGAATAGTGTAGAACTTTCCAAAGTTGGAAATCTTTATGGAAGTAGACTACTTCATCTTTCTCCCATGATAGTTTTGACCCTTCAACTTTTTCGTTAGTGACTGAATGCCTTAACCACTGTTCCAACAAAGTTCCTTTACATGACTTCAAATTCCTCCTGATTATAGTCTTAAGTAAATATTTTCCTTATCCCATGGAAATTCTAAAAACTTAATTATGTACCATGACAAAAACATCCTCAGAAAAAGAGAATCTAAAGATAAAGATGTTGAAATAAAGCAAGATATGGAGAGAAGAATATCAAAATATCAAAAGAAAAAACAAAACAAAAATCCATCCATGCAAAAATTTTAATTCACATTTTCTAAAGATCTCAGACCAAAGAGATAATCACAGTAAAAATTATAAATTCAAACTTGTTGAACAATTGCCATATCTCATTCACCGTAAATGATTGATATCAGATAGACAGATATATAGGTATCAATTGAGGAACACAAAAGTTTATCTGCAAAATGATTGGGAGAATTGAGTGAGTTACGAATTTTCTTTGTCACTTCTCACAGCTTCACTGATTTGCAGAATGTATTAAAATGCCTCTGGTTAAAACAAATATGATGAACCATGTTTTCAGAAAATAATAATAACAGGAAACATATTTAAAATAATTTAGTCTTTTAAAAATAATCATGTATATGAATGAATGCTATAGAATTAGTGGATTCAGGAATTTTAGTCAAATAACTCATTACATATTTTATAATTGAAGCAAGAGTAATGCTAAATACCAATTGATGAAAACAGTATTTAAATAATTATTGAAGATTCAAGTTATATATAGAGAGATACAGGGACATATATATATACTCTCTGTCCCTGTCTCTTTCATTTCTTCTTTCTTTTTACATGCTTGATCTTCTCCTTATGATTGAAAATAAGAGATGCAATAAAGGAAGAACAATTATAAAGGATCTCAATTTAATACATAGGAAAGAAAAAAAAAACTATTTTAAATAAGTAGTGATCAATCTAATAAAAAGTGCATGCATTTGAAGAACATAACTATCATGGATGAAGAAATACAGATTTACAAAGGTACTTGAATATTACTAGAAAATATCTGAAATTGAAAATCAGACAATATTATGAAAATATCTTTGCAGAGGATGCTATTAAATTATATAACTAATTTGAGGAAGAATGAGGAAAGTTTTATCTTTCATTAATTTCTTAGTTTTTGTTGTTATGTGCCATTGAGTCGGATCTGACTCATAGTGACCCCTTCTTGGGTTTCCGAGGCATTATCTCTAGGCAAGAAGATTGTCCAACCTTCCTTCCAAGGAGTGGCTGGTGTGTGTGAACCTTTAGCAGTCAAGTGCCTTAGGCACTATGCTACCAGAGCTCCCCTAATTCCTTAGTAGAAAGCTTTAGTTTATGTTGAAAGTATTTCTTTATTTTGGTAATCTGTATGGCATTAATGATACTAAAATTTCAAGATTTTGAAGGATTAATAGGAAAAAAAATTAAGATATTTTTAATGGAAAGACCAGTAAGATTTAATTATTTGAATTTTATTTTGTGGAAAAGACAAATATTTTCCTTTATTTGTGCATAATATACCATATATATGTTAATACCTAAGGACAAAATTTGTTTTCTAAAATTAAAATATTCTTGAAGAGTTAGTTTGCCTGACAGGCATATAATATATATTTTTTACCCCTTTAGCTTGACTTTAAAATAGGCATTTGATAAATAAATAAATAATGGAATTCAAGTGCCTTAGTCAACCATACTATTTTACTGCCTCATCCCTTTCAGGTTTCTTTCTTTCTTTCTTTCTTTTTTTAATGTTATTTCTTTTCATACCTAGATTAGAGGCATGTCATCTTTGTTTCCCAGGCCTGTCTTAACATAAATTCCCTTATCACTATCTTCTTATATATAATATCTTGCTTTGTATTATTGATTAAACACGATGCTATGTCTCAGATCCATTCCTTTACAAAACCACTACCCTTTTCAAATTAGAGCTATTTTTCTCTCACTTAGACTATTGTACCCAAGAATGTCCCCAGCCCACACAGCACCTTTCCGTGAATTTTAAGAGAAAATCCCATTGTGTGGTCATAGCCTTGCCAGAGGGCTCAGATTGGCACAGAAGAGTCTAGATTAAGCTTTATTCATCCTTTTTGCCTTGCCTTCTTGTGCAGGATACAAACTCACAGCCCATGTGTTGGCCCTTATTCCATATCTCCCTAGCTCTATCATTGCTCACTCTCTACAGGGCCTTTTCTTAATACAGATGTTACTTTGTACCTATCTTACCTCAATTACCTTGTGCCACTTATCTTCTCAAAAACTTCTGTTGTCTTACTGGAAAACACACACATATACATGAATGTATACACACACAGACAACAAAACAAAACATCATCTCAAACCAAAACAGTCCCAAATTATATCTTAACTTCCCTTTCTGGCTTCATTTATGATATTTGGAAATATGCCTGACAATTTGCTTCTGAAAAGAAACAGGCATGAAAACTCTATGGAGAAGTACTACACTGTATACATTGTTAGTTGCCTCAAGTTAGAATGGACTCCACCACACCAACGAACAGTAATCACACTTAACATGTGGTAAGATCTAAGGATGGTCATATATGAATCTACAGAGGCCAAGCAGGTGACCCTATGGAGTGAAACAGGCTATATCAGGGAGTTACCATGCAGTACCATAGATAATTGTTATAGAGGGCCAAGAACTACCAGATTTTAGTTTTAAGAGAAATCAGAAATCCATTGCTATGTGAAAAGTACTGGTTCATAAATGGTAAAGATTAATTGAAATGTTCAAACCAAACAGTGAGTGGATCAAGGGTGGAGGAGCTACCAAGAAGCCTTCTACTCTTTCCAAGTAAGACTACTCACAATTCACTCCTAAAATCTTCCTTACTTTATCTTAAATTTCTAATGGGAGCACCATAATATTTGACGTCAATCAGAAAGGATTCAAACTACTACAGATCATTTATAGTTTTAGCATTAGATTGAGCCAGTCTTTCCAAATTCAACACGTATTTATAGAGCTAATTTCTTGAGAGTTGGCATAATAAAATGAAACCAATTTACCATAGAAATCACTGTGGAAAAGTAATAAAGATGTCAGAATCCAACATGATTCCAAAGATTGTCAAATTGTGCTGTGCCCAAAAGATGTATGCATCCCATTAGTTAGTAATTTTGGCTACTTAGTAATTACTTTTTCTTTTGATTTATATGGATCATATTTTCAAATATATAGTAGATTGGTAGGGTGTAAATACTATTAAACTATTTGGACTTAAGGAGCTCTGGTAGCATAGTGCCTAAGGCACTTGACTGCTAACAGAAGGCTGGCGGTCCAAACCCACCAGCCACTCCTCAGAAGGAAGATGGAGCAATCTACTTCTGTAGTGATATTGCCTCGGAAACCCAAGGAAGGGTCACTATGAGTCGGGGCCAACTCGACAGCATGTAACAACAACAAAAAATTTGGACTTAACCACTTAATAAAGAAAAGTGTTCAGAAATTCAACGTAGTCGAGATCACCATGGAAAGTTTGCTTTAAAATAAGAATTGAGAACTCTTATCTTAGGTTTTTGTATGTGGGTTTTTGTATCTTCAGTTTTAAATGTGGAATCTTTTGAGAAATCTTGTAAATATCTCTATTCAAATATTGCTGAATTTGAGATTTGGCATTTCTGGTTTGGTATGACTCCCATATTCCAACTCTCCATGACATGACATTATGTTTGCTGAATAGTAGAGATTTCTCGATAAAGTTATAAATATGCCATATATATATATATATATATATATATTTCTGTTGGGAAGATTATTAGTGGAAAAATGCTAAAAATTCAGGTTTGGTAACATCAAAAATCATAGAGCACTGAGAAATAACTTTAGATATTGTGACTTAAATTTAACAAGCTGCTGTGTATGTGAAACAGTAACAACAACTTATTAAAGAAAGTCAGCATTTTTTCTTCAAACTTCAGTGATATTTCTAAAATTACTACTAGTACAACACTGCTTTTATTACTACTCTACTGTTGCTACTGCTATTAGAACAAGCAAACATCTATTTGGAGTACATCTCATCTCTCGGTAATAAACGTAAATGCATTATCTAAAATAGCACTTCATCGATAGGATGAGATGTAGGGATGTGAAATTACCATGAGCTTTGTTTTAATTCATTTATTCATGTATTTGGCTGACAGAAGATAAGAATCTGTCATGTGCCAGGTAATGTTTTAATCATTGGAGATAAAGCAATGGACAGGATTAAATATGTGTATTATATATATATATATATATATTGCATCTATGAGATGTATATTCTAGTTAAAGACACCGAGAATAAACAAATAACCTAGAATATTGTCCAATGTCAGTGAGTGAAAATTGCCATCTGACCAACGTTATAAGTCAGTTGCTTACAAAACTATGCCTAAATGTTCTTGTCTTCTGTTGCTACCCAGTTGGCTCTGGCTCATGACAGCCTTATGAATAACAATGATTTCTGGTCCTACACCATCTTCGCGATCATTTCTGTATTTGAGTCTATTATTTCAGCCACTTTTTCAATCAATTTCACCAAGGGTTTCCCTTGCCATCTCTGACTGTCCATTTTACCAACCAGGATATATGTTTCTAGGGATTGTTTTTTCTAAAGATGCGTCCTAAGTAAGAGATCCCAAGTCTTGTCATCCTTGCTTTTGAGGAGCATTTTGGTTGTATTTGTTCTAAGACTGGTTTGTTAGTTCTCTGGAAGATGATATCATGTTTAGTATTCTTTGCCATACCATAACTAAGAGTCACTGATCTTCTGCCTTCTTTTTCATTATCCAGTTCTGCATGATATGGATTACTGAAAAGATCATGGTTTATATAAATAGCACCTTAGTCATCAAAGTGAAATCTGTGCTTTTAAAATTTAAAGCAGTCTTCTGCAGCTGATGTAGTCAATAAAGTAGAAGGGAGGGAGACTCAGAACTTCCCCCTTGTGAATTAGTATGTGGCAAGCATACCCTCTATCACCACTTCTACTCTACATTGTATTGGAAGTCCTAACCAAGGAAAAGGAGAAGAAAGAGGAATAAAAAACATTTAATTGTCAAAGAAGAAGTAAAACTATCTCTATCAGAACATTACATACATAGAAATCCAAGAGACTCATCAAGAAAAATACTGGAACTAATTGAGAGATTCAATTAGTAGCCTTGGTAGGATACAACATCAAAATACAAAAATCAGTTGGATTCCTCTATATTAACAAAGAGGTCTCAAAAAAGGAAATAAAGATGATAATACCATTTACAATAGCTACCAAAAATATAAAATACTTAGGAATAAATTTTATCAGAGATATAAAACCTATACAAAGAAAACTACAAAGCACCACTACAAAAAATTATGAGACCTACATAAATGGAAGAACATGCCATGCTCATGGATAGAAAGACTGAACATTGTGAAAGGGTCAATGTTACACAAAGAAATATATATGTATACACACATATACATACATACACACACACACACACACATATATATATATATATATATATATATATATGTATATTCAATGCAATCCTTATACAAATTCTTTAAGGGAATGGAAAAACCCATCACTAATTTAATACGGTAAGGAAATAGAGCTCAGATAAGCAAAGAACTATTGAAGAAGAAAAACAAGATAGGAAATCTCACACTCCCTTATATCAGATCCTACTATACAGCCAGTTTATCAAAGCAGCCTAGTATTGGTACACCAATAGAAACAAAGACCTATGGAACAGAATAGAGAATCCAGAAATATATGAAACTATGGATGGATGATCTTTGACTAAACCTAAATCTTCTAAATGGGGGAAAAATAGCCTCTTTAACAAATGCTGCTGACTAAACTGGATATTCGTTTGCAGAAAAATGAAACAAGATCCATACCTCACACCATACAAGAAAACAAACTATCAAACA
>NW_006921973.1:2333162-2333907 GCF_000298275.1 Orycteropus afer afer
AGGTACCACATTCTTCTTGTTACTACACCCTATACCTGTTGGTGAACGGAGGTGTGGCCATCCCCACTCCCAACTACCTTCTGGGCCCACAGGAATTCTATCACAGTCGGTGTGTTCAGACGGGAGCCTGGGTGCCCTACCCAGTCATCCACCAATTTTTTTTTTTTTTTGCTTTTTTGCTTTCTTTTTCCCGGTGATTACTTTGCTTATATTTGTCCGTTTCAAAATAATATTATTAATACTTATTGTCTTTTTTATTATTATTCTAAACCTTCCTCTACCAGGGCCTGGTTTTCAGCATTTTTTCTATTCCCTATTCCTGGTTGAAACTCTGCCCACCCCCCACAATTCAAGGTTGTTTTCTTTTTTGTTTGTTCGTTTTTTTTTCCTTTTCTCCCTATTTTTTTTTCCTCGTGACTAACCCCATTTCTTGTTTTCTTTTTGCACTCTTCAAATTTTTTTTCTTCATTTATTATTCTCCTTCCCTACTGTTTTATTTTTTTTTTCCTCTTCTTCTTCTTAGTGCCCTATCCACAGATATTGCAGGTTTTTTCTTCTTTTTATTTCCCTTTTCTCTTTTTTTGGTTACTGTTCCTTTGTGATTACATGGTGTATTTTACGTCCTTGGGCTTTTAGCTTTTCGATGGACAGTCAATTGTAGTTTGTGTTTAACTAAGTGGGAGACAACAACAATCCGCAGAAGACACAACCACACCTACAACTCCTGGGACTTCACTTACTGAGC
>NW_006921973.1:2337672-2338338 GCF_000298275.1 Orycteropus afer afer
GAGCTGCTGCATTGTAAATTTTGGTCAATGACATGAGACAAAGTATATGTGAACTCCTGTATGAAAAGGGAATTTACTCTGTAAATCCTCACCCAAATCCTAATTAAAAAAAGAAAAAAAAAAAGATAAAATAGAGGCAAATTTAGCTGCCATAATTTAGACATAGACTATCAAATAGGAGAACAAGCAAAGAGGACAGGAATAGATTGAGGAGTCAGCCGCAGGAACCCAGGTGAGGAGGGGGAACCCACGAACCACCCCAAAGGCAGCGAGGCGGAAAGCCAGGAGAGAACAGAAAAAGAAAAGGGGACTGGAAGAGATCGAGGAGTCAGCTACAGGGACCCAGGTGAGGAGTGGGAACCCAGGCCACGCCCCACAAGTGGCAAGGTGGGAAAGCAGGGAAAGGACAGAAAAGGCCAAGGGGACTGGGTCAGAGTGAGGATTAAGTTACAGAGATACAGGTAAGGGTGATTGGAGAGGTTTCCAACAGCTAAGGGAGACAATTTTGCAAGATCAACAACTTGTTCATTGCAAACACCATTTTTCAACAACACAAACGGTGGCTCTACAAGTGGACTTCACCAGATGGAACACACAAGAATCAGATTGACTACATCTGTGGCAAGAGGCGATGGAGAAGCTCAATATCTTCAGCCAAAACCAGGC
>NW_006921973.1:2339378-2340623 GCF_000298275.1 Orycteropus afer afer
TTCAAAAACGGTTGCAGCAGCATATTGACAGAGAACTTCCAGAGGTGCAAGCTGGATTCAGAAGAGGATGTGGAACAAAGGATATCATAGCTGTTGTCAGATGGATTTTGGCTCAAGGCAAAGAATACCAAAAAGATGTTTATTTGTGTTTTATTGACTATGCAAAGGCATTTGATTGTACGGATCATGACAAATTATGGAAAACATTGAGAAGAATGGGAATTCCCGAACACTTGATTGTACTCATGAAGAACCTGTACCTTGACCAAGAGTCTGTCGTTCAAATGGAACAAGGGAACACTACATGGTTTAAAATCAAGAAGGGAGTGTGTCAGGGTTGTATCCTTTCCCCATACTTATTCAATCTCTATGCTGAGCAAATAATCTGAGAAGCTGGACTATATGAAGAAAAACATGGCATAAGGATTGGAGGAAGAATCATTAACAATCTGAGGTACACTGATGATACAACTTTGCTTGCTGAAAGTGAGGATGACTTCAGGCACATACTCATGAAGACTGAGGAATATAGTTTGTAGTATGGATTGCATCTCAATATAAAGAAGACAAATATCCTCACAACTGGACCAATAAGCAACATCATGATAAATGGAGAAAAGACTGAAGTTGTCAAAGAATTCACATTGTTTGGTTCTACAATCAACACTAATGGAAGCAGCAGTCAGGACATTGGATGAAGTGTAGCACTGGGCAGGTTGGCTGTGAAGGAACTCTTTCAAGTGCTCTTGAAAGTGCTCAGGAGCAAGGATGTCTCCTTGAAGACTAAGGTGCACCTGACACAGTCCATGATATTTCCAATCACCTGGTATGCATGTGAGAGCTTGACAATGAATAAGGAAGACCAAAGAAGAATTGATGTTTTTGAGTTGTGGTGCTGGCGAAGTGTACTGAAGCTACCATGGACTGCTAAAAGAACAGATCTGTCCTGGAGGAAGTGCAGCTGAGATCCTCCTTGGAAGCGAGGATGGCCAGACTTCCTCTCACCTACTTTGGTCATGTTGTCAGAGGGGAACATTCCCTGGAGAAGGATGTCATGTTTGGTAAGGTGGAGGGTCAACAAAAGAGGAGAGGTCTACGACGAGATGGATTGACACTGTGGCTGCGACAATCAACTCAAGTATAGCAAGGATCATGGAGCTGGTGCAGAATTGGGTGATGCTTAGTTCTGCTGTGCATGGGGTTGCTATGAGTCGGAAATGACCTTAAATGCACCTGACAACAATA
>NW_006921973.1:2351456-2368301 GCF_000298275.1 Orycteropus afer afer
TCCTTCCAAGGAGTGGCTGGTGGGTTTGAACCGCCAGCCTTCAGGTTAGCAGTCAAGTGCCTTAGGCACTATGCTACCAGAGCAGTCCCACCAGCAATTTATGAGAGTTCCAATCTCTCCACACCCTTGCCAGCATTTTTTTCCTGTCTGGTTTAACTTTGTTATCATTATTTGTGTGAGTTGATATCTTATTGTTGTTTTGACTTACATTTGAGAGATGGGTGTGGGGAGACTAGAACTCTCATAAACTGCTGGTGGGACTGTAAAATGTAGCAACCACTGCGGAAAATGGTATGGTGCTTCTTTAGGAAACTGGAAATAGTAATACTATTTGAAGTAGTAGTCCCACTAATAGGAAAGTATAAAAAAGAAATGAGATCCAGGACATGAGTAGATATATATATGCACACCCATGTTCATTGTGGCACTATTTACAATAGCAAAGAATGGAAACAACCTACCTGCTTATCAATATATGAATGCATAACCAAACTGGTACATCAACACAATGGAATGTAATAGAACACTAAAGAAAAATGAAGAATCTGTGAATGATCTTATAATGTAGATGAACTTGGAGTATTTTATACTGAGTGAGAAAAGTCAATTACAGAAGAATTAATATTGTTTGAGTCTGTTACTACAAAAATTCATGAAGTGTTTATGCCAGGAAGGAAATTTTCTTTATTTGTTAGCATGGATGAGAGGAAGAGTTAAAATTGCTAACTAGTCAAGAGACACATATTGATCTGGGTGAAGGGAAAGGCAATATAACAAAAATGCCAAAAAAAATTCATGAAAGGCATTATTAAATATATTTGGTGGAACTCCACATTTATATATAAAGATTTATATCAAAATATACTATATAATACAGGTTGAGGATTTTGAGCTGCTATTGTGGTTACCAGCCAAATGCCTTATCCACTATGCCACAAGAAGTTCTTGTTATATTAAGTCATATAGTATAGCATATTGTGATATATTATACTTGGTATGCTATGACATGCTATGGTATATTTATTATATTATTATAGGAGCTCTGGTGGCTTAGTTCTTAAGGCATTTGATAGCTAACCAAAAGGCTGGCAGTTCAAACTCAGCAGCCACTCTTTGGAAGAAGATTGAGCAATGTACTTCTGTAGAGATAACCACCTCGAAAACCCAAGTAGGGATCGCTATGAGTCAAATCGACTCGATGGCAGTGAGTTTGGTTTGGTTTGTTTGATATGTATTATATGAGCTTGGTGGCATAGTGCCTAAGGCATTTGACTGCTAACCAAAAGGTTGATGGTTCAAACCCACAAACCGTCTGTGGAAGGAAGACGGGACAATCTATTTCCATAAAGATTTACTATTTTGGAAACCCAGTGGGGGTTGCTATGAGTCAGAATCAACTCAATGGGGCTGAGCTTGTTTTTAATATTTATTATATTATATTCATATACAGACATTTTGTACTTATGTGTGGGAGCTTGCAGTGTAGTAAATTACTTAGTGTGGATTTTCTACCCATAAGTCTTTGTAAACTCCAAGGTGGGATTTTCTATGAGCAACTGAGGAGCTATCCACCTGGGTTATTTCTGTTGGGCATGGCACAATACAATGTTCTGGGAGGTTCCCACTCTCTCTCACATGCTTAGAGTTCTGATGCTGTGATTGGCTAGTTTGACCACCCTTCCGGGCTCAAAAGGAGGCCTCCTGGAGGCAGAATTCTCTCTGACTTCTGGTAGAGGAAGACGTGCTGCTGAAAGAGACACGTGCTGCTGAAAGAGACACGTGCCCCTGAAAGAGACACGCGCTGCTGGGAAAGAGACACAAGAGACACGCATCACTGAGTGAGACACCAAGGGACCAGCACTGCTGGGAAAGAGACTGTGAGAGACTGTTGGCTGAGGGATGGTGGGCTGGGAGAGAGACTGAGTGTTCTTCCTGAACTTGAGTTGTAGCCTGGTGCTTCCCTAATAAACCCCATAATCCGTGAGTTCTGTGTGGCCACTGCAGCGAATTACCGAACCCAGGAGAGAGGTGGTGGGTGCTTTGGAAGGAACGGTTGGTGAAAGGGCTGGAGGGAGGCAGCATGTCTGGCCTTGTAGGAATAGGCCTTGGGTTACTGCTGGTAATCCTGTCTTCCTCTTGTAAGGTTAGAGGAGGTCAGAACATGTGTCCTCCTTGCCCTTTTTGCAGAGCTAAAATATGTTAGTATTATGTGCTGTTGATTTGGCTCTGACTCATAGTAACCCTGTGTACAACATAAGGAAACACTGCCTGGTAGTGTGCCATTCTCACAATCCTTGCTATACAGGAGCCTATCATTGCACCCACAGTGTCCATCCACATCCTCTTCTGAATCCAGCTGGAATTTCTGGAAGTTCCTTGTCAATGTATTGAATAATAGTAGTATTTACTGGTCTTCCTTATAGGTGTGTGGATATTATCTTATCACTGACAGCATTGTACTTCAGGATAGATCTTGAAACATTCTTTGTGACTAGGAATATGACACCATTCTTCTTCAATTTATCACACTGGGCATAGCACACCATTTGATTGTCTGATTCAAAATGGTCAATACCAGTCAATTTCAGCCCATTAATGCCTAAGATATGGGTCTCTGTGTGTTCCATTTCATTTTTGACAGCTTCCAATTTACCTATATTTATATATTATACATTCCACATTCCAATTATTTATGGATAGTTACAACTTTTTCTTCCCATTTTGAGTAATGCCCTATCAGCAAATGGAGGTCCCCAAAACTTTACTCCTTGCATATCCTTAAGGTCATCTCTACTTGGAGGAGGCAGCTCTTCCCCAACCATATTTTGAGTGTCTTCCCACCTGAAGGGCCCATCTTCTGGTCTATATGAGACAAAGTTTCTCTTTTGTTCATAAAGTTTTCCAGTAATATATTAGACAGTGTTTCACTGCTATTCATATGGTTTCACTTGCCAATTTTTTGAGTAGTGGATGTCCCCTTTCTTCTTCCAAGTCTGTCTTAGTCTGCGATCTCCACTGAAACCTGTCCAACGTGGGTGAAACTTCTGGATTCAAAATACCTATGGCATAGCCTCAAGCCACAAAACAACATGCAAGCCACCACAGTACAAAAAATGGACAGATGAATGTTGGGAGGTAAGACATAAATGTATTGAAATCTGGTCATAGAAACATATATTTACTTAACACTAGAACATCTGGTGAAGAATATTTAATATGAGAATTATAAAAATACGTACAATGTTGTCATTTCACTTAAGTTGCTCAAATTTTAAACAACCCATGTTACACCACAAATAATAAAGAACAATAAAAAAAATGAACAGGAGAGGTGAAAATATGTTTCTGTATTACAGCTATTTTTATTGCAATAAAACAATTTTCTTCTTGCTGCTTATGTCTTCTTTCAAACAAGAGAAAACTACCACTGTTGTATACTCCAAATAAAATTTCATTTTAATAAATTCTTGAATTCATACTATATTAACATTTATAATTTACATTTTACTTTTTATGTAAAATTTTTCATTGTGTAAGGTTATTCATATTTTGAGTATTCAGAAACAAGCATTGGGTCAGTTTATTCACATAAGAACATCCTTGTTGAATAATTCTGTGTCCAAGAGCTCATAGACCTTTACAAACTCTTAAGTAAATAAATATGTAGCATCTTGATTTTTATGGCTACCATTTTGACAACAGTTGAAAATGTTCATGTTTTCTTTTGAGAGATCCAGTCTCTGATCTATTTTTGAAAGATTAGGTAAAATAACATGTATTAAATTTTAATCAAATAAGAAAATCTACCCAGTAAAAGAAAATCCTCTATCATTAGGTATTCCTGAATCTGAAAAAATACTCTGCTTAAATTTTTATGCTTGGAAATATATTAAATTATTATTATTATTATTTTTGAAATTAATGCTTCATGCAAAAGCTGACAAATTTCTCAGGGAATCCAGGAACATCAGACAAATGTAATATATTTTAAAATAATATGAGCACAATCAGACACCAAACAAGTAAAAGTAATTTAAAGTATAAAGTACTGAATTTCATTCCTTCAACTTTAAAATTTATAGTGCTTCTGTTCATAAACATTCATAAATATTTTTCTGCATATTTCTGTGTAAAAATAACTTTTAGAGATGATAACATTTACTGTTCTGAAAGAACAGCATTTGTAAATTATGAAACATTTTAATCAAAGGTAGTATTAGCATTAAATTATAGCAATGTTTGATTTCATTTACTTCTCAAAAAAATAAGAAATTTACAAATTTAAATGAAAAACAATCTTGACAAATATCATTCTTTGGGGTGTGATCCAGGCATTATTATCATGCATGGGGAATATGTTTTGTTGTTCTTGATTTATTCTTTTGTTAATTAATTACAAACTTAAAATTAAAAACCAAATATTAAAAATTGAATGGTTTTCAGCTGCTGATATATACTGGTTTCAAATTTAAAGATACATTAATAATAAGGAATATAAACTCAGTTACAAAATCTTTTTTAAAATTAAATATCTATGAGGCATTTACAATTAATGTTCTCAACTGGTAAGCAAAACATTGCTGGTTCAAGTGTATCCAAGGACATCTCAGAAGAAAGCCCTAATGATCTAGTTTAAAAAAATCAATCACTGAAAAATCTGTGGAGCAGAGTTCTATTCTGACACTTATGTGATTGTCATGAATCAGAATTGATGACGATTTGTTTGCTTTTTGATTTATGCTGCATTTATTGGATGATCTCTGTTTTGCCATCCCCCTCCTCCCGCTTTACTGCTTTAATTCTTTTTGTAATAAATATCTTCCAATGTTTACATTCTTCAAACATTTTGGATATTGAACACTCAAACAAACAAACAAACAAAAACATTGTACAATACGAGGCTTATGAAGTTATAAAATTCATTTTAATGGGTATTAATTACATTGCCATATCAGAACTAATTTCCATAGCACAATCAGATAGAATAGTCTGTATTCTTAAAAATTACTTGTGAGCAACAATAAGAAATACAAGAGTACTAGCAACGGAAAAGAATAATACTTTTAGATATATCAGATTGTTAGCTATATTATTCTAAGCCAATAGTTGTTTTTATCACTATGTGTATATATATATATATATATATATATATATATATAGTGATCTATATATATATGTTGTTGTTATGTACCGTCGAGTCAGCCCTGACTCATAGCGACCGCTCCTTGGGTTTCCAAGGTAGTATCACTACAGAAGTAGGATTGCCCAAACTTCCTTCTGAGGAGTGGCTGGTGGGTTTGAATTGCCAGCAGTCAAGTGCCTTAGGCACTATGCTACCAGAACTCCTACATATCTATATACATATATATATATGCACATGTATATACATATACGTATATATATGAGCACAGCATTTCCTGAGTTAAGATTTTTCCTTGAGACTCATTTTTAAGCATAATAAAATTTCTGAATAGTTTTCTGAAAATGTTATGGATTTTTAACTGCTTTTGTTCTCCTTAATTTGGTGTTACATTTCCTTTAAGGGCAAGTTTTTCAATTAGGAACAATTTTACCCTTAAGCTTATTTTCTATTTAGTATAGAACATTTCAATTTTAATTTCACTAATCAGAGCATTTGGAATGATCCCTCAAACCTTTTTCAACTGTGAGAAGCTATCCAAAACGACTTACTTTCTCTGAATGCTTTGCTAATATTTGATTGGTTTTTCTGTTTTGCCAGTTCAAACATGTAAAACGTTTTTAGAATTCTTGTTAGATTTGCATTTTAGTTTATAATGATGCTTAAATTTGTATTGTATTATTAATTGATTTTTCCTATCGTTTTTTCATCTTGAAAGAAAAATTTCCCTGCTGCCATGTAAATGTTCAAGACTTACTCCCATTAGATGATACATTAAAAATATCTTGAAGGTCTGGACACAGTTGTTGTGTTGTTATGTGCCATCGAGTCGGACCCGACTCATAGCAACCCCTCCTTGGGTTTCAGAGGCAGTATCACTACGGGGGTAGATTGTCCCATCTTCCTTCCAAGGAGTGGATGGTAGTGTTGAACCTCTAGCCTCTGGTTAGCAGTCAGGTGCCTCAGGCACTACACTACCAGAGCTCCGGGTCTGGACATAAGCGAGGCGATAATAATAAAAGAATCGTGTAATCCTTGGTCTCATTGGACCACTAACTCAAATCCAAACTCACTGACTTATGTGCCATCAAGTCAGACCCTACTCATTGCAACCCCTCTTTGGGTTTTCAAGGCAGTATCACTACAGAAGTAGATTGCCCAACCTTCCTTCCAAGGAGTGATTGGGGGGTTTGAACCACCAGCCTTTTGATTAGCAGTCAAGTCCCTTAGGCATTACACTACCAGAGCTCCTAATGAGATATTATAGCATACTATAAAATTTTTCATTTGATTCTTTTCTTTGTGTCCACATTAGAATATGCTTTATAAGAGGGTATGGATTTTTTTTTCTGCATCTGGAAAATAATGATATATTGTGTAATGAATAAATATCTTCTTTCATTCCTTAGTTCAACCTAGACATTTCCTCATTTCCTTACTTCAACCAAAATGTATTGCTTGTGTTGTTGTTGTCGTTGAGTCATCTCCAACTCGTAGTGACACTACAGCAGAACCAAACACTGCCAGTCATTCATCATCCTCATAATCCTTGCTATACTTGAGCCCATCATTGCAGCCACTCTGTCAGTCCACCTTGTTGAGAGTCCTCTTTTTTTCACTGACCCTGTACTTTACCAAGGGACCTTCTTCAGGTCCCTTCTGACATGACAAATGTAGGTGAGATGAAGTCTGGCCATTCTCATTTCCAAGGAGCATTCCGGTTGTACTTCTTCCAGAATGAATTTGTTCATTCTTCTAGCAGTCCATGGTATTTTTAGTATTTTTGACCAAAACTATGGTTCAAAGGCTTCAACTCTTCTTTTGTCTTCTTTATTTATTGTTCAGTTTTTACTTGCATTTGAGGAAATTGAAAATACTGTGGCTTGGGTTAGGCTCAAAGTGACAACTTTGCTGTTCAGCACTTTAAAGAGGTCTTTTGAAGCAAATTTTCCCAGTGCAATAAGACATCTGATTTCTTCACTGCTGTTTCCATATGTACTGGTTGCGGATACAAGTAAAATGATTTTTTTTTTTTAATTTTTATATTTTATTGTGCTTTAGGTGCAAATTTAAAGAGCAGAGTTTGTTTTGCATTCAACATTTCATGTAATTTGGTTTCACTTCCCAACTACCAGCCCAACCATAATCCACTCTTTTCCTCCTCCTTCCCAGTAACCCCCACCCCACCCCTTGCTCCTCATAGTTATGCATGCCTGTGTGTCCTGCAGTTCCTCTGTGTGAATGTTGCCTCTCTGGTGCCCAGGGGTTGATTGCTCCAAGGGATGCATCTCCATAGAGTATGTAGGTGTGTTACCCTAGGTTTAATGATCTGTGTGGACATCTTATTTACTATTGGGCTGACAGCCAGCCCCTGGGAGTGAGGTTTATTCCAAACCCATAGTGTATCCCAGGGCCATAGTGTAGGAGGTCCCACCAGACTCCATCCGACCAGTAGTTCTGGTCATTATTGTGTTTTTGGAGTTTGTTCAACACTTTTCCTCCCATTCTAACCTGGATCTCCAGTTTTGATCCTTTCCTGAGTAGTTGGCATTGGTAGCCAGATATCATCTAGTTGTTCTGGTCTCAAGGTCCATCATGTCCTAGGGCTGATTGCTTCCAAATGCCCTTGGTTTTTTGCACTCTCCTTGGCTTCTGTTGACAGACCATTAGCTGAATCTTAGATGGCCACTTGAAAGTTTTTAAAACCCCAGTCACAACTCACCAATGTAGGCTGTGGAGCAAGATTTTTGTGTAGTAAAATGAAATTTTGGACAACTTAAATCTTTTGTCCTTTTATCGTGATGTTGCTCATTGATTCAGTTGTGAGGATTTTTCTTTTCCTTACTGTGAGGTGTCATCCATAATGAACATTGTAGTCTTTGATCTTTATCAGAAAGTGCCTCAAACCATCTTCACGTTCAGCAAACAAGGTTGTATCATCTGCATAACACAGTTATTAATGAATCTTCCTCCAATCCTGATGATGCATTCTTCTTCATATAGTCCAACTTCTTGGATTATTTGCTCAGGATACAGATTGAATAAGCATGATGAAAGGATAGAATCCTGATGTACACCCTTCCTGATTTTAAACCATGAAGTATCCTCTTGTTCTGTTTGGATGACAGCCTTGATCATAAATCATTATGAAACAATTTGTGAAATTTTGAGGTATAGATTTTTTTTTTTAGTTTTTTCCCACACTGAACATATTTAGAGTCTAGCAATGAAGACCCTCATAGTGATCGATAGACACAATGGCTGTAACAATGGGCTCAAACAAAAAGCAATGGTTGTGAATATGGCATAGGAAAAGACAACATTTCATTTTGTCGTTGTACAAAAGATCACCATAGTCTAAAACGACTCAAGGCCCTGTTGCAGATTAAATTGTGTCCCTCCCATAATATATGTCAATTTATTTAGGCCATTAATCTCAGCATTTTTAAATTGTCCTCCTTTTGTGATTCGATTGTAATTATCCTATGTGTTGTAAATCCTATCCTCTGTGATGTTAATGTAGATGATTTAAAGGTAATTATGTTAATGAGGCAGTAAACAATGTACAGGATAAGGCTGTATATTGAGTCAATCTCTTCTGAGTTACTAAACCAAAAAAAAAATGAAACTCACTACCATTGAGTCATTCCAACTCATAGTGACCTTCTTTAGGTTTCCAAGGTAGTAGATCTTTAAGGAAGTAGATTGCCCAGTCTTCCTTCCATGGAGTGACTGGTGGGTTTGAACCACCAACCTTCTGGTTAACAGTCAAATGCCTTAGGCATTATACCATCAGGGCTCCTTTTGAGGTATAAAAAAAATAAAATAAAATAAACAAGGGAGCAGAGTTTGAGAGAACTCAGTCCTACTGAGAAAGAAGAGTTAGGTGTGGAGCCAGAGTCCCTGGTAAACTGAGACCCTCCTGCTAAACTCAGGGGAAGATTGATAATAAGACACATGGAGATCCCTAAGGAACACTGGGCCCACAGATGTTGAGAGGAGGCAAGGACCTGGTCCCAGAGCAAACAGAAAGAGAAAGACTTACCCTAGAGCTGGGGCTTTGAATTTGGACTTCTAGCCTCCTAAAACATGACAGAATAAATTTGCCTGTGTTAAAGCCATCAACTTCTGTTATTTCTAGATAACTAAGACAGGCACCTAATAACAACAGTAATGACAACAGGCTTAATATAATCTCTGTGTGAAAAAATGCTAAGATATGCTAGATGAGAACACTTAACTCTACTTTTTATGTTTTCATATGGAGAACATTTCCTAGAGTAATATTACCAATATGTATTCACCCTGATCTTTGCTTCTATCCAGGTGCGATTAATGTTATAGTATTTGAGGTGGAAGGTAAATCTGGTTCCACCTAATTGAGGTCATTTGACAGTTTTTGTTTTTCTTTCTTTCTTTTTTCTTTCTTGAGCTTTACCAGGAGTGATAAATGTCCACCCCTACAACTTTATTTTCAAGTTTTACAGGAATAATCTTTACAGCAGGAGAACATCAGTTCTTCAGATAGGAAAGAGATTATTTTAATTCAGGGACAATCATTAGTTAATACACTTAGAACCATTTATGAAACTATTATTTACTTTACTTTTAAGTACATCTCTAATTAGCTATAAATTTAGGCAGAGGAAACAAATAGTACTATCAATTTATCTTTTAAAATCTTAACAGCAGAAATTATAAAGTGAAAGTATTGTCACATGACTAAATAGGAGCAACAATTCTTAGGTCATTATTTATTTATTGAAGCTCTATAAACTGACTTCAATATCTTAAGCATGTTCATATTCTAGTTGTTTTATATTCTTGAACTTCTTATCAAGAGCTTTACACATTTATCATTCTATATTCTTACCTAAAGATCTTTGTAAAATTGTCTCATATTCTTGCATTTTAATTCTATTTTTCTTCCAATCCTCATGTATATACTGATGATTATCCAAGTGAAGTCTTATTTGAAATTATCCCTAATAAAAATAATGGTATTTATTGCAAAATTACACAAGGACTCCTATTTTAGAAATTGCAAATAAATATTTCAAAAGAAATCTTCCTCTGAGTAAAACAAGGAAATGTTTGACCAAACATATTTAAAGAAAAAAGAAAAAAAAAAAAAAAACACAGTTTGGCAAGTCAAAAAAATAACTATATAGTCAAGAATTATTGGTTCTGAATTCAGGGTAGCACAGAAGTTCAAATAAGTGTATCACATTCTTTTCTGCGAGCATTTTCAATTGTGGAAGAGCATCTGAAGAACTGAGACATGGAAGGATACTGTTGTCAACATTTTAAGACTAGGAAGAAAAGAATAGGAGCACATGAGCCATGAAAGAGCGATGGTCTTTATGTAAACACATTGTTATGTGTTAGCCCCTAAAAGTACCCCTGTGTAGCTAAAATGATGGACCAAAAATAACTTGGCTTTTAATCATCTTAATGCTTGATATTGGATTAAGGTGAGTGCTAGTAGTCACTGGTGAAATGAAACATAAATCCTATCTGAAGGAATATTAAATCATTGTAGCCCTTAAAATGTTTGTACAAAAATTGCAGATAAAATTTCTACCCAAGGTAAAGAGATAATTAGTTTACAGAAAGGTCAAAGAAAAAAATGCAGAATGAAGCACAGAAAAACAAAAATAGAAAATCCATATGAGAAGATACAGATATAGATGATAAAGATAGATACAAATATAGATATAGATGTAGATATTCTGATGTCTGCAAGACGAGCCCTGGTGCAACAGTGATTCAAGTGGATAGATACTAACTGAAAGTTTGGTGGTTTGAACCCACCGGCCTTTCAGCAAGAGAAAGATGTGACAGTCTACTTCCAGAAAGAAAGAGCTCAGCCTTGGAAACTCTATGGACCAGTCCTGCATTGTCCTATAAGGTGGCTATGAATAGGAATCAGTTTGCTGGCAATGGGTTTCTTTTCTTGGTTTTTAATGTCTACAAGTCTAAGAGCTATACTCAAAGGCACACAATACTCAAAAATATCCATGCAAACACACACACACATGTAATTATTATTGTGATTTAAAGGACATTTTCTTGGGGATGTGATCTGAATCTGTAGTGAGTTTTATTTTATGTTTTTTTAGCCAAAAGTGGGGGAAATGAAATGACTATCAATGGATGAGTAGATAAACAATATGTAGTACATACATATGATGAAATATCAAAAAAAAAAAAAAAAAATCCAAACTCAAAGCCATTGAGTTGATTCCGACTAATGGCAACCCCCTTGAGGTTTCTAATGTGGTAAATTTTTACTGAAGTAGATTGCCTCATCTTTCTTCTGTGGAGCAGCTTGGAGGTTTGGACTGCCAACCTTCTGGTTAGCAGTCAAATGTTTCAGGAACCATGCCACCAGAGCTCTTTTAATGAAATATTATTCTACCATGAACAGGAAAGAAGTATTGACATATGCTGCATCTTGGATAAACTTTAATAACATGCTAAAATATAAAAGAAGCCAGATACTCTAGGGACCATAGTCTCAGGGGACATCAAGCTCAATTGGTGAGATGTACAACACAAAAATGTTGCTCCACATCCTACTTTGGCAAGTAGCGACTGGTATCTTAAAAGTTTGCAAATGACCATGTACAAGAGATGATGGGTCTCTCATTGCCCAGAGCAAAGAAGAATGAAGAAAACTAAAGATTCATGAAAATAATTAGTCCAAGTAACTTGTACACCATGTAATCCTCAGCGTATATGACTAGAAGACCAGAAGAATTAGATGGTGCCCGGCTAGCACTGCCAACCACTTGGAGGGGGATCAAGTAGGAAATCTGGAACAGAGTGGGAGAACAATGTGGAACAAATCCAAAATCATTAAAAAAAAAAAAAAAGGGAACATGTTTTGTGGTCTGATAGAGACTGATGGAATCACTGGAACTATGGCCCCTAGTTGCCTTTCAGGTCTGAAATTGAACCCACTCCTGTGGCTTCCAGCCAAAAAAAATAGACAGGCATATGAGCTGAACATTTACATTTGGAGAGAACAATCATGAGAGAATAGAAGGGCTGTTATGAATAGGGAGACATCTCAGGGGGAAGGAGTGCATGAGAGGGAAGGACATGGGGAAGAGGTAACTATGAGGAGGGAGTGATAAAAGAGCTGTTGCACTGTGGGAAATTGCAGTCAACATCATGAGATGAAGTGTATGTGAGCTGCTGTATGGAAAGTGAATTTGATCTGTAAGCTTTCACCCAAATTACAATTAAAAAAAAAAAAAAAAGAAAGAAAGAAAAGAAAAGGAAAGAAGCCAGATACATTATTATTTTATGATGATTTTAAGATTATAGGAATAGGTATATCCATAGAGACATAAAACAGAATAATGTATGCCTGGTAATGGGGACAAAAAATGGGCAGTAATTACTCAATGCATATGAGGTTAACTTCCATGATAATGAAAGCATTTTGAAACTAGAGAGAAGTGGTGTTTGCATAGTATTGTGAATTCATTAAATGCCACTGAATTGTACACTTTAAAATGGATAATCTTTTGTCATAAAATTGAACCTCAGTTCAAATAAAATGTAATGAATGAATGAAGAAAGTTTCTTTCAGTAAACTGTTATATTTCTAATACCAGTAATATTGTATTAGTAAATAAAAATCCAAATTAATGTCTTCAATATGCTGTCAAAATATCAAATACCAAATAATAAATATATCTAAATAAAACCAATAGGTTTATGTACAAACCTCACCAATATTAAGAGAAGGAATTTGAAAAATATTAAATTGAAATATTTACTATCTTCATAGACTGGAGATATCAAAATTATAAATCTCATCAAATCTTCCTAACCTGAGCAATAGATTCTAAGTAAATCCCCAATGCTTTAAACAACAAAAAAAAAAGGTTAACAAGATTGTTTGCTATTTACATGAAATGGGAACATGTCAAAAATATCCAAGAAACTTTTAAGCAAGAAAAAATATAGTAATATATATTTTACTAGTTTTTGAGACTTAATTTAAAGTGACAGTAATCATGAAAATCTTGGTGCCACAGTAGTTAAAGCATTCAGATATTACCCTAAAGTTTGGCAGTTCAAACACACCAGCACTATAAAGGAGATATGACAATCTGCTTTCATAAGATTACAACTATGGAAACCCTATGGGGAAGTTCTACTCTGTCCTATATGGTCATTACAAGTTTATGCTAATGGTGGTGGAATATTTTGAAAAAGGATAGCAATAATGGTTGTACAATATGAAAAATTTTATCAATGTCCCTGAGATGCAAATGGGGAAGTTGTGATGTTGGCAAATGTCTTATAGAAATAGACAAATAGACGACTAGAAAAGAAGAAAAGAGAGACAAGAAAGAGATTAAATATATTTAGCTTGTTTATTTATGGCAGAGCTATCACTGCAGCATAACTTATCAATATATACAGCTGAGGTTGAGGCTAATCATAAGGGAAAAAAAAGTGATCTTGAAAACAAAAAGTATTTATAGTTGATTTCAAGTGCAAAATTGGAAAGAAAAAGATTATTTTCATGACTTCTAGATTGGAAAATACTTCTTCAATAAGACACAAAACTAAACATGAAAGAAAATTTTGATGAATTGGACCAAAATTAAGCAACCCTGTTATTTTATAGACACATTAAGAGAATGAAACAAAGTCACAAAATGGGACAATTCTGCAAATCCACAAGTGACTCCCATAAAATAATATAAAACACAGCTTCTAAAAATTCTAAGGAGCTCTGGTAACGTAGTGCCTAAGGAATTTGACTGCTAACCAGAAGGCTGGCAGTTCAAACCCACCAGCCACTCCTTGGAAGGAAGGTCGGGCAATCTACTTCCCTAGTGATACTGCCTGGTAAACCCAAAGAGGGGTTGCTATTAGTTGGATCTGACTTGACAGCACATAACAACAACAAACAAAAATTCATAAAAAAAATTGGCAAACATTCATGAGAAAAATGGATTCTGAACAAGTGAACATGTCCAAATACTCAATAAATCCCCAAAAATGTGCCCATATGCATTAATAATGAGAAAAATACATATCAAAAAGAAAACTGTTTATACCCACCACTAACTCACTGCCGTGGAGTCAGATTTGACTCGTAGTGACACCTCCATGGGTTTCCAAGGTGGTATCACTATAGAAGTAGATTGCCCAACCTTCCTTCCAGGGAGAGGTTGGTGGGTTTGAACTGACAAACTTCTGGTTAGCAGTCAAATGCTAGGAAAGCAAAAATTAAAAAAAATGACAATATACACTAAAACACCTAATCTGTTTTTGGAGCAAAGGGTATTTTCATATTTTTGAAATGCAAA
This sequence comes from Orycteropus afer afer, assembly GCF_000298275.1. Lineage (NCBI taxonomy): Eukaryota > Metazoa > Chordata > Mammalia > Tubulidentata > Orycteropodidae > Orycteropus > Orycteropus afer. The sequence continues at coordinate 2,365,938 of NW_006921973.1, forward strand.
TTTTTACTACAACAGTAGAGAATTACTGATATGAAAACACATACACACATAGGCATGCACATACAAAATTCCCAAATATATTAATCCTGAAACTACAATTTCACATTTAGAAAACTTGTCTTAAGAAAAAAGAATATTCTTTTGAAATACAAATTTAGACTGCATTAGGTTTTGAAATATGTATATATAAAAGAAGAAAAGTGAGGATCTAAATTTTAAGAATTAGAAAGTAAAGTAGGAAACTTTTGGAGCAAAGAGTTATATATGAAACCTAAAACTATACAGTTCCTCAAGGAGAAACTAGGGGCGAATTTAGGGGCCCTAATAGCATAGTGGCTAAGACACTTGCCTGCTAACCAGATGGCTGGTGGTTCAAACCCACCAGCCACTCCTCGGAAGGAAAGTTGGGCAATCCTACTTCTTTAGTGATACTGCCTCAGAAACCCAAGGAGGGGTCGCTATGAGTCGGGTTTGACTTGACGGCACATAACAACAACAACTATATATATATATATATATATATATATATATATATATAGTGCCTAAAGCACTTGACTGCTAACCAGGAGGCTGGAGGTTCAAACTCACCAGCCACTCCTCGGAAAGAAGATTGGACAATCTACTTCAGTAGTGATATAACCTCAGAAACCCAAGGAGGGGTCGCTACGAGTTGGATCTGACTTGAAGACAATGAGTTTGGTTTTTTGAATATTTGGCATAAATAGATTATCAGGAATAACACAAAATGCACAAATAGCAGAAGATCAATGGGATCTTCTCAAAATTAAATTTTTATGTGCTTCCAAAGATTCCCCCAAAAGATTCAAAAGACAAAAGACAAGCTACAGATTGTACAGATTGGGAATATATATATATATATATATATATATATATATATGTCATTATAAATATATATATATATATATTTGGTAATGACATATGTGACAAGGGACTTATTTCTAGAATTTATAGAAAACTCCAACACCTCAACAACAAAAAGACAAATAATCCAATTAAAAAATGGGCAGAAGGCATGAATAGATACTTCACCAAAGAGGATATTGAGGTGGCCAACACACATATGAAGTAATCCTCATGATCATTAACCATTAGAGAAATGCAAATCAAAACAACAATGAGATGCTATCTTGCCCAGCACTAGTAGCAAAATTCAAAAAGACAGAAAGTAACAAATGCTGGCGAGGATGGGGAGAGATTGGGACTATCATACACTGCAACTAGGACTGTTGAATGATACAACCACAGTGGAAAGCAGTATGGTGATTCCTTAAAAAGTTGGAATTAAAAATACCATTTGACCCACCCATTCCATTACTAGGTATATATCCTAAAGAAGTGAGAGCCAAGACAACAGATGGATGCATACCCATGTTCATAGCAGCCCTATTTACAATGGCCAAGAAATGGAAACAACCTAGGTGTCCACAGTCAGAAGAATGGATAACCAAACTATAGTAGATACACAAATGGAATACTATGCAACCATAAAAAATTACCTAGAATCTGCAAAACACTGCATAACATGGATGAACTTGGAGGAAATTATGCTGAGTGAAATAAGTCAATCACAGAAGGACACACATTGTATTAGTCCATTACTGTAAAAGTCAAGGAAAGGTTTATCTGAGGAAGGAAATTTTCTTTGTTGATTACCAGGGGTGAAAGAGGAGGAGAGGGAACATTGTTAGATAGGTAGATACAAGTATTGATTTGGGTGAAGAGAAGGGCAATGTACCCAATGTGAGTGATCCACCTGGTGGCATTGAGGAAGAAAAAGACATGGAGAGGTACATGGAAGGTACAAAAAACAGAGATGAACCTTTTGCACATACAGTACTGAGTTATCAATGAAGGCAAAAATTGATGGGACTTGGATATTAAAAGCTTGCAAGTGGCCATCTAGGTGCACTGATGGGTCTCTCCCCATCTAGAGCAAACAAGAAGGAAGAAAACCAAAGATGCATGGAAACAATTAGACCAAGTAACTGGTACACCAGATGCATTGTGAGAAATTGCAGTCAATGTCATGAGACAAAGTGTATGTGAGCTGCTGTATGGAAAGTGAATTTGCTCTGTAAACATTGATCCAAATCACAATTTAAAAAAAGTAAACTAGGAAACTTTTATATCTAGAAATATAGCAGAATAAAGAAACTGAAAGCCCTCACCATAAAACATGTAGACATGCTTTGTAACATAGAACATTCATCAATTTGAATTCACACTCATGTTTTCAAAAAAACAATCACCTGCTATCAGTAACAAACTGTATCTGAAAACTAGCATATTTGGACACTGTTATATGAGTTTTATATATATATATATATATATATATATATATAT
>NW_006921973.1:2368454-2370287 GCF_000298275.1 Orycteropus afer afer
ATATATATATATATATATATATACACACATATATATAAAATCTCATTGAAGCATTTGATAACAAACACCATAGTGGTTTGTTCTTTGAAAAATGGAAAACACACATGATAGACTCTGTATCTTTTTACACATTCCTTTTGTTTTGTTTTGTTTTTGCCTGGGTGCACTTTTCAAAAATAACTGTTCAGAGCTGTGCAGGCAAAACAAATGTTAAAGCTTTTAAATTAAAAACTTTGATATCACAAAAATCAATGATTTTGGCAACTAATATGAATAAATTTTTTGGGGTGGAATTGTAAATTTGAGAGCAATGTGTACAGAGGGAGCTCTTGAAATGTGCATAAATGTCCCATAAATTGAACATATGCAGGGCCAAATACTTCAGGACCCAGCAGAGAGCAATTTCTCAGGAACTTAAACTGGATTAAATTTTGAATGGATCATGGTGTTAGTCGACATCTGAGTTTTCAGCAGTTAGAATAGAGAGATCACACCAAACATTTTGGTTATTCACATTGATTCTAGAAAAGCCACATCTAAGAGAAGGTAAACCCAAGCTGTAGTATAAGGGCTACTGTAGAATCCCTTTGCAAAAGCCAAAATCAAACAGAGCCACAAAACAGAGTTGAGCTCCTAAAATATTAATTATGTCCTAGAACAAATCTGAACAACTCTAAATGAAATATTATAAGTAAGGTATTATCCAATTAATTATTTCTTTTAACAAAAGTATTGCCACAAACCAGCAGCATTTTTGTCCCCAGGAAGCTTACTAGAAATGCAGAATCTCAGGCGGCACTCTTGATGTAATAATCAGAACTCGCAGTTCAACAATATTCACCCTTGCCTAAAACACCATATTATCTGACCTATTACAATAGGATCCCAACTAATTGTAACATTATTCTAAAAGAAATATCTACATTCTAATTAAATGATTCTTTTTAAAATACTAACATGAACAAAATATAATATTACAAGTATGAATATCATACTTTCTTTTTGTTAAGAAAAATTGTGAGAGCATGAGATTGTTTCTAGATAGCCACCACTCTGTATGTGATTATGTTTCTATATAGCCACCACTCTGTCTGTGATTATGTTGCTATATAACCACCACCCTGTATGTGACCATTTTGAATAGGTAGCCATTTGTGCAAAAAGCCTCAGCACGTACTTCACGCTTTAGTGCTTAGTTACTGGAAAAACCACAAAGAGTCCTAGCCACCTCACACCTGACTACCTCATCGATACCTTCAAACCCACTCCTTAACAACAACCAATCAGTAGATAGCACCGACATACCTTACTTAAATTAGTTAGAAACCACAGTTGGTGGCTTCGGCCCACTAGACAGAGTTGATGGACACCTAAGTTGTTTCCATCTTTTGGCTATTGTAAATAGTGCTGTGTTGAACATGGCTGTGCATATATCTGTTCTTGTCATGGCTCTCACTTCTTTAGGGTATATACCTAGTAATGGAATGGCTGGGTTGAATTGTATTTCTAACTCCAACTTTTGAAGGAATCATCATACTGCTTTCCACAATGGTTGTACCATTTTACAGTCCCACCAGCAGTGTATGAGAGTCCCATTCTCTCCACAACCTCACCAGTATTTGTTATTTTCTGTCTTTTGGAACTTTGCTGCTAGTGGTGGAGCAAGATGGTACCTCATTGTTGTTTTGATTCGCTTCTTTCTAATAGCTAATGATTGTAAGCATTTCTTGATATGTTTTTTGGCCGCTTGAATATCCTCCTTGGTGAAGTGTCTATTCATGTCTTCTGCCCATTTTTTAATTGGATTGTTTGTCTTTTTGTTATTGAGGTGTT
>NW_006921973.1:2391230-2393508 GCF_000298275.1 Orycteropus afer afer
GCTCAGGGGTCCAGGATTATCTTCTGTGTCTGTGTTAATTGGTTTCCCTTTTCTTTGTTGAAGAGGGTCTGTGCAGTCTTTCTGCCTAATTCGCCATCTTGCCAGAACTCTACTATCTGTTCTTGATCATGTTTTATCTCTTGAGTTATTGAATGTTGCCCAGTTTTTTGTTTTAAATAGTGATCCTGCATATTCCTTCCATCTTATTTTGATGCTTCTTGTGTCCTTCAATATTGTATCCACAGAATTCATCATTATTGCAACTTGAAGCTTGATTTTTTCCTTCTATCTGCTTGAGAACTGCCAAGCCTGCCCTTCCCTTTTGGTTTTTTAACTCTATATCTTTGCACATTTCATTATAATAATTTGTCTTATCAAGCCACCCATTGAAGTCTTCTGTTCAGGCATTACTGCATCATTTCTTCTGTTCATGTTAGCTACTCTATTTCAGAGTCTGTTTTGACATCTATTTTTGTCTTTTCTTTATTTCTTGTATTTTCAAATGGCCTTTAACTTTCTTCAATGATTTAATGACATTTTGACATGGATGAAGTAAAGCTTTATTTGTTGATGTGGCATAATAGAAAATGAGGAAAAAAAAAATAGGTGCAAATATCCATTAATAATCAGAACATAGAATGTATAAAGTAAGAATCCAAGAAATTTGGAAGTTTTCAAAAATTAAATAGGACATTTGAAGATAGATATCCAACACATTAGTGAGCTGAACTGGACTGGTATTGATCATTATTTTCATTTGGACAATCATAAGTTCTACTGTGCTAGAAATGACCAATTGAAGAGGAACTGCACTACATTCATTGTCAGAAAGAAAATTTCAAGAACTATCCTGCAGTATAGTGATGTCAGTTACAGGATAACATCAATACACCTGCAAGGAAGACAATTCATACAATTATAATTCAAATTTGAACACCTACTATTATTGATGAACATGAAGAAATTGAAGATTTTACCAACTTCTACAGTCTGAAAGTCACCAACAATACAATTAAGGTGTATTGATAATTACTGATGGTTGGATTACAAAAGTTGGAAAATAGAACAAGGATTAGTATTAAAAAATGTGTCCTTTGTGACAGAAATGATGCCAGAGATTAAATGACAAAATCTAGCAAGACCAATTATCTATTCATTGGAAATACTTTTTATTTTCATCAACAACATCAATGGTGACTACACATATAAAGTAAAAACAGCAAGCACTGCCATGGAGTCAGATCTGACTCATAATGACCCCTCTTTAGGTTTCTGAGGAGGTATCACTATGGAGGTAGCTTGCCCAACTTTCCTTCTGAGGAATGGCTTGTGGGTTTGAACCACCACCCTTCTGGTTAGCAGTCAAATGCCTTAGGCACTACACTACCAGAGCTCCCAATGATACCATAGACATTGACACATGGAATGCACTGGAATCAAATTGACTATGTCTATGAAAAGAGATTATGGAGAAGCTCAATATCATCAGTCAGAAAAAGATCAGAGGACAACTTTGGAACAGATTGTCAATTATAAAAAAGTTCCACTTGAATCTGAAGAAAATTGAAACAAGTCCATGAGAGCCAAAACATAACCTTGATTATATCCAACCTGAATTTAGAACCATCTGAAGAATAGATTTGAGGCATTGAATATTAAAACCAAAGAGCAGATGAGTTGTGGAATAACCTCAGGGTCATCATGAAGAACGCAAAAGGTCAATAAAAAAGTAACAATGTTAATTACTATTAATTATTGCTAAACATTATGTTTTAAATTATATATATATATATATATATATATATATAATTTTATATTAATTATATTAAAGAATGCAGAGAGTAACATTAACAACAAAACTCTATAAAACTTACCCATATATATGCTTTCTTATTAAGATGGAAGGTATTTATTATGTTCAGCAATATTTCTAATTTTAGTCTGTCTGAGTAATTACAGACTGGCACTTCCCTCTATTTTGAAGTTAGGTATAGCCATATATCTTGCTCTGTCCAGTGAAATGCCTCATTTTTATGTAAAAACACTTAAAATGATTATACGCAAATAAATCCATTGTTGTCTTTTCCTCTACTTGTGACGGTGAAATTGAGTTACCAGATGGATTCTTCTTCACCTCGTGTCCCTGAGCAGGGCTTTCCTGACAACCCACATTAGATATATTGTAGGAATGAGATGTAAAATGTTGTTTTAAGTCATTGGGAACTTAAAACAGCTGATTACCAAAGCTTAACCTATGACTTACATATACTTATTTCAA